>NW_024531377.1:313279-725262 GCF_017590135.1 Pyrgilauda ruficollis
GGCCGGGCCCTCCCCGCGGGGAGCGCCGCTGCCCCGCTGCCCCTCCGGGCCCTCCGCCGTCCCGCTGCACCGCCCGGGCTGCGGCGGGGGCCGGGCGAGCCCCGCGGAGCTTTGCCCCGGGCTGAGCTGCCGGGGATCGGTGTGCGCCGGCCGGGGCTGCCCGCCGGCCTTGCCCCGGTGTAAGCGCTGTCCCTGGGCGCGGCGGGGAGAGCGGGGCTGAGGGCTCCGGGGAGCTGCCGGGCAGCGGTAGCGGTGCTGCTCCGTGCTCCTCAAGGGCTGGGTGTGAGCACCAGGGAGCAGATTGGACCCGAAAGGTGCCCAGCCCCAGCGGGAGCCTTTTCTCGGGGTTTGCAAACGTTGTGCGGTTAAACAGCGCCGGGGCTGGTCCATCACCCACCAGCTTGCAGGTCCAAGGACAGGTAGAAAGCCATGGCCACGATGGCCAGTGGCACGCAGGATGGCGGCTGTCCTCTTGGCACATGCCTTCTGTGTGTCTCCCAGCCTGGTTGTGACTCCCAAGATTTATCAATCAGATGCCTGTTCACACCAGAGGGAGTTTTCTGTGTGGAAGTGGGTCGGAAGGGACTCCCTTCACATCAGAAGCAACCACTATGCTAAACCATTGAAGAGCCAGAGCATCTTCAGGAGATGCTGCACCCTGCCAGCCTGTAATAAAAATATGAGAACTATCTCAGCCCCATCTCCCCAGGAACCTCCAAAACCAACCAACACCCAACAGAGCGGGAGGGTGAGGGCTGGCAAAAAGGGTTGGTCTGACAGGGCAGATGTTTGCTGCCTACTCTGTAACACACAGGTGGCATTGGCTACACTTTTTATCCCAAAACAGACAAAAGGTCTGGTCTTGAGTGGGAATATGTCTCCCATGCCTTCATACCTTCAGCCAAGCTCAGAGTTGTCTCTTTCCCTTCCCTGCATTCTCCTTGGCCATGCTGTGGTGCACAACCAAGCTTCTGCACTGGCTGTGGAGTAAGAAAGGAATCTATTAAAAAAGTGTCTGTGAGGAAGTGACAATTCACCATCACAGCACGGGCTGTTGGGACCTTCCAGCCCCCTGGCTTGGCACATCAATGTTATTGTGTTTCAGTGGCCAGATCTTCTCAGGGGTGGCCACTGGAGCTGCTCTCAGTGGTGTTCCTGGGATTTACATCAGCTGCCGCTGGATTGTCACCCCCTGCACGGAGAACAAGCCGTGCCATTGAGGCCAGGCTGGGGAGGGCAGCAGCTCCTGCCCGCAGCCTGGTACATCTCGACACAAGGGCGAGGGGAGAATAAGTGACTGTTTCATGAGGGCTGATGCGGTGGGAGAAGAGGAAAAATATGCTAATAGAGAAACATTTCAGCTAATTATGATAGCACAGCTTCTGCAAGGGGACCTGAAATGGACACAAGCATTTCTTGGCACTCGTGAGGACTTGGAGACTCTTTTGGGTTTTCTTTTGGCACAGGGCAGGGCTCCTCACTTTGAGCAGGACCTGCACTGGGAAAACCCATGATAGCCATGATGCCTCCAGGCAAAGCCATAAAGATTTGGAATCCATCCCTGCCTCAGTCCAGCTGGGACCATCAGCTCATGAGACTTGCCAGGGACCTTCTCCAAACCAAAGCACTTGGATGCAGGAATGCAGGGGCTGAACAGCACCAATGTCCCAAGCCCTGTGAGTCCCCAGTTCCCTGGCTACTTTTGTGGTGGAGCATGCAGCCAGGCACCCTTTCCAGCTCCCTGCCATGCCATGAGCATCCTGGGAGACCATGGGTGCTCTCTCATGCCTGCTGGGTGTGAGAGACCCGAGGCTGGGCTCTCTCAGGCTCTCTTAGCAAGGCACTGAGCACTTCACTGGGGCAGGGAGGGGCATGCACAGCCCCAAACAAGGGGCCACGGGGAGCTGGGCTCGCTCTCACCACCTCCAGCCAAAGGAGCAACTGGGTGTCTGCTTCAGCATGGAGCAATAATGAGGGCAGAGCAATGGGGAATGCACGGTGTGGGGTGAAACCCCAGGCAGACAGAGCCGAGATGTGAGCCTGGGTGTCCTCTGCCACCATGGCACAGATGTGCTCAGGGCAGCGCTCCCTCTGCTCCTTCCCCAGCTGTGCAGATGTAGACAGATGTAGACAGATGTAGGCAGATGTCTGAAGCCCTTGCTTGCCCTCAGTTCCCCAGCCCCTGCTGGGGGCTGGAAGCTGTCTCATTCCAGCACCCACAGTGGTCTATTCTTGGGTCTTTCCCCTCACTTTATAAGACAAAAGTGGATACCTCCCATTATGGTGTTTCCCTCTGCACATATGCTGCTCATCCAGACCACTGGGATAACATATTATCAGTGTAATTTGATTTCACCTTCACAATGAAGGCATTCTCCTTAAATACTGAATTCTCCTT
This sequence comes from Pyrgilauda ruficollis, assembly GCF_017590135.1. NCBI lineage: Eukaryota > Metazoa > Chordata > Aves > Passeriformes > Passeridae > Pyrgilauda > Pyrgilauda ruficollis. The sequence continues at coordinate 315,678 of NW_024531377.1, forward strand.
AAATTCTCCCAACTCCTGCCCAGAGGCAGAATCCAGCCTAAATCCAGAGGTCTGTGTACCCTGTTGTTAAAACAACCAAAGTGCTGACAATTTTCCATGGTCGTCTTCACTACTAGAAAGTTTTTTTTGGGTTCAATTTGAAAATCGCTTGCTCCAGCTCAAGTTTTTCAGTTCCTAGTTATTTTTGCATCCACAAGTCTTTGGCTGTTGGTGAAGAAGCTGTTGTTTAGCCCTGGAAGGGCTCCAAATCTTTCCACTGGGTGTATTAGTTATCCTGAACTCCTAACCATAGCTGGGGTATTTTTAGCTCTGCACAGCACTCATCAAACAAACGCTGCCACAAGGTCTGCAGGACTCCCTGAGGTCCCCCGCAGCCCAGCTCCTTCTGAAGCTCCAGGCTCTGTTGTGCAGAGATGACCATGAAATCCCACCTGGGGAGCCACCCAGGACTGCGACCAAGGGCTTTGTGCCACCCCCCTGAGATCCACATCCAGGCTGTGGCCGAGCACACGGACAGGCATGGCTTGTGCTTTCTTACAGGAGAGCAGGAAGCTCTGTCTGGCCTTGGTAGTGCCCTCATGGAGGTGTAGAGGTGCCTGCCCCCCCCCACGCCCACCACGGAATTCTTTCTGCTGCAGAAATGCACCAAAAATCTGGTAGGAACAAGAGCAGGGCAGCCCCTTGCTCCAGACTTGGCTGCTGCCTGCTCTGTGGATGTGATGCTGCGTTGTCTCCTGGCCAGGCTGATCCTCCAAGCAGCATCACATCCACACTTGATCTTTTTGAAGACTCTGGAAGCAGGCTCCCCTTTTTCATAAAAGAAGGAATCAGTCTGTCTGGCCTCCCCCTGGCTCCCTGGCGGTTCCTCCCAGCCTGGGTGCCTTGCCAAGCCCTTGCTGGTCTGGGTTTAATAAGCAGCAGCTCTGCTCCAGGGATGGAAATTAGAGGTAGATGCTGCAGCAGAAAGTGCAGGGACGTGGTGGCAAGAGCTTCTGGATCCCTCCTCGCCAATGTTTCTGCCATGGCACAGCCGAGGCCTGGCTTAGAAAATGCACCGTGCGCAGCTGGATTTGCTTCTGGAGCAGGGTGTACCTCCTGCATGGCCTCCTTGTTTTTCCACCTAACTCCACATGGGATTGGAAAATACCAGTGGAATATGAAATATGAACCAGGACCTGCAGGATGACCCCACGTCAGTGGGCTAGCAGCCAGAGCCCAGTGGGACAGCCCAGTTCCCAGCAGACACTAAATCCCTGTGTCTCTGCAGCTGGGCTTTGCCCTGGGTGTTTGTAAAATAACACTTTTCCAGGAGCACTCCTGGGGTTCACGCCTTAGATCTCTGTTCTGCTGTTCCCCTGTCCTGACAGCTCTGCTCTGTGAGGTGCCCCAAATGCTGGCAGGAGGAGTGCAAGTCAGGCAGTCAACAGAAGCCAAAAGTTCAATGAGTTCATCTTTGGGTCCACCGACAGTGGAAGTGTTGTTAGAGAAGTAGATTGGTAAGGAGCTTGGAGTTCAATCAGCTGATGAAGGGTTTAAGAAGGGAACCACTTTTTTTCCTGCCCAGCTACTTCCCATGTTGCCCACTGGCCTCATTGTGGCATCCTTGCTTCTGCCCTCGTGGCCATAACTAAGCTCCCATTCAGGTGGAACCCCATCTGAAATTGGTGGGATATTGCTCTGTGCCATCTCAAGGCATGAATAACAAATGTGGTTTGTAAATGGGGCAAGGTTAAATATCCATGTGCTTCGTCCGTTCCTCCATCCCTCACTGGAGATGTTTGAAGCTGAATTTAAATCTATTCTCTGGGAGGATTTACTGAAACAGCTTCATCTCCACAGAGGGAGGGTTGTGAAGCTACACCACCCCTGTAGCTCAGCCAGGATGAAGGAGTGTTAAACCATCTGATTTCAGACCCCCAGATGTATCTGCTGTGCATAAGGCTTGACACCAAAGAGATCTCCTGACCAGTAACTTCATACAAGCAGCTTCTGCTCTCCATGGCACTCAAGAGTCATTAAATCAGGGTCCCTGATTATTTTCTCTGTGTGTGTGTGTGTGTCTTGTTGGCACATGGAAAATATTTTTGCATTCTCCTGTTAATTCTTTCCCAGAACTTTGCATTGTTTCAGCTGAGAACAACTCCTGGGAGGAGGAAAGCAGGAACAGGTGAGTGCCTGGCCAAGGATGTGCTGGACAGGCTCAGACCCCGTTTAGGATGGCTTGAGGTACCAGGGATGTGCATCTCAGCCTGTGCCAGAAATTAACATTCCCTCTGCCACGATGACCGGGAGCGGGATGCAGCCGTGTCCTGCCTGCTGCTGGTCTCCATCCAGCACATGCCATGGCCACCCCGAACCTCACCAAAAAATTTGGGCTCTTTAGGGTTTTCCATGCACTGGTGGCCTGCAGGACTGTAGGACCAGCTCTCTGTAGCCTCAGCATCAGCCTAAGGTTACTCAGAAAGGGCAGCTGGTGGACTGAGTGTGGCTGGATCTGCCCAGATGTGGGCTGTGATGCTGCAGTGGAAAACTGTATCCCTGTGCCAGGGCAGGCTTGTAACAGGAAAAGCCAGCCTGAGGGCAAAGAAGGAACACAAGCTAATTTGGGAACACAATGGTTATGCTAATCAAAACACCTTCCAGAGAAGGGAAGGAAATTACCTAATCCTTCACTGAGCAGAGTGGTGTCCCTGTGCCCAGGCTGAAGGACCAGGGCTATGCACAGCTTGGAAGAAAGGGCATTTCCATCTGGGCAAGGGAAAAACCCCTGGGACCTATTCCCTCCAGACCCTCTCCATCCACATTGGATGGAGGAGAGTCCTCCTCTTCCCATCCCCAAACTGGCTTTAGTTCCTGGAAAATTCAGGCTTCTCTTGAAAGTTTGGCTGGACACAAACTTACGTGACTCAGGAGCTTAGCAAGAAACTTCATCAGAATTTGGCAAATCAGCTGAGAAGGGTTGAAGCAGTTCAGGGAAGTGCAGCCTGCCTTGCTCCACTGCCAGCAGACTGGGATGGGGCAATCACTGGCTCTGTCAGGGGAACTCTTCCCATGTCCCGTGGATGATCTTAGCAGGGTTCATGCTCATTGCTTGACTCAACATCTGGAAACTGTAATCCAACTGAAAACAGCCCAGGAAGGTTCTCCTAACAAGCCAGGAACAAGCACAGCTCCCAGCTTTGAGAAATCCTGGGCCATGGCCCCAGATAGAGAATTTAAGTTATTTTGGGGGATGCTGGTGCTACAGAGCATGAGTAGAGGACAACAGTGCACTTTCAGCACTCAATAACAAGCCACCAAGTGCCTCTGGCTTACAAGAAACACACCTCAGCTGAGGAAAGGTTTCCCTGGTTGAGGCTCTCCCACATTCCCAAGGCTCCTCTGCCTACTGCCTCCACACCTCCAAGTGAAACCTGTGCAATGCCTTTTCTCACCTGCCTGAATCCAGGAGCCAACAGGGAGAAAGTGTGAACCACATCCAGAGTCAGAGGTTTGGATGCTCTTGGAGGGACTGCAAAATACAGGCACAAGAGCCATGAAGGGAAAGCCAAGAGCTGAAGGGGTTTTTCTTCTGTCTGTTCCATGAAAAAATACACTCTGTAAGTGGCATATTTTTCTGGAGAAGAAGAACTCATTCATAGAATATGTATTTTTCCCTTAATCACTCCAAATTTTATGTGGGAAAAAAAGAATTAACTTGCCATTTTTTTCCCTTTGCCCTGCTTGAATCTTTCTCCAGCCCACAGACACCAAAGGGACACCCATGGAAGGTGGCACTGATCTGTGAGACAGCAGTGGAGGGGAGATGGGAAGCATCCCTCTGGTCTGATGGGGGCACAGGAACCTTCACTGTCTGAGCTCTACACCACCTAGGCTAGCACAGCTCCCACCCCACTGCTCATTCCTCTGCTCCTGTGCACCTGCAGAAAGCAGCCCAGCCCTCCACCTGCATTTTGTTAAATCTCTTTATTTCCATGTCACTTCAAGCCCCCTCTGCTCCACATGAACCTTAGAGTGAATTTGTCTTGCTGGGTACAGGCAGCCAACACACACTCAGTGTTGCAAAGAGGACTTTGCAAAGGGCCAACAGCCCTCTCTGTCTCTGCAGAAAAAACCCTTACTTTGAATCTCCTGGGATCTGCCACATCAGCACTGAAATGTGTCAGAAGGTCTCTAAAACAAACATACCTAAGGATGGTTGTTTACCCAGAAAAGCAGGAGAAAAATAAGAAAAAAAGAAGGTAAAGAAAAGGATAATTTTTTTTAATTGTAATTTTTTAAGCAGTTTCTCTTCCAAAAAATGTAGCTGGAAACCTCAGGCTTGGGGTTAAATCTGTGTGCGAGGTGGCACTGAATAATGCCAAGGTAAATCCTGGCTCTGAATTAGTCTCCTTAGAGCAGAGTCGTGTACCTGCACATTGCTGTCCAAGAACATGCTGTGCTCCCTGGCTGCACACAGCACTTTGTACTCAGAATCCTGTCTCTGAGCAGAAAAGGGATTTTTATATTAGCAAATTAAAAAAAAAAAAAATTAAAAAATAAAACAACTCTCAAGTACATATGCAATTACACCCAGGTGCCAGGCTGGCATTTTGGCCAGGTGAGGGGCTTGAACCTGTTGCTGAATGTGGGTCAAAGCAAGCCCCAAATCTTGCTGCAGCAGCACAACGTGAAGGCTGGTGTCGGAGTGTCAAAACCTGGTGTTTGGGACTTGGGGAGGGTCTCAGGGTGTGCAGGGGGGAGCTGCAAGCTGTGGGAAGAATTCAAAGTCCAGTTTCAGGTTTGCCAGAGGTGTTTCTGCCGTCCCCCCACCATGGCACAGGAGACTGGTGTCGAATTGACACTCCAGGGTGGTTGCTTGTGCCACCCCTGTGCTTGTCTCTCTTGTTCCTCACGTTTTGAGCTCCCTGGATACTCCTGCACCACCTCCACACCAGTGACTCCAGCCTGGCCTGACACCTCGCTGCTATCTCCTTGTTTTCCAGGTGTGCTGGAGTCAAACCTGCCCTGGAGGGGAGGGCACATCCGTCCCCAGGCACTCACACCTGGGCTCTGCTCTCCCAACATGGCCCTGGGCACTGGAAAACCTTCAGCTCACATTCAAAGAGGACTTTTGGCCAGCAGTCACCTTGGCAAGGGGCAGTGTTATTTGGTGTTTGACAAGGGCCTTAAAAGTAAAACTGGAGCAAAGGAGGTTGAATGGGAAATCTGGGAATCAGGTCACCATGACTCTGGTCAGTTGGAAGTGCTCTGACACAGCAGAGCTGTGCCGTGGACAATGGCCTTTGGCGTGCTCATTCCTCCTGGGAGCTGAGCATGGATCCCGCCCCAGCAGCAGAAGTGCTTCCCATTTCCACTGCCAGGGGCAGAGGCTCTTGTAAATCTCTTCATACAGCCTAATTAACCTCTGGGAATGGCTTATAAAGAGCAACATGTTGTAAAATCCAAACACTTAGATGTGCCATAAGGGCCAAGATTATCTTTAAAAGCCCCTGCAGTAAATAACACATTTTGGGGTCTCTCTGACATTGCAGCACATGCTCAAAACTTATCAGAGGGCAGGGAGTTACACTTCTCAGACTTTTTCTCAGCTGTTCTGGTTAGACACACACATGTATATTTATACTGCAAGCTGTACTTTGGCTCTGTGTACTCAAGAGAAATACAATGTAAAGCTTGTCTGCATTGCTGCCTCCACTCCTATTTATATTTTAAAGACCTGTTTTGACTCCTGGATGAGATTCATTCCCCTAAAAGTGTAACATTTCCATCAATGCCTAAAAAATCAAGAGCAGGTACTTGCCAGCCTGCCCTAGCTCAAGTGAAAAAGCAAGTCACAGACTTTTTCCAATACCCAAGTCTGTAGGCATTACTGAGGGCACTGATCATCAAAGCCTTGCTCAACCATCAGCACCTCTGCTGCTGGGTGGAAGGTTGGTGTTTCCAGTGATGGCTCTCCATCCAAGGAGGAGGATCCACAGGCTCCACAGTGGCTCAGACCTATCCCTGCACCAGCCTCTGCTCTCCAAACTGCTCCCTCACTTCAGGTTCCTCTGTTGTTAAATGTCAGGCCACGTTCTGTTCTTCAGAAGGTGCTGAACACCTACAGCCAGGGCTTTTGCTAGAAAATTTTCCTCCTTTAATAATAGCCAACCAGAACATTTGATTTACCCATGCTTATTCATTGGGTCTACTGATGAGGCTACATTTGTTAATTCAACCAGTTGAATGTCCTACCCTCCTCATGTGACCAAACAAATAAAGAGGGAATAAACTCAGAGCAAACATCTATTCCAGGGAGCTCGTGTCTTTGTGAAAGGATGTCTGAGGCTCAAAAAGAAAGGAAAAATATTAATAATGCTGCCTGATCCTGCTGAACCTTCTCCATCTGCACCAAATAATTTGCAAGGGGCAAGTCCACAGTGAATCTTGTGAAGTTTTAAGACTGAACTGGGGCCAGCTGGAGAAGGGGACACCCAGGGACGTGCACAGCCCACTTTGGGAGAGCGACGCCGCTCCTGTACCAGCAGCTGCCGGGAACAAAACGTTTTTGCAATCAGCCAGCGGGAGTTAAAGAAGAAAGCAGCCTGGTAGTAAATATACTTAGCAAATTCAAACAGTGAAAGAGTTCCAGGAAACTGAGATAACCCTGCAGGCACAATGATCCTGATCCAAAGCCCACGGAAGTTGGTGGAAAAGAAAAATCCTGTTAGCTTTTAGATGAAGCACAAAGAAAGTGAAATAAGAGGTCTGGTCCCAATGAGTCTGTAATTCTTCCCAGTGAAACAGCCACCCAAATCTCACACACCTTCCCTGGCAGCTCCTCTCTTGCAGCTTGGCCCTCACAATGGGAATTTCTACTCATGTATGTACCTACACATATATTTTTTACTTACAAACTGCTCCTGGGTCCTGCTCCCCTGGCAGCTCTCAGGTGTCTGTGACCTTGTCACAACACTGAGAAATTGGTGTTTCTCCTTGAGCTTCCTGTAGTTACAGCGGTATTTAAAGATTTCCAAAGGCAGGAAAAAAGCCCCTGAGCAGCCCCAAAATCAGCACATTTCCATGTAAGCCCAGAGTGCTAAAACCAGGGTGTGGGATCCATGGGTCACTCAGTGGGGACCAGCATCCCACAGCACAGAGAGGACACCTGAGGAGCAGCCAGAGAGATGCCAGATTGAAGAAGACACACTTTGCACAAGGGTGCAAAACCCTGGCTTAAGTAGGATCCTTGTTTTGGCTGCTCAGCAGGCAGTGGACCTGGCTGAGCATTTTACTTTTAAAATAAAATGTGGAGGTTTTACTTTGCTCCTTTTAACTGCAATTGCCTGGAATAAAAATTAGCAGTTACACAGTGCCTGCCCCAGAGACCACTGACATCAACAGCAAATTGTTCCTGCCTTCAGTGGGCTTTGAATCAGATCCTAAAAATGCAGCCCAGCCCATCCACATCTGCAATACCACAGGCAGAAATGAGTTCAAGCATCCCAGTAATCCAGGGAGGCGGGGGGAAGAAACCCCCAAGGTGACATCTAGGAAAAGAAATGTGCCACAAGCCAGCAGCTGCCTTGGAGCTCTGAAGGGGGATCAGGAGAATGGGAGGGAATTGCTTGGCTGGGCCAAGTTAGAAAGACAATTGCCCTCTTAATACTAGCATTATCCAGCTCCAGACTGGCCACTCAGTTTCTCCATGCTGACAAATTTTACTGTCCCTGGGCTGTCAGGGCAAAGCTAAGCAATGGTTTTCCAACAGAAAGACCCTTGTCAAAGAAGAAAGTGTCTTCCTGAGAACGATATGTTTATATGAGAAAATACAGACTTTTTAAGCATCCCCTTCCTCCTCTGGATTTATAGCATTAAAATTAATCAGAGAAAAGATAAGACTGCTGGGGTTTTAATTACAGTCTTTATCAACGAACAGCTTTTATGACACTGGAAAGGAAATCAAGTTGAGATTTTGGACAACTTTTCCTGGAAACAAAAACTTTTTTTTCTTAGTGTGATTTCTTAAGGCCATTAAAACCAAAGCTAGAGCTTCATCTGCTAAGCATTTCCCCTCTTTTAACATTTTATCCCCCTGAACGCTTTCCAGCAGATTTTTTAAAGAGTGATAGAGTTTTCTGGGGAAAGGCCTCTGAAGAAGAGCTCCTACAAAGCCTTCCTTTCCAACCAGCGAGGCAGCTGGCTTGGGAGGGCATCCAGCGTGGCACAGCGTGGCTACCACAAGACCCAGTGGAAGGCCAGTGTGTGATCAAGGACCAAAGTTAACCCTGCTTCAAGGCAGAGGTGCTTCAGCTTTTCCATGACTGCCAGAGGCTCTCTGGAGGTCAGGTCCCCAGGGAATGAGGCAGGCAGTGATGTGCAACCCACGTGCTTCCCACCCATCACGCTTTCACCTCATAGCAGAGCCAGTCTCGCCCTGCTCGCTCATATTCCCCCATGATGGAAAGCATCCCTTGGCTGGCAGCAGGGAAATGCTCTGCCCTGGCTGGGGATAGCCACTCCTGGCTGCTGATATGAAGAGGATGTGAGCTACAGCTCATCCAAGGGGACAAGCCCTGCTGCAAACTCACCTGCCTCCTTCCCACTGTTTTTCCCCCACCACAGTTCACCCCTCACCAAATCAGAGGCAGCAGATCAGATCTTATTGCTCTGGCCATGTCTGCCTTGCTTCAGTGTTCCTGGTCACTCTCCACTCAAAGCTCTCCATCAGCACACATGGATATCAGTAAGGCTGCTGTTTGTCACCCACCTCAGCCCTGGCTCAGACCATGTGCCTGCCAGAACTTCTCTGAAGGCCAAGGGTCCCATCCCTGAAGGAGATTACTACAATTCCTTGCCAGAAGAGCTGACCATAGCATCTCCTCCAGCTTTTCAGGCTCACATTTTCTATTGTAAGCACCCCCAGAGGCAGCTCACATTTAACAGATGTTCAGCTTTGATGCTGCCTTGGTGGAGTCCTGGGCTCACTCTTGCTTTTTGAGCACATTCCTGCCTGAACACAAAGGCTTCCAGCTGCTTGCAGCCTCTCAGGGAGCCACACCAGTAGGTGCTAAAAATCCTTGGGCCAGACCACCTGCAGCTACATCTCTGCCTCTCTATAAGCTGATGTGCTTCTGCTCATCCTCCAGATCACTGAGGAGAGCCTGGTCTGCTCTGTCTTCTTACAGTTATTTCCTCTTTCCCATAGGATTTTGAAGCATCAGGAGTTTTTTTGGTTTTTTTTTCTCTACACAAAATGCTTTTCCCCCATCCTTGGGCAGCTCAACACCTAAGAGTAATCCCTTTACAGAAGTCTTGTGGGTCCAATTATGTGGTGTCTGTTCTGATTGTCATTAATAATATTGGATTATTATTGCCCTTAATATGTCCCTATGGAGATTCCCATCTCCTGGGGCTCTCTGCTGAACTCATGTGCTCACAATTTCCTTTTGGAAAAATCAGGACAGGGATGTAAAAAAGGTCTGAGAGAAACATCCTTTTCTCCTTGCCAGCTAACCAAGAGGAGTTGGCAATAAAGACCAGTTATAGCTGCTCCCCAGTGCTCCATTTGATTTGTGTTTCCAGCATGTGGAAGGAGACTTTTGGTGGGCACAGATGTATTTTGAATGGCTGAGCATACAGCCCATCAAGCAGGCACTGTTCAGAGTATAAAAAGAAATATCAGGGGCCACCCTGATTTTGTATACTCCTGAAATATCAGGAGTGTACAAAAGGGAGGGACTGACTGAGGTCAAGCTGCAGCACAGAGCTCTAGATGAGGAATAGGAGAAGAAGAAGAAGAAGCTGTGTTTTCAAATACAGAAATTAGTCATCTGTGGACTTCACATTGCTGTGTTAAATTACATTATTTAAGCTGTTGTCTGAGACCAATCACATACAAAGATCCTGTTGCAGGTTTTCCTCATTCATGTCCAGCCTGAGCCCAGCTGTTCATGCAGATACACCAGGAAACACTGCAGAGCATTGCTGCCCCTTTCTCTGACAAGTTCCTATATTAAAAATAAATCCTGGGGAAAGGATGTACCCTCTGGCCTTGGGAAGGGTGTTTGTTTGTATGAAAGCAGCACCTCAACAGAAAAGCATAAAACCAGCTGAATTCTTGTCAGCACTGTCAAAAGCCTTGACCACCAGAAATGTGTTAGCACTGTTGCTGGTAATTCCCAACTGGCACATAAAGCAAGAGCCTTCACATAACCACACAGCCAGCCCAAATCCTGGCCTCTGTCCATATCACTGACAGCTCAGTGATAGCAATTTGCCTTTCTGGAAAGAGGAAACGGGAGCTGACACAAGAACTGCATCACTGCTGGTAGCTGCAGCCATCAGCAGCTGCAGAGCTCATTCCCTTTCTCTGCCTCAAAGGAGCATGCACAGCCAGGCTGGCCAAGAAAGGCAGGACCAAGTTCAGATAAGGCTGTGAGCAAGCAGGTTACCAAATCAGCAAGGCCACCCTGCAGAAGAACTGTGGCACCCTGCCCAGGAACAAGAGCACGTCAGGCTGGGGAAGGGAGTCCTGAGCTAGGAAGAAGAGAGGTCTGGGATAAGGGGAAGCTTCCTCAGAAACACAGAAAAAGATATTATCAGGAAATAGTCCAGTCAGCAGTGCAGCATTTAGGCAGTGAAAAGCACAGAAATGGTGCTGCCCAAATAGCCATAAGCTGGGAGTGTTGCCGTAATTAATAAGAATTGCAGTTTACACTTGATGAACTCCAAAGGAAACAAACACATTCGAGAATCAGCCCCCATGAGAAGCCAGTGCTGAGAAAAGCCTGTCCTGTACCTCACCACAGCCTGTGCGGAGTGGGGCCACATCCCTGAGGTGTGGAAGCCTCAAACTGCCCTTCTATAGCACAGAAATCTATCTGAAGGGCAGCCACATTTCAGGGAAAGGGACCTTTACTGTGACAGCTCCTCCCCACTCACCCCAAATCCTCCCTGAGGGGCAAGCAAGACATCTGAAGGGAACAGAGGTGTTCACATCAAGACATTCGTGCTTTTCTTTCAATGGAATGGCAAAGATGACTTTGGCTTCAGCAAGGAGAGTCCAGTCTCTGCTTGCTTGCAGAAAGGGGATGTCCCCAGCAGGGATCAACCACTGCTCCCCACTGGTGCTCAGAGTGACAGCCACTTCTGCAGCTGGCAAGGGGGATGGCCAAGCCTGGATCATGCGGAGGTTTCCCTGGCACCTCCTTTCCTCAAAACAAATCTTCTGAAAGAGTGCTGGTTGTCCCCAGGAGAGGGGTGGGCAAGGAGCTCTTCCATCCTGCCCTGCTCTTGGCCCATACTGGAAGCCCAAGTGGCTGCCAGCAAACCTGCAGCCAAAATCATGCCCATGATGGCAAATTCTGAAGGTCACAGATGCAAACAAATATTTGATGAGTTGATAAAATGCAGCCTTGACCAGTGCATGCCCAGCATCAGGAGGACCCCCCTGTGCCACGGCTGAGTGTGAATGCCCTCCAGCAAACCACCCACGCTGTGTTTGAGCTGCCCTGCTGTGTGCACACCGATTGCTTTGTTAATGTTTAGACTTCCCCCAGAAGGCCTGTCTGGGCTCAATGAGCAGGAATCAGCAGCATGAATTACCAGGAGAGAAAGTGTCCCCATATGCTGCTATTGTCTCTCTTCTCTAGGTGGAGGAGCCACCTTCCTCCTGGCCTTGTCTAGGTGACCTTTCCCTTCTCAACTCACCTTCCCCTGGGATCATCTGACCCACGTTTCACCCACTCTGGCCACCAAAAACCCACCTGGCTTCTTTCCAACCCTTCTTCCGAGCCTGGCCAGCCACAGCCTAGCTCCTGAAAGAATCTGAAGGGCACTGAGGGGGAGAAGGCATCAGCCCCGCTGTGATGAATCTGCCATGCTGGCGCACGTGTGACTTTGCCCCCAGGATGCAAGAGACTGCTCACAGATGCATGAGGATCCAGAGCAGTCTCAGGGTTGTACTCGAACCACTGTTGCTGAAAAACATGGATTTTGTCCCTGTAAAGTCATACAGGATGCCAGGAAACCTGATTTTGACATGCTCAGTAACCTGTAACCTCAGTCTCTCCTTGTACCCAGCTCTCTGCCTCTCTCCATCTTTGCTTTGCCTCTTCCCTCCCTTTTCTCCTTCCCATTTCAGTGGCATTTCTTTCAGCCCAACTCCAAAGACAACCAGCAGCCTTGGATCCTGATGCAGGAATATCATCACTTTGGGTGTGCCTCTTGCATTTTGCTCCCTCAGGACCTGCAAAATGGGGAAAATTTCCTCCCCTATAAATTTTGTTGTGGGAGGCCCAAAAATTGTATGTCACAGTGTTCTCACATGAGGGAAACCTCCTTCATGACATGAAGAAGAAAGCATTTTCCTGAAAGAAGAGGCTTGGTGGGATGGAGTTTATATCTTGTTTCCTGACTCTGAAAACTTGGGTGAACCCAAGTGTGGATGTGCCTCAAGCAGCTGCTTGCTCTGCTGGGAGTTTTGTGGAAAGCTAGGAAAGGGAAGTTTGAGGGTTGCTTTTCTCCCAGTTCCTTGTAAATTTTCATGTATTAAAATAAACCCAGCCATCCCACAGGCCCTGCACCCAAATTTCCTGCCCGCTCACAGTGTGGAGACAATGAGACCCACCAGCTTCCACCAGCTCCCCACCCAGCACCTCAGCACAGCTCATCCAACCACAGCACAAACTCAGGGCTCTGCTGTCCTGAGGAAAGTCCAGTTTAAAAGGAATTAAGAGGATGCTACAGCATTTTTAGAGGATTAGTTTAACTGATATCTGTACCTCAGACAGCAACAAGCCCCAGAGACCTGGTGAGCTGTAATACCCCTTGCTGCAGGACCTAGAGATTTATTCTCACTATATTCCCCCAATCCCTTCTCAGCACAGAGGTGCAAGAGCAACAAAATGCCCCTTGGACCATTTTTTTTCCCCTGGCCCTGCCTCATCTTCCCAGCAAACCAGGTTTGCAAGAGATTGTGTTTGAATTCTCCAGCGACGTGGCTTTTTCTTTTTTAATGCCTGGCTGCCCAAGCACAGCTGTGGGGCTCAGTAAAGCAGGCTTGATTTTCAGCCTTTGAGGTGGTTTCAGACCTAAACCACCAAAAATTCTGGTGATAAAAATACACCTTGGCACTTTCAAGAAATGAAAAAAGTGGCTAGTAGTTGTGTTAATTCACCTGTTGCCTGGCTTTAGCATCCCCATATATCTGCAGGGAGCTAGCTCCCATTCTGAAGGGGCGTGTTCTCTTGTACCTTTTTTCACTTTTGGTATTAGTTTGCAATCTGTGATGGAGGGGCCATTTAAAAAAGCACCCTGCTCTTCTGCAGCAGTTTCAGGTGATCCAGCTTCTCCAAGCCATGCAGCTGCATGGGTTTCTGGGCAGAGACCCCTGTATAAGAACTATTTTTCTTGAAAGCTTCTCAAAAAATGCCATTGGGTAGCCCAGCACCAGGATTTCCAGGCTGGTAAATGGGTGTGGCCCCAACCTGTCAGCCTCAAGCACTCTGGGGCTGGTGCCTCCTGTCTGGGTTTGGGGCAAGCTGTCCAGTCCAAAAGCATCAGGACTGACTGAGCTGAGAGAAGCAATTCCCAGCTTTCCCTCTATGTAACTGCCTGCCTATACTGCCTGGTCCAGCCAAGGTTTGATGCCCCCAGCTGCAGGGCACAAGGAGGATGTGAAACCTGGCTCAAGGGCTGGATTTGTGAGCAGGAGTATCCCTGCAGACCACCAGCACCTCCCACACCCACCTGGGCACCAGCTCAGCACCAGCAGCCTCTGCATGGCTGCTGTAAGCATTGCTATTGTCACACAAGTCTTACAGCACTGGGCAGCCCCATCTTCAGGGTCACTGACATGTCTAGAAGACAAATTATTCAGTCTCAGCTGTTTCTACAAATTTAGGCCAAGTTCATCCTGCATCACTCCAGGATTTGTGCCATGGAAATGCCCTGCAGTTACTGAGGTGACACCACAGAAGTGATGGAGCACTAAAATTGGAGTTGTGCATCAAGGGCACTGGCCTGGCTGCAAGCAGTGTTTTAACATTCTTGTATTTTAGCTCCTTGCCTGGGGGGGATTCAAGCAAAATTAGACAACAGCTGCAGAAGGGACATTTCCCAGCCCTACTCTGCAATAAACCCCACCAACAGGTGGGGATCACCCCGACATGGTGCAGCAGAAATGTGGAGCATTTCCCCTCCTGGAGACCCCCTGGCACTGTGCAAGGTGGATCTCAGCCTTTGGTGCCTCTGGTGGTGGGCTCAGGTCTGAGGTGGCCTTAAGGGACAGCTGAGCTGTAGGAGCTGTCTCTGTGTTGGATCACCCCGGCACGGCACCGTCTGGAAAAACAGCAGCAGATGTCTGTCTGCTGAGCTGAGGCAGAGATTAACGTGCTCAGGGCCAGGGCAAGGCAGCGAGCGGGACTCTGGCCACTGGGTTTCCCAGCAACACGCCTTGCATGAACATGTGCACCCTGTCAGCCGGGCAGAGGCTGCAGCAGAGAGCCGAGAGCATCCCCTGCTCGATACCCACCGATGGAAATGGGTGAGAAATGGGTGAGAAACCATTTAGCTCAATCGAAGTGAAAACTGATATTTTGAGAGACAAATGGTAAAAGCAAGGGCTCCTACAGATGTCCCTGTGACTGAGAGAGGAGGAGGAGGCAGAGGGTTTGGTGGGGTTATTTTAACGTGAAACCAAGCGGAGGAAGTGTGAATCAAAACCTTGCAGAGCCGAGATTTTGCATATTTACACGGAATTGCAATACACAAGGTGTGCCTAAGTATTCCCCCTTCTTTCCTGGGACCTCTGACACCAGCTTGGAAGAGTCTCCAGCAGCCAACTATGCTTTTGGTGACTCTAAGTGACATCCAGGGACCACCATCAACTCAGGGCTCAGTCAGATCCCTGGCACACCCTTAGGGCACCTACCTCCCCTCTGGACTGATCAGAATCAGGCACCATGGGGTCTTGCTTCCCTGCCCTGGCTCTTACCCCCTCCCAGTCCCAGTCCTTTCGAGGGACCCTGCCAGCAGTGCTGTTCCCCACCTCCTGCTTGGCTTCGCCTCCACGCCGGGCCCACGTCACCACCCACAAAGAAGGGCCTGTGCAGGAGCTGGGGCTCATGCTGTGCTGAGAGGAGTCATAAAGCTCCTTTTAAGATGTCCAGCACAAAGCTGAGCCTGTTCAGCCGCAGGTTGGGGGCTGCTGCCTCCCCTCCCTGCCTCTGCCAGGCACTGAGTCATTGCCCTGCCGTGGCGCTGCCAGCCCAGCACTGGAGAGAGGGCCAGGGCTGGTGGCAAAGCTGCCCCGCTCGCTGCT
Organism: Pyrgilauda ruficollis; assembly: GCF_017590135.1. Classification (NCBI taxonomy): domain Eukaryota; kingdom Metazoa; phylum Chordata; class Aves; order Passeriformes; family Passeridae; genus Pyrgilauda; species Pyrgilauda ruficollis. Next base: position 330,985 of record NW_024531377.1, read on the forward strand.
GCCACAGCCAGAACCTGTGCCTCAAAACTCTGCTTCTTTCCACAGGTGCAAATAGGAAATATTATGGAAGAGACCTGGGGAAAGGGGCAGTGATGTGGAAGGGGGCTCACCCGTGGGGAAGGGGTCATGGGGAATATTCCTGGGGTTTGCGTTTTCCACCACAAATCGCTCTCGGTGCTCTTTGTGACACAAGGAAGGAGGCTAAGGTTTCTACCTGTGTGCTTTTACAAGGCAAGAGAGGGAAGGTTGGAGATATTTTCCAGCTTGCAAGACTCTTGTGGTGAGACTCATGGCTCTTATGGTGTGGGCTTCTTCCTCAAAGACCAGAGCCAGGATTGCAAAAAATCTCTGACGCTGTCTAAAGCAGCACAAGAGACACACAATCTTCTGCTCACAGAGAAAAAAAAAATGGTTAAAAGGCGGATCCCAGCACTCTTTCAAGTGTTTAAAGCACTTTCTTGGCTCTGTCATTTTTATGACACTCTGAGATGGCAGGAAATCTCACAGGTCAGGGATTTTACTGGTGCCCAAGGAACTGAGGTGCTGGTTCTTTAGCTCTCTTGAAAAGTAAAGTCTGGTTCCTCGAAGGAACATGGAGACCTCTGCAGAGATGTCATGCCTATCATGAGCAGACAGGAAGCAGAGCTAGAGATAGACACTGTGATTTCAATCTGCTGTTAAGTCACAGAAATACAAAAAATAAATAAAAGGTAGGATAAAGCTGGGAAAAGGGTCCTGCTCAGGGCCACTTGAGGAGTGTTGGAGAAATGCACTCCTGACTCCTTTACCCTCCCATGCCTGCAATCCAGGTACACACTCCCTTAAAGGCCAGTTAGAAACAGCAGGAAAGTGCAGCAGCCAGTTTAAATTGAGGGAAATAAGAGACTTGGAGAGAAAAAAAAATAAACTTCTTGAGCACCTCACCTGTGCCCAGCTGTGCAAGCTCAGCAGCTGGGAGCCTTGGGCACTCGCTGCTGCAAAGGCTGAGTCACACTCCTGAGAAAGTCCCAACTGCCTGCTTTCACTGAGTAATTGCCTTTTCAGATCAAGAACTGAACCAGGAGGTGAGGGGGGAGAGGAGACAAGCCAAGCAGCTTAGAATCTGCAAGTAAAGTAACTTCAGCATAGCAAAAAGGGAGACTTGATGCCAGGCAGGAGATTCATCCTCTCCATTCACGTTTGTCTTCCTGATTCTGCTTTTCCTCTCTCTTTCTCTTCCAAGTTATTGAAGATGGGAGAGCCTCTGCCAGCATCACCCCAAAGTCCTTCTGAAAATCTAAAGGCAAGGCAAGCCCCAAGGACCAATCTGTAAATTGGCATGAGTGCTGCACGAGCTGATGAAGGGTTCCCACACTCCCACTGTGCTGCATCCAAACCCACACCACTTCTGGGTTCACAGATACCATGGGTGCTCTCTGACAAAGAAGTGGGGGTTTGTCTGATGCCATGATCATGTCTGGACCCAAGCACAGGTCCTGTTCTTACAAGGATCTTCTCACAGATTTTAGTGTTGAGCTCCCTGGTCACAAGAGGTAGAAAAGCCTTCACACATACCCCTTCTTGTATTAAATGAATTAACTGATTTTTACATTATTTTGCATGGACACAGGCTGGAATAGGACTCACCAACAAAGCTATTTTAAAACAGGCTTTCCTCTGCTTCCCAGTGGTCAGCAATTCCCTCCTCCCAGGAGGATGCTCTGCCCACGCAGCCCACAATGCACTGGAGCACTGAGGCACAGTGGGGAGGGAGGGCTGGGAAGCCACTGGACCATCCAGGATTCCCAGCAGCTCTTGGCTCAGCCCCCAGCTCCACTCTCTGCTCAGAGCCCTGGGGATGCTGGCCCTGGCTGGGAATCTCCAGCTGCAGCCATGCCAACAAGTCTGCCTGAAGATCCCTTAGCCCTTCCATCACAGCCAGCCAGGAATGGTCTCCCCTGAAACACATCTGGCAAATCCAAGCTGGATCCTTTCAGGTGAACCAAAGCTGGATTTACCATTCACTGAGCTCCTCCAACATCAGTGCACAGTGTTGCAGACAGTCAAGGGCAGAACAACCAGCTGAGTCACTCCCTGCCACCCTCAATTTGCCAGAGGTCCAAATTAACCTCACTGCAGTCCTTCCCCCCTCTGCAGCTTCTGGAAGTCATGCATCCTGCTCCCTGAGCCCTGGCATCCACCTCTCCCAGGCCTCCTCTCAAAGGGCATTTCCTTTCAAGGAAAAGCCCAGACAAGCCATATCCTCTCCTTTACTTTAAACACACTCCTCTTTAACTTCATCACCTTCTTGGGGCTGGCTGTGCCCCACAGAAAATCCACGTGGGTATTCCCACCTCTGGGCAATGCTTCACCCAACAGGAGATGTGTGAGATTTTTGTGAAGTGGTCTGTGCTACTTAGAGGCAGACACTTGGTAGGGAAGAGAGAAAGAGAGAGAGAGAGGGACAGAGGGTGGTTTCTCGGTTGGTTCCAGCTTGCTGCAGGCCAGCACTTGGCCATCAAGTGTACATTAAAAGCTACTTGATTTTGGTGGCAATCCTTTCCTTTCCCCAGTCATAAAAAGGGAAGCCAACCCTGCTGCTCATGGCAGTAACTTTGAAATTCTTTCCTTAGAAAAGAGCTTGAATACGTATTCCATTCCAGGCACACAATAAACACACAAATCAAATCAGATGGGAACCTGCTCAGGGAACCTCCAGGCACTGATGTGCACAAAGTCCTCGCCTGGCTGAGCCCCCGTGTCAGGGCCTGACCTGCAGCCTCCATCCAGCAGCTGCATGGAAGCTCTGCCAAGCATCAGGAACTGCTCCTGACAGCCCTGCACAAAGTCCTCCTCAGGGGGTCAGCACCAATTAGTGCGCGTGCAGCAGCCAGGGCAGAGAGCACTGCCCACAAGGGCGGGTGCAGCCTGCTCCCAAGGCACCTGCAAAGGGACCAAGGGACTGTGACCCTTGGGAGGGGCTGCAGCAGGACCCTTCAGTAAGAAGACCCTGTTCTGTCACATCCCCCTGAAATCTGCACTTTGCCAGCAGGCAGTGGGCAAGGACCTGCAGCTTGGCTTCCCACGTGTGACTGAGTTTTGCAGGGTGAGAGCCCCCAACAGGCACAGGTCTGATTTGGAGAAACTGCAAAATTCCTGTCGAGGCACTGCAAGAGAATGAGCTGCCCAGGCTTGGCACTTGCAGAAGGTACTGAGGTGAAGAGCTTAATCCTTACCCTACAAAGGCAGCTAAGGAGTGACACTGCTCCCCTGCCTCCCCAGTTTCTCTTCAGGAAACTTTCCTGGAGCCCTTTCCCCAATATAAAGGTCCAAGCAAAAGCAGCCCTGACTTCATGGATGAAGACACCTGGTCTTCTGCATCTCACTCACTCAGAGAGTCACAGAAAGTCCCAGAAATTCTGCCCAAGGGAGATAAGAAACTGCCACCTAAAGTGACTGAAACGTTCTTCCAGATCCCCTCCTCCACCCCCCCATCAATTGTTTTCCTTCTTCCCACACTTTATCCCCTAACCTTCACTTTTCACATAGTCTCAGCCATGCTCACTAGGGATGCTCTGGCTAACCACTGTCATTGGAGTGGAAAACTCCACCCCAAACAGGACCAGGATCTGAAAAGAAGCCACAAGCCCCCCGCAGGGGTGTGGAGTCTGACAGGGCAAGAGTTCAATGTGTTTCAGAGTAGCTGGCATGTGCTGCCTGATGAGGTTCCTTGGCCTACAGACACCTTCCTGCTCATCCCCTAGGACAAGGAAATCCTCCTGGAAACCCTGCTGTTGGGCAGTGAGCAGAGCAGGGTGCACCTCTGTCCAGCTCTGATCCAGTTGGGATGGGGAGGCAGTGATCCATCCACATGAAGGTGTGCCCCATGCTGCTCTCATCTCTTCCTGGCTGGAGATGGGAAGGAAGGACCACAGTGTCTGTCTGCCAGGTATCCCTCCCTTCCCCATCACGCTCATATTGGCAATCATCTTCATCCCCCCTTCCTCCTACCTTAATTACCTTAATTTTCCTTTCACTTTTAAAGGTTTTTCTCAGCCCCCTCCCTGCCCTTCCTTCAAGCCCCACATTGCCTCTGTGACTCATTGCTGGGTGCCAGAGGTGGCTTTTTTCTGCGTGGAGGTAATTTCGCAGGCCAGCCTTCACATGTGTTTTGTAAGTGGACAACAGGCACCAGCAAAGAGTGCAGTAAGTGCCTGCAGTCCTGGCCCAGAGAGGACAGCACAGCCTGTCTGGCTGCAGGAGGATGACAGAATATATTGAAAGAGCTCATTAAACTCACTTTGGTCACGCTCCAAAGCATGTTGACAGTCAGGAGAGAGTCCCCCATTGACATGAACAGGGTTTGGATCAGGGTTAATTCCATTAACCAGGGTGTTTGGTAGCTGCTGAACCCAGCTGAGGCCTGGGGTTATTGCTGTGCATGTAAGCTGTCCCTAATAAAATAAAGAAGACAAACTGGCCACCTGTGTTTAATAATCTGTGCTGACTTATGAATCATCTGTGTTTGTTAAGACCCATCTCGTACACAGACTCATCTTTCTCTCACCAGCACCCAGCTCACCCTTCCCTATGGAAACCACAGCCAGCTTTCCTGCAGGAGATGAATTCCTTTCAGAGTTGCATTTAATCTGCTGCAAGCTACCCCTTTAAATCCAGGCTTTTACATCCAGTTACTCCAGAGAATATGAGGAATGCCTCTGCTGGCTTTTCACTGAGCCTATTTAGCCTTTTTTGGACAGAAGGAAGCATCTGAGAGGGAGGGTGCATTTTTCCCTCTTTAAATCACAGAAGGAACACCACAGCTCATTCCTCATGTCCAGACTGCTTAACTCTTCCCATATCCTAGCAGTGCTCAGCTGCTGCTCTGGTGGCTCTGGTGGAGCCCCTGGCTGTCCCTCTGCCTCCTGGTCTGCAAGCCTGGCACACAGCTGAGTTACCCTGGCAAACAAAGCTGCGGGGTTCTCCATCCTTTCAGGTCTGCAGCCAAGACAGTTGTCCCCATCTTGATCCTGCCATTCAAGCCACAGCCTGACACGCAGCCCCGCAGCTCCTTGCACAGCAGGGCCCCAGGCAAGAGAGATTCCTCTCTCTCTGAAACAAGGAAAGAGTGTTTTTCCCTTCCCACTCGTTTATGCGCTGCCACAACAGCTGCTCTCCACGGGCTTACTGTAGAGCCCTCAGGCTTAGCTGGGTTTTCAAGAGCACTAAATTTGCATCCACGCCACATGACCCAGGCTTTAAGCCTGCCCACATGGCTGGCAGAGCTCCTGAGTTTGTTTGGCTGCAGGGACCGACTTTCTGATGACCATAGCATTACTAAGAGATTCCCTCACCCTCTTCTCCTCCTCATGATCCCATGGGATGGAGTGCCATGCCAAAATTCTGGGCTGGAGAGCACAGGGAAGGGCAGGGCACCGGTTATGGGGCTCCCATTTTATGTATACACAGAAGGTATATACATAATGGTAATATATATATAGATATAATCTTTTTCCTAGCATTCGAGTAGATGTTAAATTATCCATGCAAGCAAAATTAAGGATGAAAATGAAGCAGATCACATCTCTCTGCTGGGGCCCGAAGAGTGACAAAAGCTGGCCACATGCTATAATCATAGATTCTGGAGGGGTTGAACACCATCCTTAAGTTAAAGCATTCCCCAAGATGACTTCAGGTAAGCTTACTTTTTTAACTGAGATGGTGACTGAGATGCTTGTTTGGTAAAAGCCCTGCTCTTAATAAATAGAAAATCCCACATGACAAAGCACTGACAACATGAAAATCTGACAGATGTGCCTGTTTGAAAGGCTGCAAAGCGAAATTGTGTAGCAACAGTTTTACACTGAAAGAAACAATTGATGTCAGATGCTGCAAGCTGTGGGGACTTAAAGAATTCTCACATCTCAGCTGTGCCACATCAGCATCTGCACCTGCACTCCCAGCAGTGGGGAAGACCCAGGGATGGAGCAGCAGTGCCTGCTGTGAGACAGGCTGTCACAACCAGCCTCCCATCCCAGCAGGCTGTGCCAGGACTCAGGGACAGCATCCAAGTGCCAGGGATGACTGTCCCCCATCAGGAACACAGCATCTGTGCACCAGTCCACTCAACAGCATACATTTCATCTCGGTCTTGCACAAGCAGAACACCCAATTTCTACCCAGTTAGCCGTGGTTCATGGAGTTTATGTTGGCTCTGTGCAGAAAAACAGGCAAGCCATGGTGCAGCCTGTGGGACACAGAGACAGGCAGCTCCTGATGTGGCACAGGGCCTTCCAGTCAGACAAAAATGTTCAACAAATCTGAACCAGAAAAGCGGGTTTGCATTGAGTTTGCCCCTTTCATCACGGGGCTGGGGTATTTTATGATGTGGTTCTCAGGAGCCTTGAATGCACAGCCTGCAGCTCAGGGAAGGAGCATGGCAAAGGACAGGAGGTGGCACAGGATTCACCATGGGACAAAACAGGACAGCTGTCCTGGCTTCGTTCTGGGGGGCAGAGCCTTGGAATACAGTTATGGGAGGATCCCACAGATGAACAACCAAACTTCAGCTCCTCCAACGTGCTTCCAGAAGAGCCTAAGAAACTTAAAACAATAAAAAAAAAAAAAATCAGGAAAAAACACCTTCAAGGTTAGAGATCCCCAGGATGGCAGGACAGCAGCTGCAAAACGCTTCTAAGCTGACCAAACCTCTGCAGTCGTGATGGCTTCTGCAGGTGGCCAAAAGGACAAGAATTGTCTGTTTCCCTTAACAGCTTCATCAGCCCAAGGCCAGGACTCCTCCTCTGAAGGGACACTGAAGTGTGGTGTGCTGAGGGAAGGGGCTTTCCCAGCACTTGCCCTTTCATGAATAAACCAGGTGTGCTATAAATACTGAACCAGTGATGTGAGATGCAAGTACCCAACAGGTTTGTACCTCTCCAGTCACCACCATTTGTCAAGGATGGGCACCCAGCAACCAAGGAGAACAAGAGGAGGAAATGTGACCTCCAGCATAGTCTGGAATCTCCTCTAGAAAAGGAAAACCTGCTAGAGAACAGCAACAGCACTTCCAGCTCTTCTGAGAAGTTTCCACACTTCCATAGGTTCTAAATAAAGAGAGGCTGGAGACCAATCTCTGGCAGAGGCAAAGATTTGGCTGGATCTGCATGTTCCAGCAGGCAGGAATTGTCCTGAGCACCTGAGCACCACACTGTGCTGCTGTGGCCCTAATTACCCACTCCTCAAATCATGTGAAGGCTGCAGCCCTTCCTGCAGGCAGGTTTGATTGCCCTGGTGTGGGGTGTTCATCACCCTGAGGCTGTCACACATGTGCCACTCCCCTGCTGGGTGCCACCACCTCCAGCCACACCCCAGCTGTGACTGGCAGAGCACGGCTGGGCTACAAACCAAGCCACATGGGCAAGCAGGCTGGAGAAGGGCTGGCCTTGCCTTGTTTAGCAGGACATGCAGACCTGACCTTTCTCCCACAGGCCGGGCTGTCCCTGCTCACACTCAGGCAAAGAAAGCCAGTTCCTCACTTGGGTCATCCCAAGGTGAACCCACAAGGAAGGTGACAAAAGGGGAGAACTAAAGGAAAAAACACCCTAAAAAGTCTTTCTCCCAGTGCCCTGAGACAGGCAAAACATATGGGCAGAGTGTGACTTGACTTGCCAAGGCAGGGCCAGCAGCTGTTCTGCACTGAGCAAAAAAAAAAAAAGTGACCAGCCATTTCTGAAAGAGCAGCATCCCTCCTTTCAACCCAGAAAAGCCATTAATAAACCTTCTACACTCAAAAGAATAGCACTTCCTGAGGAAGTGGGAATACACTGTGTGAAAACATGCAAGTGGAGGAGGCAGAGACTCACCAGTAAAAACACCAGCTGCCTCCTTGCCTCCTCACATAGGCCAGCCCCTTCTGCTGCTGCCTTCCCCTTCCCTAGGTCAAAATAGAGTTTTTGACTCTGTGACAGTGTTATACCCCTCTAACCAGGGCAAACATCTTGCCAACAAGATAATCAGAAAATGGAACAGTGTCAGACTCCACCTGGTGCATCATTCACACTCATTTTGGCCAATTGTGGGTGTAATTTAGGGATTGGGGGTTTCTACCCTGAGATATGCTGCCACTACCTTTAAAAGCTGACATACAAATAGAGACAGCTGCATATTTGTCCAAACCCTTCTCTGAGACCACATTTGTGGCTTTTCAGGCAAAATATGCCTGTACCCAAAAGCCTAGAGCAGTTCTTAGGAAGTCCACCTAATGTCTCTGGCCATGGCCACAATCTCTCAAGCGGAGTGACACTCCAAACAAACCATCCATTTCACCAGGTTCTTTTTAGCCTGGATCATTTCCCTGCTTCACTCCTGGCCTCACAAACTGGTGTTGTGGATAAAAAGTGAGACAAGAAGAAGGAGTTAAGATTGTGTTGCTGCAAAGAGAAACATTTGGCAAATCTTCCCCAAAAAGCTTCTTTTGTTTGAGCAGGGACAGGGTGTGTATTCCTGAACAGCACCAGGAAAATGGCTGGAAATTAAATTTTGACTCTAGCAGGAGTGAGTAGTGCATGAACACCCAGGAATGCTTCCCTCTGCTTAGTAGCCATCCTGCTTGGGATGCCTGACATGCTCCAGGCTGCTGCAAGGAGCAGTCCACACACCAAAGGCTGCAATGGAGATGTGCCCTAAAGGTGCATTTTACACCTTCTACAGTGATTGCAGCAGTTTAGAGACAAGAAATTAGAGTAATGATTTTCATTGTGCCTGGCTTGTCTCCTGATCCCTGTCCCTTCTTTCATCTCTGAGTGGGATGAAGACACCATGTTTGAAAACTATCAGACACTTTTTTGGTAGGATGGAACAAGGCACATCTTGGTTTTGTGAGGATGGTGAAGGATCCATCAGGAGGGAAGAGGGTTTTAAACTGCAGCAGATCCCTGATCCAATCAACTAAATAGCCACTTATGGGGCAAGGGTGGGCAGAAAATCACATGGGTGACAACCCTGATGCTGTGGATCCAAAGTAATGCTGATTTATCCACACACATGGAAGGGAGGGTGGCATCCAGGCAGGAATTGCCAAGCTACGTCCCCACAAAATTAAGGCTGCTGAGCCTCAAATCACAGCCCCACCATCTTTATTTGCTCCACATGGCAGCAGAAAGCTGCCTGTAGCACTGGGAATGTTGATGATCCCAGAGGGGCCATGGCTCTGCAGGAATGCTGGCATGGGCTGCCTGCCCACCTTATCCTTTTTCTGGGCAGCTGGGCTACCACAGACCCACGGTGAGGCTCGGAAAAAGAAACTGTAAATCTGTAACCACTGGGGCTGGCTGGCTCGGGAAAGCAGCAGGAGATGAGAGATTAGACACGTCATTAGCAAGAGCCCTGTTCTTTGCAGCTGCCTACAAACCCTGGTACTTCAAGCCTAAAGCAGCTCCGGGTTTGCAGGCAGGTGATAAGCTCAGTTCTCCATAAATCCCCAAAGGAACATTGGTGAAACCGTGCCCCTTGGCATCATTACACAGCAGAAGGAATCATTGCTGCTCCCTCTGCTTTGTTATCCCACAGTCCCACCAAGAAGCCTTCCTGCATAGCTCCTGTGAACGGGCTGCACAGAAAATTAATTCTTCAAATGTCTGTTGCCTTCTCCTTGTGCAAATACCAGGCTGTGGATTGACCAGGGAAGGATACAAATATTTACAGACAAGGTGAGGGTGGGAGCTCTGCCACGCATTGTGCTTCTGGCTGCAGCTGGGCAGCAAACAGAGCTGCCAGGGTACCTGTGGCCTGTGCCTGCTGCACACACAGACCTGGCAAACCCCAAATTCAGCAACAAATATTCCTTTCTTGGACTGATTTCAGAGCATTTGGTTTAAAGCTGATATGAATACAGCTGAAGTGGGAAAACAATCCCATTAATGTGCCAAACAATGACAGGCCCTAGTGATACATGAGGTTCTCCAGCAAACCTCACCACAACACCCCACATCAGGCATTGGGGTCTCAAGGAGCCTGCTGCCCAGCAGGAAAAGCTGGCACCATTGCAAGAAAGATGAGCAGCCACAGGAATCCCACCACCACCTCCCAACAAATGCCCCAAAAGACCCTCCTTTAGTTCAGTCTTTTTCTTGTCCAGGTAGTCTTGGAGTTTGACTATTCCCCTGTCCCCACAGAGATCAGCTGGGACAAACCAACCTCCCACTGGATCCAAGTGAGGAGGAGGCAGATTCTGGATTGGCTGGGAGTTGGGACCATGACTGTTAGGATGGTACCTGGTGTGGCTTCAGCCCATGCCAAGGAGCTTCATTCTGCAGGTATCCAAGATTTGGGAGACAACATGGGTCAGACAGCACTTCCAGCAGCAGCAGGGACATGGCTGGAGGCAATTTAATGACACACAGACTTGGCCAGACGTGACCACTAAACATCCTTACACACCTCTAACTTCTTTACAGCAGTGTAGCCCCCTGCACGTTCCTTTCCCCATTAGGAGACCTAAGTACAAGCACCCTGGGGTGGGTGGAATCTCTGTCTTTCCAGTTTTTGCAGGGACATTTATAGATTCCTCTTTGATCTGACCTTTGCAGCAATCCAAAGCTGTTTTCCTGGGGTTTCTCCTTTTCCTGAGGCTGGAAAGCAAGTTGCACTTGCCAGGGAAGCACAGCCTGCCTTTGCTGCTTAACAGGGAGAACTTCACTCAGCATTGCCTCAGTGGAAGATCATATTCCTCCCAAATTCACAGCAGGACCCTGTAGTATGGAAACACACACATTAAGAAACATGGTGTCCTTGTCACAGCTCATCACTCTCCACTGGGCACTTTCCCCAGCCTAGTGCCACACTACAAGAAGCACCTCACTGAAACATGCCAGGTTATTTTTCCAGTCCTTGTCCTTACTGGCTCCAGGAAATCAGCCGTGATATTGCTTTCATGGATCAGTTTTCTGGGCTCCATCCTTCACCACAAAAACACCCATATGGCAGGAACACATTCAGGAGGCACAGGAAGCCTAATGGAGTGGCCAGGCAGGGATACAAGGAAAGGTGGAGCCCTTAGGGAGGTTCAGGGCAGAGCAAAGGTCTTCTTTACCCTGTCCTTCCACCAGGCAAGCAGCTTGTTTTCCATCTGGGAATCGGGTGGGTGGCACATGGACACTCCTCATCAGCAAACACAACAGTCACGGATGTGGAGGGATACACCTCCCTGGGCCTGGATGAGAACACTGAAGACACATTATTCCTGTGGCCAGGGGATCCTTGATTTATCCCAGCATTGTGGGTGACACTGTCCCTCCCCTCCATTTCCACCCCTTTGATCTGCACTTGTTCACTGCAGCATTACAACTCTTCCCTTTAAGCATTCCTACAATTCCAGGCCTAGGGGATGGACCCATTTTCTCAGGTCTAGCTCTGCAGAGCAAAGAGCCCCAAAGGTTCAGAGGACTCAGGGAGCACCTGCTCCTGGGCTGATCACTTAGAGCTGGGGTTGGAACTCCTGTACACGAGGTGCTACACAAACACTACCAAAGGTCCTGCCTTGAGCAGCTTTGCAGAATGCTGAGGAACAGCTTTCTGTAGAGCCAGCGTACCCATGATGTATCCATGCTTTGCAGTGCATCCTGACATTATAGGGACAGAAAATGCCTCTTCCATAGAGCTCAGCAGGATTTGACCTGCTCCCAAACCCACTGTGCAGCCCAGGGTGTTGATTGACTCGCTGACCAATTTCCCATGGTATGCCCTGGGCAAAGCAGCTCCAACACACACAGCATCTTCCTCACCTTCTTGGGAGAGCAAGGGAAACCATCTCTGAGCACTGAAAAGTCACAGGACTGTGCTGCTGGAGAGTGCTGGAGCTGGGGGGTGCTGCCACACCTCTGGTGAAATTAGTGAGGAATCAGCACCCCACCATGCTGGACCTCCCTTTGCAACCCCCTGGGGGACAGAGACCTCCCCAGCTCTCCCCTGCCTGCTTTGTCAGGCCTCTGCAGAGCTGCAGGACAGCCACTTAAACAAGCATTGTGTAATTTCAGCCCTGAGCTCAGTCACTCACACAGAAACACAAGCCTCCTTCCAGGGCTGCCTTATCTTGTGGCTTTGGTCGGCACAGGATATGCACACACTGGCATAGAGGGGCAGGCAGAGGACAGGAGGTGCACTCAGAGCTCCCATTTCCTTCTCTCTGTTGTGCTTTTAAAAGAAATGGTCCCTTTTTATACCTCCAGCAGTGTCCCCAGACGTGCTCTACCTGTCCAGACCATAGAAGACCCCAGTTCCGTTGTTCCAGGAGCAAGGAATGGATCTGGGGCTGTCTGCTGCATCTGCTCCCCAGGCCACTCTTGCAGGCCCCTTCTTATCTGCACCACCCACTCTGGAGCGGGTTACTGAACACCAAGCAGGAATATTCAACAGCACAATGCCAACACGCGATAACACGATTCCTACATCCTTCCTGCTGGGGCTGAAGTCAGGGCAGGAAAGAGGGCAGGAAGCTGTCACCACCTCCATCTTTCCCCAAAGCAATCCATCTCTCACCAGCCATCAGTCAGCAGAGTCCTGGTGTTCTTGCTCCTTTTTTAGCTGCTCAGAAACCAAACAGAGCCAGGTGGTTTATTTACAAAGATTTCTCCACCAAAGCACAGGGATGCCTGTCTCCCACAAGAACTCCCTGTTTGCACTGCACCTCCCCCTGCTGCTTGTGTGCACCAAGGAAGCTCTGGCACTTTAAGCCTTGTGTCCTCGCACACTACATGGCTTTTATGATTAACCAATTTCTGTAGACCAAATTACCCTGCCTGAGGAAAGCTTTTCAGCCAAGCGTCATGTTTCTCCGAGAACGCCAGAGCACATCCTCCAGCTTGCCTTTCACTGAAGCACACAAATACCATGTTCACAGTCCCAAGGAGAGCAAATAAATCTTTCATTTCTCTCTCTTTTACTTGAGTGAAGGCTGAGCCATGCCCAGCACCCAGGTGCCACATTACATTTTGCATTTGGCTTTTTGCAGCCCAAAGGACTTTCTAAGTCATCCTCTCCAGAGCCCCTTGAAATGTCTGACATAAAGAGATGGGGTGTGTGTGTGTAAAAGATGGACAGACACACAAACACCCAGCACTGGTTCCATTAGCATTGCCTCCTGCCTTTCTTCTGCAGAACACCAAGCTCTTGATGTCCTTTTTGCCACAAAGGAAGAAGATGCTGTCACGAGGTCTAATGCAAGAGATTTGTTTACCCCTGAGCAAGTTCTTTAGCCCCTTCTTTTAACAAAAGGTTGTCCTGGTCTTCTAGAAAATGAAAAGAAGAGGCTCCATGCAACACACAGTTTCCAGAATGGTTGTCATTGACAACCAAATTGAAGATGAGCAAGACCATCTCTGTTTTCATTTATTGCCTTTTATTCCTCCTGTTGCACACACCTAAGAGACGGGCAGGGGGTTTATTTTTCACGTGGTCTTGTTGACATCAGTCAATGGCTTCTTTGTCACCTTGCACATTTTACAGGCCAAAGGACTAAAAACACTCTGAGAATCAGGTAGCCCTCAAGAAACCCAGACAGGCCCTACACCAATGGGCCAAAGAGTGCCAGTTCAGCGCCAGAATTAAGGGTTAAGCAGGCATTCTGCAACAGATGGAAGTGAAGCTTAAAAAGCCCAGCCTCCCATCAGGGAAGAGGAACCCCATCCCAGCAAGGTGAAGACACCTGAAACACACAGCATTCCCAGCTATTGATGGGAAAATAAAGCAGCACAGAGGGTGGGACTTGACTTGTGCAAATATACCTAGGGAGGGCTGGTGGTGGAAAGGAGGAGGTGGCACTTTGTGGTCAGTCATAAAAGGAAGACATGGATCGGGTGGCCTTGTGGTGACTCCAGACAGATGTCACAACCTGCCTTATTCAGGGCTGGGCAAACACAGCCAAGGAGCCCTGCTGGTGTAAATCAGTCTTGCATTGACACAAGTCAACACAGCCATGCCAGGTGACATCAAAAGACTCTGCCAACGTGAGAAGAAGCAGAGCAAGAGGGTCATTTGAACATTCTGCACTGCAGCAAAGCTGGGCTGTGGCAAGGCTGGGAACAGCTGCAAGGGAAATCCTGGAGCAGCTTCAGGAAGGATACAGGAGTTCTGGGATTTTGACACCATTCCCATCACATTGGGTGCCAAAGGTACCTTAAATTCACCCACAGTGTTCCTATGAGCAATTCCAAAAGGGGTCCCCAGAGACCTTGCTGCTGATTTAACACATCATGTTGAAAGCAGTGACTGGTGTACAAAGAGAAGCTGATGAGCACAGTTCCCTTTCCTTTCCAGCCAGAACACCACAGCCTACTTGCTCCTCTTGGAGCCTTGAAACAGGTCCAGTTTCATAAGCATCAGCTCAAAAACTTGACCCAGGAAACACTGCCGAGCAAAGGCTAAAGCTCACCAAGTCAGACATGGCCTTCTCTTTTTCTGTTCCAAACACAGCTTGGGGTTACAATGGTGTGGACAGCAGCGGAACAGAACCAAACCTGAACTAAACAACTGACAAACCTGTCTCTGGAAAAAGGGAAATTCCTGATCCAATGGTGATCAGTATCTACAGGTGATCAATAACCACTGGTATACATCAGTAGTGACCTGATTGTCTGGCCTCTGAAGCAGTCCATAGGCAAGAATGACAACCCCGGTGATAGGGGAGGTATTCATGTGTTGGCAGATCCAGGCAGCTGAGCCTTTATACAGCGTGATGATGTTAATTAACAGTGATGGCTCGACAAAGTTAGTCAACCCACCACAGGCTTGTCTGGTCTCAACTCCTGAGGAAACTGGATCCTCCCACAGAGCCTGCAGTGGAAAGGTGGCACCAACACATCCTGAAAGATCTGCCTCAAGTCTCACCTCTTACCCATCTCGTGAGGACAGGCCAGCTCTAAACATCTGGGTATTTGCAGGGACAGATGGCCAGCTGCTCAATCTGCACACGTGGCCCAAACTGCCGTTCCCACCTCCAGCAGCAGCAGCCAGGATAAAGTTAAAGATTCCAGGTAGAGAACACAGAGCCAGCACAGCACAGAGGCCTGCAGCTCCAAGAGGTCTGAGGCAAGAAAAGGCAGAGAGGGAAGGTAGAGGGGAAACAGGAATGAGAGGAGCTGCAGAGTTAAATGGAGAGGCATACACTGAAAGTTTGCTAAGTATCTTACTTCCAAGTGAAAATCCCTCCTGCTTCTCACATTAATCAGGGCACTTAAAACTAGTCCTAACCAGCTGCTCCCACTTCCTTTGTCCAGCTCTTCTTAAACGCACAAGCAGCCCACTAAGAAACAGAGCAAATATGTGCAAAGATTTGCAGACAAAAACAGAGACCTTTGGAAAACACTCCGTAGAAGCAAGCACCCCTCTCCCAGCACAGAGGCAGCTGTGCTTTACAGTAGGACAGTTTCCAATGTTTTCTTTCTCTGTGCAGACTAGGGATTTCCTGTCCTCCATGGCAACCACTTTGCATTTACTGAAGGAGGCTGTGCCAATAATCTCCAGAGCAGAATGAAAATTTTTAAAGTGGCACTGCCTGTTAGCTCCTGGATTTAACTTGCTGATGTTTTCTACACCCATGTTTCCAGTCCATTCTTCTACTCTCCTTAAAAGTGTTGCCAGTGGGGGCAAATCTCCAGTGCTGCATTGCCCATGCCAAGGGAGTTTCTCAAGCACTGGTGACACAAGTCTTTCTGAAGAAGTCACCAACCACCAGCACCTCCCAGCAAGAGCTGTCTGTGCACTTTCCAAAGGACAAGGTTTTTGCTTTTCCCAACAAAGCACAGCTCCCAGTTTGAAGACAGTCCCTGTCATGAATTCAGCCCTGGAGTTTGATGGCCCAGGTCTTCCTGATACAGGTTTAGAAGTAATCTTGCCACTCTTTCTTGGAAGGGAAGCACCCACTGGACCAGTGCTGGTCCAACAGTCCCAAAACACAGCTGAGCCAAACTAAGCCTTCCCACCAAGTTGTCCTTCTCCACCCCCTCTGAGCTACTCTTGCTTAGGTCTGTGTGCTTCTCAGCTCCAGGGACACAGATTCAGTGCAGAGACTTGGCAAAAAGCTTTTGTTTTGTTTTGGCCCATCTCACACCATTTTAGCGAGTTACATCAGCTTGGCCTGAGGCCACACGAACATCAGGACCAGCCCAAGGCATGCAATAAGAACAAAATGGGAGGGGAAGTGAGGCCATCCCCTTTCAGTGACAGTGAGCTCATGATGAAACTACATCCATTGCTGTCTCAAATTTTACGGTACTAGAACATCTCTCATTAACCTCTTATGCTTAAAGAGGTTTTGCTTAGCAAGGCCTTCAGAGAGGAGCAGTTCAAGAAAGAGCTGGAAGCTCCTGACTAAATCGTACTAAACCTGAGGTACTTTTTTGGGCTGAGTCACAGGTGCAATCTAAACTCCCTCTTCTGTTTCATAGTCAGCTCTCTTCTTTCTACTTTTTTTCTTTTAAAATCCCTTGGCAAAGGAGCAGAACAAACTTGATCCTAACTAAACCAGACATAATAAAGCAGGACATTGTTTTCAAAGCAGGCAGTAGACTAGCATTCAACAGGAACCTTAAAGTTCTTTTTCACTCCTGTTTTATTTCAGTGAGTCAGACTCTCAGGGGCCTTTTCCTCAAATGAAACAGGAAGGTTTTTGAATAGCAGCAAAGCAACATTAAATACAAGGAACAAAAAGGGAATGAGAATCCCTAAACTGATAGCGAAGACTTCTACAGTCTTACCTAAGAGAGGTTAAGGTGCTGCAAGCAGTGAGTGCACACAGTCCAGTGCTCTCTAGCTTTGAGTGCTGACAAGCCAAAGCACCAGCACAGGAGCCCTCACAATGCATTCCTACCTGCCCTGGACCCCAGCAGCCTCTCTTGCAGAAAGTGACCTTGCAATTCTACTGCCAAGTAAAGCAGACCTACAGAAGAGAGCACTAAAAGTCACTCAAGCTGACTGAAATGCTTCACTGCATTGGAGTGGAGGCAGAACAGTGACATTGGCAGTTGCCACATCTGCACAGAAGAGCAGCAAACCGCAGCCAAGGGACAGCCAAACTCAAAACCACCAGCACTCATTTGATTGCTTCCAAGAGCAGCTGATCAAGACAGCAGGAGCCCTAGAGTGGAATTTCAGAATCACATTAATTTCCTGAATCTGACAAAAACTCCCCATGGAACCACAGGCAAGTCCCCTTTTCCGGACATCACCTGAATTCCCTGTCCTGTAAAACAGGCACTGTTCCTGCTGTTCTGTTTAAGTCATGAAGCACTCCTAGCAGGGATTATTTTTAGCATGCAAGCATGACAACCCAGCTGAGCTGGACTCTGATCTCAGCTGGGCCTTCCCATTGGCTTTGTAATATTAAAAGTAAACAAAAAGCTAAGCTGAGCCCACACCAGAGCTCAGCACTGGGCAACATTTTGATAGCAGATGAAACACGGCTCTTGGTAAACAGTGAGCTGCAGATCCAAAGCTGCAGCCAGCCAGCAATCTGAGGGATTACGTGGATCACCAGTGGCTGCACTCATTCACTGGTGAGCAGTGATCCGCCAATAGACCAAACCCATTTCAGATATTCCACTCTCACCAAGCAGTGACGCAGGTGTTTAGGAGGACAAATTGAAATCACTCTTAACTGTGCTCTCAACCATAGCAGCAAGTGGTGGGAGAGCAGGGAAGAACTGAAAACTCCATCTAAGAACAGGAACTCTGCAGAGCTCTCTGCTTCACAGCACAAACAAGCAGCTTCTCCCCATCTGTTGAAAGAGACGGCAAGTCAGAAACTTAATACCTGCTGAGAAAACCTTCCCAAGTCCATGTTTGCAGAAATTCACATTTTCTATCAGAAGTGTAGCACAAGGGCCTCAGATCAGAGCTCCTCTACAGAGTGGGCAATCCAGAAGAAAGAGGATGGAATGGAGAAAAGCAGAATAAATTGGGATAAAGAGCACAAAGAGTACATGCCCAGGGCTCTTCCAGGCTTTATGTATCCCAAAAGCACACAAAATGTTCTCTGTTTTTTTTACCAGCCTCAGCATCAATGATGTGTCTTCCTAGAATCATGACTACTTGCATACGTCAGGGCAAACCAGTTCCTTCCTGAAGTACATTTGATCCCTAATCATTCCCTTTCTCTGGCTACAAACCCATTTTATTGCAGCTCCTGGAATCACAGCCTTGTACAAGAGGGCACGTTTTTGAGCCTCTCTTATGGGACCAGCTTGGCTCCCACCTGCAGTTTTTCTACAGCTGAATGTTTAACACACCTTAGTAAATTTAACCAAACAGCAGATTCTCCTCTGCCCTCATTCAAACAGGGGGAGAAGAGCTGACATCTGCAGCATGTGGCTTTTCACAGCAGCTACCATCACAGTGATAAGGCCTCTCTGCCCATTCTCAAAAGCCAATTTTTAACTCCTAAACTAGACGAACAAGCTTGCAAAGTTAAAGTTAACCTGCTTTACAGATGGGATCAGTAAATATACATTAGTAAATCTTTGTTTGGGACATATGAGATTCTGCTCTCATCCACCCCAAGCAGCCTTTTAAATTAAGTCTCAGCAATATTTCTAAAAAACTTATTTTCACATTGATGATAACCTGCCTTATCACACTGATTTGCCCAAGCTGATCTTCATTCTGCTAAGGCTTTATTCAAGGCCTTGCTATAAGAAAAGGCAGGTCCAGTGCTATTACATGCCTTAAAGGAATATTTCTGTCCTTCCTTATGAGCAGGCTGCCTACATACACAGCTAATTTCTCTTATGTATCAACAACTGTCCAGCTACCAGGTAAGAAACTGGGGGATGCAGCAGCCTTTTCAGGACTTCATCTCAACTCAGCCTGAAGGGAAACGTGGGAGCAGGTAAGCAGTGGCTGTTGCAGCCTGCCACCCACTGGCCTCCAGAGGTGTGAGCTACGCTGGCGCTTATTTTCCAAGTCACAACGCTGAAGCTGCCTGCAATGCACTCTGCTGGCAGCAGCTGACACGCAGCAGCTTCCTCCAGAGCAACAGTGGCATTGGCAGAGACTGCTTTACAGATTTCTTGAGTTATTGTAAATTAACTGCAATTACAATAACTGCAACATCAGTATAAAGCCATAATTACAGCCATTTGAAGTGTTTGACATACTTTTAATCTGTTCACATTAATATCTTGACTTGGATTAAGGTATGTCAAGAATTTAGAGTGCCAACCACACAAGAACAAAAGTCTCGTGGAAAAGCTCCAAAAGGGTGTTTGAAACGGGAAAAGGGTCTCTCAGCTTCCAACACTGCATGAAACCCACCACAGCCTGGGCCACTTCTGGGGTTGGGACAAAGTGGTGCTTACCATGGCAGAAACAGCTGCATCCTTTCTCTGGAGAAAATAAGAAGAGCCTTTGAGCCAGGTTGAACTAGTTTAGGATAAACAGTATGCTTTTTTAGGAAAAACAAAGCTTTGCCAGCATGAACCATCCAGTTTGGGACTACTGATGGCCCCAGGACAAGTGTTAGGAGCTTATTTGGCATCTGTCATGTCATCAATGTCACCCATCAGCTATATAGAGGCCACATATACACAAACAATGTGCCTATGGCAAATAACCCCAGGCTGAAACTATTCCTGCCAAACAAAGGAAAAAGGAGTTCACACATTCTTCAGCTACTCTGCTGCAGGATGGTGTGGCTGGCACAATCTGCTCAGTTTTCATGGAGTATCAAGAAGAAAAAGCAGTAGGTCACAGGAAGGTAAACCCTTAGAAACTGCCACAGAGCTGCCCATTCTCAGAGCTTCTCTGGTTGAAGCTGCTTCAGGCAGTCTGCCCAGAGCACAGCCACAGAGCCCACTTTGAGCATGATTAGAAGTTTAGTCACATGAAATTAAGCAAGGCTGAGACACTCATCTTACCCAAAAGCTGCCTGTAGGAGGGTCTGACTCACTGACCTATATCCATGTATGCCAACTGATAGTAAACTGTCCAGCGATGGCCCTGGGGCTTGTGGGCTGAGCCACCTCAGCTGTGGCACTGTGAGCCCAGCTGTTTCAAGAGGTTTATACCTTACAGAAGGCTGTCCAGGCCTATGCTTCCAGAAGCCCTAAAGATTTAAACAGCCTCTTGCTGCTAGTAGGAGGTATAAAATTACAATGCTATATGTGCAGCACAGGAGAAGTAAAAGTTGCAGCCAACCACTCAAACAGCAATGTCACTTGAAGTCCACACATTTCATTTCAACACCCATTCCAAGAACAATCCTCTTGAGTCAAATATTTCTCTCTAGTGCTCTGAAGAGCTCCAGGTGATGAGTAATTCGTGATAGTTCTGTGTCTGAAGCCTCTTTGTCACTTTACATCCCACACAAATTCTTGCCATACAACAGCTTGTTGTGTCAGACATCTTTATTTGCTGTGTTGCCCAAGTGTACAAATAGTGAATGTAGTTATAGAAATTCAAAATATATTGTAGTAGAAACCTGTCTGGGAAGTGGAATGCTAAGATAATCACTTTATAAAATTATTACCCTTTAGTCACTCTCACTTGGCAAGTTTTAAATACATCAGGGCCATGAAGAGACAGATTATGATCCTGCAAAAAAGGAGTTCTCAGTAAACTTTTTCTGCTAGATGAAGTCAGTCAACAGCAAATTAATTTCTTACATTTGACTCATTTTGAGTTATCAGCCAACAGGATGTTAGCTACATCCAGACAATTCATACACAATTCAGCTCCCATTTATACCAATAAAGTCAATGTATCACTATCAACATACCTAAGTATTAGTGAAACAATCTCAGTGACAATATTATTTTAAGCTAATGAAGTCAAGCCAATAAGTTGCCCCTGGCTATTGAGTGCAATTGATGCTTTTGTCACATTTTCAGAGTAAGACTCCTCAGTTCTTGAACAAGTCAATACAGCTCTGCAGGAGAGACACATTGTTCTGCAAAGGAAGAGAATTAGTTTCAGATGAGGATGACTGATAATTCAAATCCTGCCTTTTACAATGAAGTAGCTTCCCGAATCCATCACAGATTTTGTAGCCTGTGCCAATGCTAAAGATCTCCTACTGCAAAGACAAGCATTCAAGCAGTAAAGAACCAAAACCAGATCACACATTCTTCAATCTGCCTCTTCCTGCAGGCCTGCAACCATTAATCAGTTTGTGGTAAGGAGAGGGGCAGGAGCCAACAGGAAGCTTTCAAAGTAGGCCAAACTGAGCAGTGTTGTCAAGGCTTTGTGTCACATTCCAGTTCAGCACTGAAGTAGCTGCCTGTGGCAAAGTCCAGTACTCTCAGGGAGTGGGACATTAGACTTCCCTTCTTCAAAGGAAGCTGAGGATGCACTAAGTTAACAGACCCTTCAAGCCTGCCTAGCAAAGCTTGGCAGAGGCTGCTATAAAGCCAACATCCCCTCCACTGACAAGCCAAGTGACAAGGACTGACAGCCTGATCACAAGCTGCAGGATGTGCTCCTGTGCCAGCATTCAGGAGCACTGGAAGCAGCAGCTGCCTCTAGACACAGCAGGAGTCAAACCCCACAGATGAGGCTGATGGGAAGTCAGATGACCCAGCAAATCCTCCCAGTTACACACTACTCATTTCTCTCAACCCATGCCTGTTAAATTCCAAAGAGAACACACCTTTGCATGTTTTATTTCCAGTTCTGCCATTTCAATTAAGTTTTTACGGAATGCTGCTATTCTCTTCTGTTTGAAGCTCATCAGTTCTGTAGAGAAGGAAAAAACAAAAGTAAGAGATAGACAAAGTGTGACAAGCAATGCCCCTCATGTTTCAGGAGTTGTGTTGTGCAGTTCAGATTATAGTATTTGATCAAAAAAAGGTTCAAGAGTTTGTCATGCTGTTTTTAGAAAGAGATGCAGTCATCACATAATACACAGACAGCTTAAGACAGAAAAGCTTTGTAGGAAGACAGCTGGAACAAACCAGAAATAAGCCACACAAGCTCTGAGAACGTGGATTATTTAAAAGCCAAATACACAAAAGGAGCAGCATGTATACCATGAAAGCATATTATAAATATATATATATATAAATATACATACATATACTCTTCTACTGAGAACCAGTGTGTGAAACTCTGTATAAGGCACTCAGCTGTATTAGGACAGAGCAAAAACCTGTTTGCACAGTTCTGACTGAGATATTTAGTTACCCTCTAGTAGTTACAGTCACATGGAGGCTGAGTTCAGTCCAAAAAGCAAATACTAGGGGTTTATAAATAAGGTTGGTGTAGTACTGACACTGCTCTGCTACAGAAAATTGCTTTAAAAATGTTTAGGTGTTTTACAGCATCTATCTGTACTGTCCTTGGGAGGTCCAGACTGTTTGTTCAGGAGCCTTCAGTAGCTGAAGGTCAGATGGAGACCTCGACTGCATTAAGCTCTCCTTTAAGCATAAGTTCAGCAAAGCCTGTTTTACCTTGTTTAGCAGATTCTGAAATCTTTTCAAACTTCTGACAGCAATCCTGTTGATGTGCCTCAGCCAGCCTGACGTCCTTGCTCTTTAGTCTGGCTTTGTCTAGAGCTTTGTTCGAGTTCTCATAGTCAACAAGAGCCCTGGTTCGTCTGTACAGAAGATCCTGAAGAGACAGAAATAGCACACCAGAGCCTTAGCAGGACTACTTCCCAAACTGAGGTTACAACCACCTTAGCAGCAGGAGGTTTCACTTTTTTCAACACCAGATTCTGCTTTTTCAAACAAACTATTACAGCCTGCTCTTGGCAGCCTCTCACAGTGCAGCACTACATTTTCAGGACAGCCAATTATGCCTTAGTGAAGGAAGTCTAAGGGCTACTGTAGGCATCGTTTCTTCCCCTAAAGTCGTTTCTCCTGCTGTAAGGTGGATGTCTCTACCAAGAGCAAAAAAGCACTTTCTGAATTCCCTCAGTCTACTTCCAGCAGACATTTAATTTGTTGGAGATCTGACAGTTTGACTGAAGCACTGCACTAACCTAGACAGGAGAAGTAGTACAGGTCTCTGAGCCAATCCTTTCCTAATGCAGCAGGAGTACAGCTGTGATGTCTAAATAACAGTACACCCACTGAGGGAGGCTGGGGATGTTCTGGGGTACCGGACATTACAGGTCAGACACTGGATGAAGAGGCCCAGTAGGTTGCACCTAGATACATTTTTGCAGCATAGTCACCCCCTGTCAAATCAAGTTTTGATTAGAAAAAGAGTTGCCAGCAAGGCTTTTGCAGTGACATCAATCTACCAAAGCCCTCTTGGAAGTTCAGATTCCAATAGCCTTCACAAGTTACCACGGATTTGTGCTAAGGTACTCTAAAAATCCTGAAATCAATCCCAACTACTAATTAGTCATCAATGATTTTATTGGCAAGTCCATGACTGCTCAGGCAGGGAACAAGAAAGGAACTGCTGCAGATTAAATTCAGTTTGCTCTAACTTACAGAAATTTAAAGACTTCTTCCACTTTACATGCCAAAGAAAAATTGGTCCAAGTCTTCTGTAAGTGGCTGGGTTCCAGCTAGCTAATATATAGCTTCTATATTCTGCTGTGGTTTAAGAGTCTCAGGTTTCTTAGGCAAAACAAGGGTCCACTTTCCTGTCTTCTTAAAGCACAAAGAATACCATGAGTGAGTCATGTTGCCCATAACAAAACTAAGCTTCAAAAAGAAAACTCTTCTCACCTTAGCAGCTTCTATATTGAGCATGTAGTATCTCAACAGTTCAGAGAGCTTCAAGTCTTCATCAGATGAAACTCTACTCTCTACCTTCTGCAGAAGGGAAAAAAAAAATCAGTTAGTTGGTGTGTAACAGAACAGCAACATTCAGAGTCAGAGATTCTCCCCCCCACACACCTACCCCCAGCAAAGCTTCTTACCCTGAGTTTCTCAAAGAGCTCTGCAACTTTCAACAAGTACCTAGTGAGGGGAAAAAAAAAAAAAAAAAAGCATAAATAAGTTTGAGATACTTCTTAGTCTGGTAAATGCCAGGATCAATTGGCAGGAAACCAGAAAGCTGAAGGCTGGAGTTTACTCCTGTATACAGATCCAAACAAGGGCTTGAAAAAAAAAACAACTCATTTAGGCAAAGACCTGGAGAAAAGGTTGAATGTGCTGGATTCCAGCCTACCAGAATAGTACAGCTGAGCAGCTCAACACCATTGAATGTAACAATGCTCATCTCCAGAGCATAAAGGTCTTGTGGAGAATTTCTCTGCTGCTATCCAAGAGGGATGAGCTGACTTGTTTATTCAGCTATACACTCTGTTTCAACAAGGTCTTGGTAAATTGATAGCAAAGTCAAAAGGTGGAAGAAGTCACCTCAAAAAAGGCAACTGAGTTCCCCTAGCTTAAAAATCCCCTACTATTCTGGAAGTGCAAAGGTCCAGAACATAGTACAGACCTAGTGTAAGCTGACCTAGTGCAGTTATATTTAACAACACATTAGAACACACACAAACCCTTTCTTCAGGGGTCACCAGCAGTTTGTGACCTGAAGAGAATCAAGGAGATTTCTGTTTAGAAGGATTTTGATGACCAGCACAAGTAACCTCTAGGCCACAACTGGCAAGTGATCAACTAGTTCTGAGATAGGTGCAATTGATAACATTAGGTCTGCCACAGCAGGAGTGCCAGAAGGAAAGTTTTAATGCCACTTGCATGCAATTCAAGAACCTCAAACCATCTATGACTCAATCCTCTGGATTTTACAGAAGATATTTGGTATTCCCAGACTCAGGATATGTTTATGAACAGTTGGAATTGCTTACTTTTTGATAACTGTAGGCTCTTCTAATGCCAGGCTGTTCAAACAAGCTGAAGTATAAATATAGTCATCTGCAACATCTGCAAGAACAAGACAAGGTTTTCAGGCTGAAATCATCAAAACTGCATGATCTCTGGAAAGGGCTTTGAAAAGATTCACTTTTATGAGATCTTGTCATCTTATCTGCTTTTGCACATGCATCCTTGATTCTGTTGTAGTAGTTCACAAGAAAAGTCTTCTCTTGCTCAAAAAAATCTTCTACTTCCTGAAAAAGAACATGGCCTGTTAAGTCAGTAACTGCAGAACACAAGCTCTTCCCTATTTTAGCAAGGGCCAAAGAAACAACCATAACCTGGGCCTGAGCTTGAGGCCCATCAATCCCTGTGGAAAAACTGTTCAAGACAAGATGTGAGCCAAGGGTTTGACATCCCAAACCACATGGCAAACTTCTCCCTCACTATGCAGTGAAGATGAAGCTGGCACACTCAAATACTGATGCAGGTTGTCTGAAGCAGCCAGTAAGTTATGGGATAGCCCTCAGGACTCCCAGCTGCTGGAATTTTATTTCCTAGGCCTGCTGCAACACTGTAGCTAAGGACAAAGCAGTTTACAAGCTTGTTTCTCATCCACACCAAATGTGATACATATTGTAAAGTTTCACTTTACAGTGAAACTGCGCAGTGACACTGCGCATGGGACAACAAGCTTTTTGGGAAGTGCTGCCATGACAACACAACACAAAAGCTGGAGCAAGACCAGTTACAGGAGTCTTTGGTATTTGATCTTGTCTAGTATAAGCAGAAACCCATAAATCATGTCTGTTCAGAGCTCCGAAGTAGACAAAAGCCACAAGGATATTTCCTGAAGGTATAATTCCTTCCTCTCCAATATCAGGTATTAAGGCAGGTCTTCTGCATCCAGAAACTTGAATTATACACTAAAATTGAACAGCCGAAAGCTACAGTGTCTTATTTCTATAGAAATCAGAATTAATACAGGCTACTCCCCTCAACTGGGAGAGCAGTAACAAGGAAGGTTAATGTCAGTAGCTGAGCCTCATGCACAGCAAGCCTGAAGCAGACAGGAGTAACTTCCCTGGAGCAGGAAGAAAGAAACAATCAAAATTAGGGTAAGAGACAAAGCAACAACCTTACCTTGACTCCAGAGAAGAGGACCTCATCAGCACTCTTTACTACACTTTTTAAAAAGCCACCAAACATCTCCTTAGTGTTTTTCCTCCGAACACTCAGCTGTAATAGAGAGGCCAAAGCAGCTTTAAGGTTATACCCGGGGAGGGAAAAAAAGTGACTGTTTTGATACTTGCAATGTTAGTAATATCCTTTACACTTAGCATATGTCAGAGCAGGTTGATTTCCAAGCCCTCCATAATACCCATATAAAAATGTAACATGTAACACGTGGCTTGGTTACAAGCAGTTCAACTGTTCGGTGCCATGGATTTTTCCAATCCCCATAAACAGCTCTGTTTCTCCTTGCATATCTTGGCTCAGCATCTATCACTCATAATTAGGAGTGACTTTAATACACATACATTCCTCCACTTTAGGACCATGCAACACAGCACAGGTACACCAGAGCCATACATGTTCCCAAGATAAAAACATGCAAAGGCGTCTTCCTAAGCAACTCGACAAGGATTTAAAAGCACGGTGAGATTTATAACAGAGAAAGGTGTAAAGGTCAGGCTTTCACCCTTCAGTCATCTCACAGAAATACTTGCAATATCTACTTGCTGATGCTGCACATAGATCCACAGAACATTCTGACTGTGCCCAGCAAAAACAACAGCACTTCCAACAGTTTGTCTCGCTTGGAAAGGGAAACAAGGAAAAAAGTCTCACGTCCTGGTCATACTCCAGGAAAACATGGAAATTGCGATCTTTGCTGAGCACAGGATGAGAAGCAATCCGCTGCAGGAAGATCTCATGTGATGAGACAGTCTTCTTGAAGACAGCGAGGTATTCACTGCAAGGAAACAACAGACAGATCTTCTTTGTACTACCCTCTTCAGTATACAAAGAATTGCTTTAATTTTAGCCCATGAAAATATTCAACTGCAGACTTCTGAAATGGCCAGCTTGTGATAGCGAAGCGACTTTCAATCTCTTTAGCTAGGAAGTTTTCCAGCTTGAAAGCTGGAGAAGCTGGGCCACTCCCCAGCTCCAGGATTTTCAAGACACCCTTCAAAACAGAGACACTCAAGATCAGTTATCACCAAATGAGTTGCTGTCCCAGGAGGCTTCTCTATATGTAGTTTTTGGCAGTAGACTCCTTTACTTACGCTTCCAGCTCTTGCTTCATTTTGGCAAACTCTTCTTTTGTCATGGACACTTCTCCTTCTCCCAGCTTCTGCATCTTCTCTCTGGGACCATCAAAGTCAGGCTTTGAAGGTGCTGGAGGTATCTAGGCAGGGAATTGGTTAGTCATGGATATTAGCAAATAAAGTTGTCCAAGATTACTTCTAGACTTCTCTAGAAGGAGGCTCTTTTGCCTGGCCATAGGAAAGTGTGGTAAAGAGAGCATGATCCAGGAATTCCAGGTTCCTGGTTTGTGTCATCCCTCCCCAGGAGGGAAACCAACGCAGAGCAACAGCTTCTGTAATCCACCCCAATGCCAGCCATCTCTTAAAGAATCACGATAGGAAGGAAAACCCACATTTAATAGGCTACTTCAGTGTGCCACCTTCAGGCAGATATTAATACCACCACAGAGTCAAGGACTCTCACAGCATCTTTTGCTGCTCCAAGCTATATGCAAAGTTAACACAAATGCCATACCACTCAAGCTGTTTAGGAATTAAGGCAACAGGAAGTGTAGGGAACACCCAAGTCACAGAACACCAGTAACACTGGTAAAACATACTTCATGCCCTTATTAGTAGGCACTTTAGATTGCTACAGTTTTTCACTTAGAATCACATTCTTTAGGAAGTACTTACAATGAGTCCTGCATACTCTTCAGTTTCAGTGAGTGTATCATGTAACCACACAAAGTCTTCATGCTGCCTTGTAACTGAAAACTCAGGGCTTTGAAAAGCTGGCAGTGTAGTCTGGAAGAGAATATATAGAAGCCCTACTGTTTTGTAAATCAGTGCTTTTAGAAGCAGTTCTGTCCATTTCCAAAGGAAGCTATTCTGCTTACTAAGAGCCTTGCCCACTCCCTTTTAGCTGAGCTGGCACTTATTCAGCAGCACCACTAAGGAGACTGTTAGAAAAAAAAGTACTGTTGTAGGATAGCATTAATGCAGTTTGTTTTGTGACATTTCACAGTAGCTGCCTTCCTACCCCCCCACCCTTCTGGTGTCTAGCTAGGATTCCTTAGCAAAGCCATCAGCTACTTGCCTCTGTTAAGAGAGTTCAGATCCTAGGAAATCTGAAACTTCTGCATATATATATATATATATATATACACACATCCTCAGGCCACCTTTAAGTGGGAAATCTCCATCTAATTAGATTTTCTTCATTGCCAAGCCCATCTTTGCAGGTATGTGTACAGCAAATACATCTGTTACTTGCACAGCCCCTTTTTGCCTATGACTTTACCTTAGTGTGCACAGTGAACTTCACTCTGTCCTTTTCACTTAGGGCATCAGGGATATCAATTTGGAGAGAAGGATCAACATTCAGGTCTACAGATACAGACCTCAGCTGCAAGAGAATTCACAAAATAATCCTTGATCAAGCAGGTTTAGTGAAGCTGACTGATCATCAGTCCTGAACAAGAATCACACTGCATGCACTACACACCTGCCTTCAGGTACACACGATCAGAATTCCTTTCCCAGTGCTTCAAAGAGCCATAAACTGAGCCAGCATTCCTTTGGAGGCTTATTTCTTCATTCATTCCAACAGCTTAGACCCAGAACATCATTTCAAGACTACTCAAACTTTTAAAGAGCAGTAGAATAGCTTTCTCAGCAGAAGATCCTCCAGCTTACACATGAAGACTGTGTTCTAAGAGGCCCTCCCTTGCTGCAGCCTGACAAATCATTGCTGTTTTCTGCATAAGGGAGAAACCAGCAGAGATCAAGGTCACAACACAGGAAGTTTGCTGAAAAGCGACCATCAGAGCCAGGAGGAATGCTGAAGTTACCCTTTGGAGATAATTCTGAAGGCCTTCTCAGAAAAGCAGGCTAGAAAACTGCACCAGGACTGCTATCTCACCACCCTGCAGCACAGACCACACCAGCCAGGAGCCTGCTCCTACCTCTGCAGTGTACACTAAGCTTCAGCACCCAAGCTCACAGGCAAATGCTGCCAGGATCTGAGCAGTCCTAGCATATCACAGATGGCTAAATACTGCCTCAAGCCTCTGCAAAGCTGCCTAGGAACTGTTGATAGGCTGCCTGTTATAAGGTGAAGCTTTGCTTCCAAAAGGCTCTGGAAAATGCCTCCCCTAGGCTGGCCATCTGCAGCACAGATCTGGTATGTGACAAGTCTCTCTGGCTGCCTGCAGAGGACACAGCTGCCAGGACAGGGAGCATTCGCCCCTGCCACTGCTCTCCCCTATGATCAGACTGCCGTGTATAAGTGAGGGATACCCCAGCCACTGCACCCTCCAGCCATGCTAAAAACACTTCTGTCTGCTGCATCCTCACTGTTAGCTAGAATTAAAAGGAGATAAGTAATAGATAAAACTTTTTAAGCCTTACAACTGTGGAAAGACCTTGCATGCAAACACATTAAGCTTCCCAGAAGATGGAAAGGACAGAAGACTTTTAGCCCATCCTGGGCATTGCCTTGGTAGCGAGCACACTGACAGAGCATGACCTGGAGCACAGTTCCTAACAGTCCCAGGCACTGTTCATGTCCCACAGGACATGGTGGGACCCTAAACTCTACAGGGACTCCAACAATAATCACTTCCCTCCAGTCACCACTTAGGACAGACTATTATGTTCCCATACAGGCAGGCAATTCTGGTCCTTGCTAGGAAGGCACAAGCCAAACAGAGGTGCATGGTTCAGAGGTCACTGACACAGGCTTGGGCAGAAGCTGTCCCCTCCAGGCAGGAAGGACAGGTAGAAGGCCACCAGTCAGGCATTAGTTTCACTGGGAGCACAGCTCACTGTTGCCAAATGAAAGGCAAGCTGGTTGGTGTTTCCCATTTCCCAGGCAGATAACACCACCAGCCAAAGCAGCAAGATGCAGACCCCAGTGTTTTACATCCTGCTTACTTCTATTTGCTGTCCAAACAGGATCAGCAGTGCTAACAATATGAACTGCTGAGTCTGGAAATTATGATAAGCCAAAGGAAACCATTTCCTCTCAGCTAAACTAAGGAAAGAATTACACAAATCAGACAGTCCTGAATTTGTGAGCTTGCTTGCTTTCTTTCTTGTGGAGAAAGTAACCTGTGATTAGATGCTGTCTAGGCCCTTCCATGCCTAGTAGTTGCCTACACAGGAGACAGACAAGCACAAACATTAGGTGGTCCTGCTTGGTCAGATTAAAGCAGTCAACATGTCACAAGCATGTATCTCCTGGCACCCTGCACAAACTGCAAATAGGATCTGGAGCTATATGAAACCAAGGATTTTAAGACCCCCAGTCTGCTCTAGTCCTGTGAAGGTCACTGTGGGCTCCTAACTCCAGGCCAGAGACCTTTAGGATTACAAAATCATGGCTCAGACTACAAAGGGAACATTCACACTGTCTGAGCTTGGGAGGAGAGAGTGCTTTGTTTCCCGACAAAAAGTGCTGGAGTAGCATTTGTCCCCTGAATGTGGGGAAGCACGAAGCCCCAGTCCTGTCAGCACAGCTCTGTAAAGCACTAACTCAGGGAGCACCCACGGCAGATGTCTCACAGCAACCCCTGACCCACACAAGCACCTGCTCTGCATGCAGGACCTTTCGTGCCACCATCTCTCCTGCACCCATCCTACAAGCAGGAATGGGGACCAGCCTCCTCATGGGCATATGAAGGCTCTGCAGAGCAAAGGAATTAAACATCCATCTCCAGGCCCCAGGCTTGTCCTTTTACCACAGCAGGCATCCAACACAAGGCTTTCCCAGGTCACCCCTCCATCTTCACTCTCTGACAGCTCCTTCGTATTCAGAGGCATTTCTCTGCTAGGACATCACTACTTCCTCCCCAGACTCCAAGCAGTGGGGCAAGAGAACTGAAGGTTCCCCATCCAGTTACCAGAAACCAGTCTGTCACTCCATACCCTCAAGGGATATAATCCAAGCTCAGCAGCTGGGAAAGAATTATTCCTCACTGGTAGCAGATGCCCAAATAGTTACAGAGGACACACAGGATGGAAACAGCTGGGTTGGGCTGCAAACTGAAACACACTCCCTGAGCCAGCACAGTACTCTCACTTTCAACTCTCATTTCTCTTCCCCAGAAGCAGCTTCTGGTTTGCAGTGACTCCAGAAACTGTTACAGCTTCTCTGACACCTCCCACTTCTAAACTCAGGACTCGTCAGAGACTTGTTTCAGGATTCCTAGGGTTTCTTGAGGATTCAAGCAAAACTACTCCCTGTTCAGAACAGATACTGTCCACCTGTCCAACTGGTAAATCAGAACAAATCACAGCCCTTCACAATAACATAGACATCATACTAGTTAAGATTTCTAGGTTTCAGGACTGAAAGACTATAAATAGATATTATGGTACTAATTAGGACACCATGATAAACACCTGATCTAGAAGCCCAGGAAACAGCAGTGATCATTACTGTGCCCAATCCAGGTAGAATTTTAGAACATTTGGTTTTTTTCCTATTTGTTAGAGATATTAGAAAAAAAAAGAAAAAAAAAAAAAAGTTGGATCACTTAAATACAAGGCAGTGATGACCATCAGCTACCCAGACTTCTGCCTGACAGACATTACATTTCTGATCAGGCCTCACCCAAATGCAAACACATCTTGATGCTTGCAGACACCCAGTGGGAGGAAATGCCCTCAGCCACTGAAGTCTCTCAGCTCTGGTGAGAGGCCTGAGCTGCTGCTTTCACAGTTCCACCCTTTGCAGTTTTAGCATCAGCTCCGGATGACTCGGTGTCACTTCTGCATTCTAACAAAAGAATCTGCCAGTGCAAGCAACTGTGTACAACTTCTGACTGCTTGTGAAATATGTATTTGTTGTCAAAGACAGATTAATCCAGGGGTTTTCCACATAGCCAGGCTCTTGGAAGAGCAAGGAGCCCTTCCACAAGGGCTCACATGTCAGAGTTTTCTGCTAATTGTCAGCTACCTTTTAAAAACCTTCTCCCCTTACTGATCACCTCCCTGCTGTCATTCAAGCGACAGCCCACAAACAAGACTTCAGAAGTAATTACATCTGCCACTACCTAAAACCCATTACTCTTTACAGAGCAGGCTTTCTAATTAAAGCTGTTTAGGTGCTCTCCAGAGAGCACTAAAAGATCATGGTGTTTTCTGGCAGTTTATACAGAGCCCTCAGTTCCAGAGGGCCTTGTTTTGACACCCGGAATTAGCCACCAGGGGATCTGGCCAGCAGATATCAGCAGCATTAGCTGCTGGAACTACATTTTAGTCATATTCAGCACAAGCAGCTTAAGTTTCCTTTTAATCAGGATACTAAAAGGACATCTGAAAGTGCACTGCAAGCATGCAGCACTACAGAGCACATGTGAAGCTTGGATTTTGCAGCCTTTGTGGTAGTTTGCTGTCACCACTCTGACACTGAGCTGAACAGACCTGAAGTGGTCTGGTAACACACAACCACGAAAATTAAAGCACTGCTTACTTATGCTATGGAAAACGCTTCCCCAAATTTGTTACTTCAAACTGAAGAACTCCAGTGATGCAAAGGCTGAATTATTTTGCTTAAAATACCGACAAAGAGGGAATAACAGCTCAGTGTAGTCACACTGAAATGGCATTCCTCAGCAAGTGCAGTGCTTGCCAAGGAAGCAGAAGACCCAGAGCATCTGTTGCCTCAGGCTGTGCAATAAAGTGGCCCTCTCCTACCAGAGGGATCTCTGCATCACTCTCTGCAGGAACTTGCAGGTCACACACCTCCTGATAGAGGAAAGGAGTCTACAAACATTCAAGGATGCCACATTCCGAGCAAAAGCCTTGCTGGCTCACCCTGTTCCTCCAGCAGCATGCAGGACACCTCCAGCCAAGCCATGGCTTCCTCAGTTGAGGGGTCAAGCACAGCTTTGGCCGTGCAGGGCAAGCCCCCTGTGTGCCTGCACAGCACAGCCTGGGGCTGAGCACTGCTGGCCCAGCACAAATGGAAATGGTGGTGCAACAGCAGCAAACCCCAAGCCACAGTCAGCATTCCCCAAGAACGCTTTGCTGACCTCCTACAGTGAGGCCAGAGCTGGTGGCAGGGAGTGTCAGGAACAGGGCAGCCTCACCGTGCTGGCTTCACCTTCCGCTAGCCCAAACTGCCGGGCCAGCTCCGTGGAGGCTGCGTGTCCTTGAGAGGGCATTATCCCTGTCCAGGAGCTGGCACCTTGCTAGCAGCTCACCTCCCTGATTCATTTCAGGCTCAGCAGCAAGCAGAAGCAGGTTTTTTGCTAAGCACAAGATCCAGTATGGTCTCATTCCTTCCAGAATGTGCAGCAGGATTTGTCCAGCAGAGGCACCACTTGTGAGTGATAAGAGCAAGTCCCAGGCCATGACACAACATTTTGTCTTCCACTGATTGCTGTGTGAAAGAGGTGCTACAATACATGCTCTTAGCATTTTCATCTAGAACATTTCAACTGCAGACTGAAGCCTTCAAATACCATGAAGCCAGTGACATTAGGAAATACCAAGGTATTTACTCAAGCTTAGCTTGGAAGTCCCACCACTCACTTCAAATTCTGAAGTGCCTTTTCCTCTCCCATGACAGATTACACCTTATTTTCCACTGCACTTTCAATCACCTTTATCCTACCCTCCCTTCCTCTTCCTACATATCCTGATCCTCTCCTGCTTTGCCACCTCAGGGTCAGTTTTTAGTTTGTACTTAACAGTGGCTCCTATTTAAGTTAATTCCTAATGAAGTTTCCTTTACAGGCATGAGTTTTATCTACTGCTCACACCCCAGTTCCATATTGCTGTTTCTTTGCCTAAACAGGAACAGACAAGATAGGAGCACTTCTATCCTCCCCCGTGCTGCTGGAATCCCAAGACAGCCCTACAACCTAAAACAAGCTAATCTTTGTCCATTGAGCATCAGAGTTTAAAGCTACTCCAGCCCCCACCAAGAGAACATTTTCCCCTCCCCCCAGTATTCCTGTGTGAGTTAGAAAGGCACATAAACACTCAATAGTTACCAAATGTTGCAAGAGAGTTGATATTTGACCTTCCCCTCCAGTATTCTCCAAGGGCAGACACTTTAATACAAAGAGTTTCACATGCAGCAGAAAAGAAAGCACTGGCCAGCTCACAGCAAGCTACTAGAAAATGCTTCTTCTACAAACTCTTGCCTGTCTTACTGACTCAGGACTGTTTCAAAACAAGATTCATATGGGAAAGAAGCAGAGAAAAGGAAATTATCCAGAAGTCAATAAAGGCTGGTGTATTTCTAGCCCCCAAGTCAGTTAATATACATGCTCCAAAAAGCTGGAGAAAACACAGACTGAAGAGATTTCCAGCTCACCTAACAGCTTAAAGCAAAGTCATCTTCCTGCCAGTGAAGCTTAGTCACAATGCAAAACCACATGCAGATGTGACAATATGAAAGGCAAATAGGCAACTTGCTGACTCTTACAGGGCTGCCTTGCCTTCTTCTCAAGGTGTGTTGAGGGTAGTTATTAAACCAGGGAGTTTAGGTAGGTTAACCCAAGCAGCTCGTCCAGCTGAAGAGACAATTCCAATCATTGTCTACGCTACATAAACATTAATTCACAAAGTTCCTGCTTCAGCATTTCACTTGCATTTCCTCTGAGAAGTTGAGAGTCTTAACATTAGGAAATCCCCTGTGCTGCTTTAAAGGGAAGACATGAAGCTCCTTGGCACCTACAGCTTCAACACTTCTCCGGAGAAAGGAAGACCAAGCGAGCTGCTGATGTGACAACCAAGGCAAAGGGGCACCGCAGGTGAAGTGACAGCAGGCAGCCTAATTACCGCAGAGCACACAGCCAGGAAGGCCGCTCACAGACACAGCAGGGCAGCTGGCCCACCGGCGAAGAGCAAGTTTAACCCCCTGCAGCACTCGGCCCGCAGCGCCCGGGGCCAGGTCCTGCTCCTGCATCCATCACCTGCCAGGCCCAGCTCCCCGGTTATCACCTGCTCCCGCCTCGGCACGGAGCGCAGCCCGCACCGCCTCACGGCGGCTGCACAGCCCTGCCCTTCCCTCCTCTTCCTCCTTCCCTCTCCGGCTTTAATGCTCCCACCCGCTCCTCTTTCCCCGGGCACCTCTCCCCTCAGGGCTGCTCCCCACGCTCGCCCCGGCCACTCCGACCCCCTGCCCTCAGGGGACCTCGGCGCGCCAAAGGCAGGAGGACTAAGGCGACTTATCTTCTTTTAAGAAAAGTCCTAAACGGAGCAAAAGCCGAAAACCTGTCACCGTCCCAGCGCTGCCGGGGGCAGAGGGAGCGGGGAGCTCCCTCTCACGCCGCGGGGCCAGCTCGGCTGCGCCCTCACGGCCCGCCCCAGCCAGACTCGGGCCGCCAGCCTCACCTTGTCCTGCGCGTCCCCACGGAGCAGAGCCATATCTCCAGGCGCAGACAACCACCCTACACCTTTCTCTTTCTGCTCCTCCCCGCCACCTCCTCCTCATATAACCCGGGCGGAGCCTCCGCCGCCACACCCCTTGAGGGGCACTCGCCATCTTTGGTGAGGGCAGGGCGCTTCTTGCCTTCATCCAAGACGGCACCACAACGCTTTAGTTTTTCGGCTTGCATTTAAAGATTTGGGCTGTTTTCCTTACAGCCTTTCAAAAAATACCAAAAGAGCGCGACATAGAGCAGGTATACCCCCCTCTCTACCTTTCGGGGCGCTTCAACGAAGGGGAAAGGGCTGGGGGCTGGCGGTGCGGAGAACTACAAGTCCCATGAGGCAGCGGGGGGCGCATGGGCGATGAGCTCGGCAGAGGCGGCGGGCGGGGCGCGCCTGCGCGGTGACGCCCGCGGTGGTGGCGGGAAGCGCGGCTGAGGTAACGCGGAGCCGCGGGTCGTGAGGGCCGCGGGCCGGGCGGGCCTGGGGGCGAGGGAGGGACAAGGGAGGGACAAGGGAGGGGAGAGAAGAAAGGTGCCGCTCTTCCCGGGGCCCACAGTGCCCCCGGGTCCGTCAGCGAGCGTGGCCGGGCTGCCGTGGCCGGGCATGCCCGCGTCCGGCGGGGCTCCTTGTCCAGAGTGGGTTTTCCCCCTCTGCACAAGGGCGGGCTGTGCGGCACTGGGGTTTTCGGGCACACGCAGAAAGTTTCTTTGCCCGAGGGCACTTGGTGGTCACTGGTGTTGGCCCAGCTCTTTCACAAATCGCCAAAAGCGCTGACTTCGTGTTACAGCCCTATTTCCCACTAATTCCCTTCCCAGTGCTGATCTGGGAATGGAGCTTGAACTGGGAACTGAGGCCTGTTGAAGCTACCCTGAAGTAAAGCTCACAAGTGTGGGCTTGTGCTTTAAACGGGGTTGCTGAGTTGTCTCTCTTTGTGCTCTAAACATCCCAAAAGAGGGAGGCGTATTTTAACCCGGATAGGTTCAATAATGTATTTTGAAAACTGCAGGGAACTCACAGTTATACCTTCCTCAGTGGATTTGTTCTGCTCAAATTAGGGACAAGGGGCAACAGGTCTGTAGGTGTGTTTAGGAGTGCTCTTTTTTGTTATCTCTGAAATAAGCCAGTGTTTTGGGTTTTTTTAGCTGGATAGGTTTCTGTGGAGAAAAAGCCATACTGGTTATTATGCAAAAACACAGCTGGAGGTAGGTTTTTATAGATGTGAACTTTTCCTTAAGTAAGCCTTTCTATTTCCTTCAGTTAAGACACTCATTCCTATACTGGAAAAAAAATTCCTCAGTTGTGTTAGCTGAGTTATTGTTGGAGCTGCAAAGTCAACTTGCTTGGGTAAAGTCCTCTTGAGTTTTTTTTTAGCTCCAAGTTATTTTAATTTTTTTTCCGTTCTCCATTGTGGCTCATCATGCAACACTTGAAGGAATTCTGCCAGTCTTCAACCACAAATGCTTTCAGAGAGAAGGCAGGCACTTCCCCAGAGGGAAATCTCAATTAAATTCTGTTCTTTGTGTACAAGAGTAGATCCTGACCACTCCATTTCTTCCTTGTAAGTTATCTGCACAGAAATGCCACTTTAGTGATTTATTGAAGAACACAGGATTCTTTATTCAGCAGGGCACAAGGGTTCCTTATTTCTTAGCAATCCTAGAGCCTCTTTCCTTTTGTAAAACAGGACAGCAGCTGGAAAACTCTTCCTTTCCTCATGGTTCTGTTCATACACTGCACAAACATTTCCACAAGTACTGGAAATTCCACAGGTATATTCCCCAGCACAACAAAGGCTGTTAAATCAAAATTCCTGCTAGTCACTGAAGCACTGTGTTGCACTAAATTTAACTGTGGAGCTCGTACTATTCCATATCTCAATAGCTCAGTGATTCAAAACACTGATCTGGTATAAGTTTATTCCTTGGAAGGTGTTGAGGGAGCAGCTTACTACAAGTGAGTTTATGCTGAATCAGGCATCCTCTTGCTACCTCCAGTGGCACAACGCCAGAATAAACTTTTTCTTTTGTGCCCAGCATTCAGTGGCCCAGCATTTGCTCTGTTCTGATTAGTGCATGTCCACAGTGACCGTTAATGAGCCTGTCAATAATCACCAAACAGCAGCCTGGGAATCCACGAGCTTGGATACTGTCACACAGGAATAAGAATATATTTCTCCTCCTTTATTTGAAATCCCAGCTCTGGCACCTCTAGTTAGAGGTGAGCCCCAAGAGGGAAGGGATCCATTTTTCTGCACCGATGAAGGACGGTATTTATGGATCCCGAGTCCAAGGTCTCAGCCTGCTGCTGCCAGGTGCCTTGTTCTAATCAGCTGCCCCACTTTTGGAAACTCTTGTGTGACAGATGCTCACCCACCCCCACACTGGGCCACTGCAGCCGTGGGATCTGTGCACACAAAGTAACTCGCCATGGTTTTGTTTCCCGGGGAGCCCAGGGCAGTGTGGGAAGCGCTGTGTGAGGAGCGTGGGGAAGGAGGAGAGCAGCTGGAGGGATTGTCAGGAACAGAACGCTGCTGTTGGCTGGCAGTGAGCAGGGGTTCTGTCTTTGCAGTGGTGGAGGGAACTCTGGAATGGCAAACAGGTTACTCCAGTAGGAGACCAGGGCCTCAGTTCTTCCTGGGAAATGCCGCTGTGGAAGTGTTACATTTTATCCGTGTGCAAAAAACTTCCTAGGGCTTCCAGGGCAGCTCTGGAAGGTGTGCTGGGCACGGCATTGCTTGTATGCTGTTCTTGCTTTTAAATTTCCTAAGTGGCTTTAAGCACAACTATGATTGAAACTTGGTTTGGAAAAATAAGTTTATATTTTATTCTGGACTTCAAAAAAAATTCTTTTAATCTGAAAATATTTGCAGTGCATCTTTGCCTTTTCTAGCTTCAAGTCTCACAATTGTATATACTGCTGCTGTCTGTTTTCTCCTAGTGATACAAAAGAAAATTGTGGGTTTATACCCTGTAAGGTGCCCCACAATCCCCTTAAGTTGGTCATTCTCTATAAACTTAAGAGTTTTAATACCTCACAGCAGTGGATTGGCTTCAATGTCCTCTGTGTAGCTTTAATTTCCCCCTCCCCCTTTTGGCGATTGTGGCAGGTCTGGTTTTTGTGCCTACTTCCATGGCAGTTCTGATACTGTTGCTGTAGGGATGTCCTGCGATGCAACTTGAGCTACTTGCAACAAATCTTCAAGTGTTTCAGATTTCAGGTTTGGCAGGCTTCTTTTTCAGGAGCATTTCCTCTTTTCCTTGCTCATTGTTTTTTTATCTTATTTATCTGAAGAATAAAGGTGATAGAAGGTAAATGAAGACACTTTGGTCATAGCAGTTCTTTGTTTGGCAAAGGGCAAACAAAGAATAGGATGGCAAAAAAAATAAATAGGATGGTGACAGAGTTTTATGACTCTGTAAAACACAAATTTCTTTTTCCACAGGAGGAAAAAAATATGGTAACCCACAGACTGTTGTTGACAGAAGGAAGAAAACTCTAACTGCTCACAAACACTTCTTGTCAGGATGCAGTTCCTACAGATCCTGTCCAGGAAGCCAGGGAGCCTGGAAGTGCTTTTGCAAATACCATTTTGTCAAAAGCAATTCCCATACACGTGTCTGTCTACCTCTGCATGTGTTTATAGCAAAAAGAAAAAAGGAAACAGTTATGATCAAGTTGACCAAGAAAAATACAAGAACTTGGTCCACTCTGTTACATCTTACAAAACCAGTGCCCAAACACCAGAGACAATACTTGAGGAAGACAATTTGTTATATGGGCCACCAGCTAAACACACACCTCCAGTTAAAGCTGGGACAAGAACTCCCAAGAACTGGGTTCCTTTAATAAACCCCAGCAAGAGAATTCTTCCTGTCAGCAGTGATTCAAACGTGCCCATGAAAATCGGGTTGCAAAGAACAAAGATGCCCAGTGTTACCCGCATCCTTCAACAAACCCTCTCTCCTCAGCAAATTTTCTATCTGGAAAGATGGAAGCAGAAAATGATAGAGGAGCTTGGAAAAGAGGGATTCGAAGAGTACACCAAAAGTAAGTCTAGCCACAGTGTGATTGCAGAGTAGAAGCAGTAGTTTGGATTGCTGGCAGGTATGATGGGCCAAGTGGTTTGGAAATCCAGGAAGTTGTTTCCATTTCATGGGAGCGTGTTGTGAGTGTACCTGTTACCAACGAGCCTAAGCTCTGGTCTTTGTTCTGGGACCACTAAAATGGATTTAGAAATTTGTGGGAAATGGGAGTCAGACTGCAGGCATGCTTTGCTCAATCCTGTCTGACTTTCCTTTAGTTCTTGATTTGCCAGTATCTAATTAGAAAGAGGTATTTTCCAGATGATGTTACTGAGCCTCTTTGCAGTTACAAAGCTACTTTGTAACAAGATGGAAATAGGCATTTTGAACTCATACAGTTTAAAAACCAATGTGTCCTGCTGTTTATGGTGAGGTTTTTCAGTAACTGTTTGGTTTATCCAGTGTATGTATGAGTAATCACTGAGACTAAAAAAGTAAAGGAAGCATTAAAAATCTAAAGTAATGTCTAAAATATGAGGGGGTTTTCCCATTTTTCTTAGATCTTTTTCTTCAAGGAGAGCTCTTCCATTCAGCTTTGGAATCGATATTCCTGTCTGAAGAGACAGCAGCTAGGGACCAGGGTGAAGCTGATGTCGTGGCTGGCTACTTATCCAGTGTGGAACATGTTTTGGAAGACATCAGCGAGGTGAAGGCTCTGGAAAGTGGAGTTCACCACGAGACCCTGCAGTACCTGGGCCTGGTCGACTGCGTGGCCAAGTATCGGTGAGGTGCCCTTCCCTAAAACTCCTGTCATGTGATGCCGTGGGGGCCAGGGTGTGATTGAGTGGCTGGGGGAAGCTGGACAGATCTCTAGAACAGGCTGGAGGAACTGCCCTGGATGATCCTCATGGCAGAAGTGCTGTTTTTCCTGGTGGGGAGCTCCCTTCTGGAGAAGGGACGGGTTTAAGGAATCGTCAGCATTTCCAGGAACTGTGGCAGGTTTGTGTAAGCTAGTTCTAGTTTGGTTTTTGGGATCTAAACTGCCAGTGTGAAAGAGACTTGTTTAGTCATAATAATGAGCAATGTGACATCAGGGGGAAACAGGCTGAGAGTGAAAAATCTGTATGTGCTATCTTCCTTATTTCTTACTTGAGACTAAACTTAAGTTTAAACCATTGTCCTGTCTTGTTCTCCTGTGCAGGGGCCGACTGTGTGTGATCGACTGGAAAACTTCAGAGAAGCCAAAGCCATTTCTGCAGAATACTTATGACAACCCGTTACAGGTTGCAGCATATATTGGAGCCATAAATCATGATGCCAATTATGACTTCCAGGTCAGTACGCTTGCTGCATGCCAAGACAAGCAGCAATGCCTGTGTGATCTTCATTTCTTCCTGCCTTTAGAACCTGCTGCTCATCATGGAAGTGTTGGTAGGATTTGTAATGAAGGAGCCCAGTCTGAGATCTGGTTAAGATGTCATACTGTGAAATAATTCCACTACTCCTGCTAATCCTGCTGCCCTTGGCTGCCAGTAGTGAATTTTCAGTGGTTTTAAGGAAGTGCTTAGTGGGACCAAGTGATGCTCAGATGAACTCCCAGGTACTTGGCATGTGGGCAATCCCCTGTGCTCTGTCCTGTGTGGTTTTTGCTTGTGTCAAGAGTAGGAAGGGACAGGAGAGGAAATAAAGCAAAAGAACCTGCAAACAAGAAAATGGTATGGGAGGGTCTTGCCTGCATCCTGTCTTGCTGTGTCCCACTAGCAAATGAGGGACTGAGTGATGCACTTGGTGTCTGGAAGCTGTACTGTGTTTTCTCAGGGAAGAGCTGTGTTGGGAATCACTTCATCAGAAGACTGTGGCATAATGTTTTTAAAGACTCCAAAAGTAATTCTAGCCTGCCTGCTTAGCCTGAAGGATTTTTACCTCAGTACAGATATTGAAGGGGGAAAATAAGAAGCAGAAGAGAGCAGAGTAATTTGTATGCTGTGCATAGGACTTTCTAGGATACTGCAGAGGTCAGTGAGCACCAGCACTCCACAGACATGATCCTGACAGAGTGAAATATGGGCTGGAATTCTGCTAGTAGCTTCCTGCCGCCCCCACTGCCAGTGGCTGTTTGGGATTTGGGATTTGTCAGGTATGAAAGATGTCAGAACATACCTAAGTAACCATTTCTATCCAGACTGAAGCTGGAGAGTGGCATCAGTCTGTTTGTATGGCCCCAGGCAGAAACTCCTCAGTCTCTGGCAATTTTCCTGGCATCTGCAGGGTTTAACTATCACTCATCCTCAGAGTTCATGTCCCCTGGTTTTCACTGGAGTTACCCAGAGCTTCGGGCTCGGGATTTTTGGAGCATTTGAATATTAGGTCTCCCAGTGTTTTACAGTAAGCTATTGCCCCTTTTTATTCCCCATTTCTTATGTGAGATGTGTATGTTAGGAAGATGTTTTGCAGTGAGGTTTAGCTCTTGGGCTTGCACACAGCTGTTGGGTTTGTGACAGCCCCTGTTTGTGCTGCAGGTTCGCTGTGGGCTCATTGTGGTTGCCTACAAGGACGGCTCTCCGGCACATCCGCATTTCATGGATCCTGACCTGTGCTCTCAGTACTGGAATAAGTGGCTCTTGCGCCTGGAGGAGTACAAGGACAAAAACTGACCCAGACTAAGCACAAGCAAGTGGCCAGAGACAAAGGAAGAACCTTTTGTTTAAATGTACCACTTTCATGTTCTTATTTGAGTGACTTGGGCTAATTTTTTACTAGCAGGGCTCCCCTCTCTCCCCTTCCAAAAAGGCAAGTAACTTTCAAATGGGGAATATCTATTTCCTTATATTGTAGGTGACCTCAGTGGTCCAGGCAGAAAAAACCCCAACTTATTTGGCTTCTCTTTTTTATCCCACACAGTTTATACAGCCTGGGGTTGATAGAAGTTTATACTATCAAGTAAAACTGCTTGATCATCTTTCTTTTGTGATTTTTGAGAAAAAAAAAAAAGTTGCAGAACTACATCTTTAAAAATTAAGTTGGTGAACTAAAGCAAAACAGTATCTGTGATGTATGAGCTGAGAGAAATGCAAATGATTAAGAAGTGGATATAGCAGACTGGGTTTCAGTCAGTTCTTGCTCATGCCATCATCAGGCTTGTTCTTATTTGTGGTTTTTCTTACAGCTACAAAACCTGGGCTGAGAGTTACAATGAAAGTCCTCATTAGTTCTTATTTAGAATAGTACAGCAAAGTGGCCACTTAGCAGAAGTGGCTCAGCAAGAGAGGAGCAGAACTGGAGCCAATTGGAGCCAACTCCCAGGAATTTCCAGTGAGCGTTGAGAAGTGGGAATGTTGGCTGCTGCAAGTGGCTCCTCCTGCAGGTTTTTTAACACCCAGCCCCCATGGGATGTGGGATGGGCTGTGTGCTGCCACTGCCTTGGGCTCTCCTGACTCTGCTGTGGGCCTGAGCCAACAAGGAGCCCACCACAGTGCCATGTGAGTGAGTTTCTGTATCAAAGCAGGCCTGTGGCTGTGAAGCAGAGCCTTCTGAGGGGTGAAGAGCTGCTGGTTGGGTTTTGGGGGCTGTTTTTTATGGGTTTCTCTTTGTTTTTTGTTGTTTTGGGGTTTTTTTCCAAATAAGTTTGTGAATAAATGTTTTGAAACGTAATTTTTACTTTTGAAGCATATAAAATCAAGTCTGTAAAGCAGAGAATAAGCCTTGATCATGTTAGGCAGTATTGTTCTGGAAAGTTTTTTTCCTCATTCTCTTTGTCTTCTGTGAATTGTATGTGTGAGTTTTCACAATAACACTGCAGCTTACAAATAAAATTATGAAAAAAATTCAAGAAAATTAGCCAGAACCCCATGCCTGAGGAAGGCTGCCAGCAAAGCCAGTTTATAAACCTAAGTCCCAGCTGAGTCTGTACCTCAGAGAGCCAGGAGGAGGCAGACAGCCTCCACAAGACAGCAGTGGTGGGAGTCACTGGTGTCTGGCACTTCAGAAAGCCTGGCTGCTGCCTTGGGCATCCCTGGCTGAGCTGTGGAGCGCTGCTGGAGCAGCACAAGCTGGTTTGTCCCGTAACAGCACTGGCAGGTGCCTGTCCCCAGTGTCACACTAACCCAAACACACTTTGTCACCAGTTTCAATTAAGTTGCCAGACTGTTAAGTGATGCACCCAGGGCACTGCTACAGGCACTGTCTGTCCTCTGCAGAAAAACTTGCTGGGCAGCCAGGGCAGTTACTTCAGCTCTGGCATCCAGCTTCCCAGAGCTTTGCTCTCCGTCCAGGATGGCTTTTTCCCTGTGGCCTGCTACCTGCTCCCTTTCTCTTTTGTTGTGAATCCTTTCTGTGCCCAGCTCACTGTGCCTGTGGTTCTGTCAGCAGGGATGTGCTGTGGCAGTGACACTGGAGGGAGAGCAAAAGCAACACGTGGAGCAGGAGGGATTAAAAACCAACCCATGCACGCAGGTACACCCACAAAACCTGTCTCTGGCTGGAGAGGAAGGGCTTCAGCCCCAGCTCTGCTGTGCCAGGGGAAGGGCTGAGGTTTCAGCAGAGCTGAGGTTTCAGCAGAGCTGAGCACACAAATCCCATGCAGTCAGG
This sequence comes from Pyrgilauda ruficollis, assembly GCF_017590135.1. Classification (NCBI taxonomy): domain Eukaryota; kingdom Metazoa; phylum Chordata; class Aves; order Passeriformes; family Passeridae; genus Pyrgilauda; species Pyrgilauda ruficollis. Next base: position 374,980 of record NW_024531377.1, read on the forward strand.
TGAACATTAATCCCATTGCAGAGTGAGCAACCTTCCCTTAACACTGCCCTGTTATAAGACCTGGGGGTCAGTGTACAAGCTTTAGCTTTCTGCAAAGTCAGGATCTTCTCATTTACCTCAGATGCTTTTTTTTTTCCCCAGCAACTTCCCATTTATTAAAGTATTCTACAAACTTTCCTGCTAGGTAGGATAAGTTTGTTCTTAACACAGTAGCATCGCTTTATTATCCTCATTTTCAAGGTCTCAAGCACCAACAGTTGTGCTGAATAAAGCATTAACATACTTAGGAATGCTTTAAGACCCTTAGAATCTTTTCCCCACAAAAAAAACCCAAGCAGGTGCCTGTACAAAACTGAAGCAAGTTGAAAAGATTTTTTTACAATTCTTGCAAAGTTGCTCAAAATGTCTCATTTTAGCAGCAATGACTGTGAAAATCCTGGCTAAGCCTGACTTGGTGTTTTGGGTGGGAGGAGCCTTCTACACTTAGCGTGGTCACAGAGGAGCAGCCAGATTGGTGCCTGCAGTTTTGCACTGATCTCCTGAAGCAGACACAGGCTCAGTCCCTCTTTCCACTGCATTGTTGTATTAATGAACAGGCACTTGAATATCAAAGACAAAAAAAAAAATCCCAAACACACACACCATAAAATATGCACAAAATTGCATTTCATCATGACAGAAAATAATTTCAAGTCATTACAGTGCTTTCTTTGGGTTTCTGGGTTGCTATGGGCTATGATAAAATGATGTGGTAATAATCCTCCAAGTGAGCACGGCAAGTCCAGGAACATCAGAGCTAAGATTTCACTTTTATATCAACATGATAAAAGTAAATTCATGGCTTCAAGTACTTAAGACACAACCAAAGTCTACCCTAGAATAATGCCATTTGCTAGTACAGAAACTTTGAGAAGAAAACCTTCTGCATCCTTTGGTAAGAGTTTCAACTCACCTCGGATCACACTTCCATGAATTGTTAGCAGACTGCAGAGGGGGCAGAGCTGAGGGTATTGGCACTTTGTAACTCACTGGATGATAAAATGCACTCCTGTTCTTAAGGCACTTCAATTAATGTTGCATAGAGCCGTGTACCAGTAGCGCTCTTACCCAACACCTTTCACCCAAACCTCTCATAGGTAAGTTGCATGGGAGGTAGCAGTTATTAACTTTACAAAACACAAATACACCTGGGGAAAGGTGAACTCCTTTGTCAGGGGTGTTCAGACCTGTGGCAGAGCTGAAACAGAAAACAGGCTGCCCAAATGTCAGTTCAGTAAATACTCCATCCGAGAGGTGACAGCCTTTGCAAGCATTCCGTTTTTATTGGCCAGATTAAAAAAAAAAAAAAAAAAAAAAGTCTGATGTTTCCATCACAAATGGGAAGATTTCTGTCAAGCTGAGGTTTTACCAACCTCAAGAGAGTCCAGTTAACAAAAGCATCCCTTTAATTTCAAAGGCGTTTCTTTCAAAATTGTTCTTAAAAAAATAAGATACGTAGTCCTACATGTAAACTTCATTCCCGCCACTCGAGCGCCGCCCGTGTCACTCGTCCTTGCCGTCCTCTTTGGAGTTCCTCTGCAGGACGGGGCTGAGTTTGGTTTGCAGAACAGCTGCGAGTTTTTTGGAGGTTTTCTTCAGGAAGGCGCTGCCGGGGTGCACGCCGCTGACGTGCAGGTACAGGTCCTCCTGCGTGGGGCCCGTGTAGCCGCAGTCCTCGCACACGTACAGCTTGTCCCTCCTCTGCTTGTAGGCGTACTGCTGCTGCACGCCGTGGATCTTCTTCAGGTGCGACTCCAGCGAGCAGCGCTGCGTGAAGGCCTTGTTGCACACCTCGCACTTGTAGGGGCGAATGCCTGCAGCGGGGAAAGGCAGCGGTTACTGGGGCACTGGCATTCTCTCAAATATCCCTTCGCTCGGGATTTTTCTCCTAGGGAGCTAAGAAGCCTCAGAGAAAAAGGAAAACAAATATTATTTCGTTTGCTTTTCTTGTGTTGCGCTCGCATCTGGAATGTGGTTGGAGATTGTTTACCCACAGGTGATTTTTCGTTGGGTTCTGGTGTGAGTTGTTTTCACTCACTGGCCAATCAGGGCCAAGCTGTGCCGAGACTCTGGAAAGAGTCACGAGTTTTCATTATTATCTTTTAAACATTCAGTAAGTATCCTTTCTGTATTCTTTAGTATAGTTTAGTATAGTATTCTTTAATATAATATAGTATCATAAAGTAATAAATTAGCCTTTTGAGAGCATGGAGTCAGATGCATCATTCCTCCCTGCCGTGAGGGTCCCTGCAAATACAATAGGTTACCTGTTGTGTCACCTGGTGTGTCACCTGTGTCTTGTTTCCTACAGCCAGCCAAGAGCAAGGCTCTGCCACATCAGCTGCTGAGATGGTATCCAGCAGCCCAAGGAGCTGCCTCTCTAAACAAAACATCCTCCTTTCAGGCTATGGGTTTATATATTTAGGCACTAGGAATGTCATCCTCAGCAGATGCTGAGGATAACAGATGCCCATCAGTGGTTTGGTCCTAAGGCAGCCATTAACAACTCCTGCAAAACTTATTTTAGACCCCTGACAATTTGAAATCCTCTGATTAGGTAAAACTATCAATTTCAGCTTTTATAATGAATGAAAACTTCTGTCTTGGTAAGATTTCAATTTTCCTCTTTTGGTTTAACGAGGCTTCAGTGAACAGCAGTGAATGTCCAGCACTCCCAAGTGCTTTCATACCATACAGTTTTGAGGACTGAGACTACAAATTCTAGAGAAGGGCAGGAAGATGAAAGAAATAACTCTGTGTGTTTCCAGAGGAGGGAGAAGAAACTGGCTTGTGACTTGAAAGCCCAGACAACCAACAGCACAAAAATCAATTTTACCACCAATGAACACTGATTTAACAACCACTCCCCCAGTGCTTAAAGAGCTGAGGATTTAGCAACACTTGGAAGAACCTAAACCAGCAGGAATTCTGCTTACTAGACTAGATCAGTCAGTTTCCAAGCAAAGACCACCCTTAAAACTGATAGAAGGTATCACCTAAACCCCTCTTTTCCCCAGGGAAGGTGGAATGCCAGGGTCTGGAAGATCCTGGGATGAGCCAGGCAGAAATGGGTAAACCAGATTGGTCTGCTCAGACAGTTGTAATTTTGTGATTGCATTAAGTTACCAGTCAGGACCTGATCTACCTACCAGAAATCCAAGCTAATCAGAAGTTCCAATAAGCAGCATCTCAACTGCATTTTTGTTTAGTTAAAAGAGGTTATCCCAGTGCACCAGATTAAACTATCAAGACAAAAGTTTCCTAATGCCTGCTGCTGTGAAATTGCTTCATTTCCATTAAACTGCAGTTGGAGAGAAAGCCTAAACCTTCATTAGAATTCACACACAAAAAGCAGTTGCATGCTCATTTGAAGGCAATTTAAACCCCCACCATCCTTGGTGCCTGCTCCAGCACTCCACAGACAGGAGCATAAGCACAGAAAGGGCAGTGCCAGGATGGCACAGCCCATTAGGGCTGCGGGAACCTCTTCATCACCTAGGAATCATTTAAAATAATTTAGGAATCATTTTAAATCATTCTGACCAGAGACCCTCTTGGATTTATTTTCTGGCTCTCTGATGAGGAGACAGCTTGAAAAATCACTTCTTTTGGAAGCACTGACTCCACACTCCAGCCATACCCCAGTGGCAGCTCTCCTTCCCACATGAAAGCTTTGCAAACAAACCCAAACAGCCCAAAACATTGGCTCCAGGCAGTGCCTTCCCATCCAAACAGGTGTCATTGCTTCTGGGGCTCCACCACTAAGAAACAGCTGCTGCCTACCAACGTCCTTGTGTCACTTCTAGCAGTTCACCTGGTTAATGGGGCTCTGCAGAGCAAGCCCAAATAATCTCCAGCTCCCATTGAGTGACCACACATCTGGAAAGATGGGATGTGCCTGTGGGATGTGGTGGATGCACCTTCTGGATGCCCAACAGTGCAAAGTCAAAGCCTGCTGAGCACAGCCAGCCTGGCCCACCAGGAAGCATTGCCCTTGGAGATGATGGGGTTGATGTTTATTTAAGCCACTGCTTCCACCAAGGAAAAAAAAAAGCCAATCAAACTGGCAGCCTGCTCCCTGCTCCAGGCTGGGGTAAGAACTTCTGGGAAAAGTGAGCTGGATTTGAGGCAACAGGAACACAACCACTGTGATTTGGGATGGACTCAGGAACTGACCCCACATCAGAGTGGCCACGGACAGCACATCCCGCAGCCTGGGGGAGGCACAGCATGAACCACGCTCTGCTTCCTCCAGACATTTCCAAAATCAAACCAGAATCCCATCCTACACAGCAGTCAGCTGGGAAGGCTCTCAACAGCAAAATCCCCAGGAAACTGCTGCTCGTTGCCTCTAGAGGGCAAAGCGTTTTCATGGAGCTCCTGCCTCCACTCCCCGCTGCACAGGATAACTGCAGGGATTCACTGTCCTGGCGTGGTTATCCCAGGCAGGTTATCCGGGGGTCCCCACTATTTCTGGCAAATGTTGTTAACCAGGGCTTCGTGTTATGATCTTACCAGCTTACCCTCACCCTCTCCTTGTCCTTGTTCCATCCCACCCCTTCTCCCTGGAGGTCCCCAGGGAACACATTCTCACCTGTATGGGTCCGGACATGCCTCTTCAGATCAAAGGTGTCGTTGAAGCCTTTTCCACAGAAGGTGCACAAGTGTCTCTTCACCTGGCTGTGGCACTTGATGTGGCGGTTGAGCATCCTCTGCAGGCGGAAGCCTTTGCCACACAGCTCGCAGCTATGCAGGGCAGCGTCGTTGCAGGTGCCAGTGGTGAACTGGGGAGTGGGAGAGGACTGCGTGAGCACTGGGATGAACCAACAGAAGGAATAAAGCAAACCAAGCAGGGCTTATTGTGGCATTAAAAATTTAAAAAAAAAAAAAAATTAAAAAAAAAAGGGGGGGGGGAGATATTAGAAATGAAAAATGAAAGCATCCAAGACTTTTCTGCTGGGTGAAACCTCCACGCTTTCCTTGTAATCATGTGCACAGTTTGGGACTGAGGTATCTCTGGCCAGCTTAGATTCAGGGGTTAAAACAAATTCTGTGTAGTGGTTTCCTTCCAGGGGTAGCAACCCGTATCCAGCTACATCCCCGAACACAAGGGCTTAGGCTGTGAGCACCTTGCTTGCTCCTGCAATCAGCTGATACCCTGGATGGAGAAGGGAAATCCTCTCTAGTGCCAGAGAATTGTTTTATGCGCTGCCTTCACTAGTCACGCCTCCAACTGCTCCGGGTCCCTGAAAAACCAGCCAGCAGTGATAAAAAAGGTGGTTTTGGAGAGATAAACCCAAGGCACGTTGTGCTGACTCAGCAGAGACTGAAACAATGGCCCTAATCTTGCCCCGTTGGTGTCCCAGTCTCGTTAATTAACACCCTAATTAACCCCCTAAAGTGACATTAGGGGGTAATCTCATTCCCACTCCTAGCACCAAAAGTATTGTGCCAACACCATGACATAACACTACTAAAGAAGACACTGATGATTCAGCTCCTGGGAAGATCGTTCCTCAGAGGCAAGGCTTAATGTCTGGAAAATGTAAATACTGCACTGCTGGTTTAATTATTCCTGGTGGAACACACGGACATGCCCCCTGTTAGACGCCAGGGATGAGGGAAAGCCAGCAGGGCAGACAGGACCACGTGCACGCATCCATCGGCTGAAAAACCCAGCTCTGCTGAAAGGTTTTGCTGTGCCAGTCACAAACAGCCCAGGTTAAATTATACAAAGTCGGTTAAAGTCAAACAGCAGCAGGGCGAGCTTTTCACAAAGACAGGAATACGTCTGGGGTCTCTTTTTCCTGAAGAGCCAGTTATTTTTCCCTGTCCTCCTCCTCTGCTTACTACTGAAGCAACGCTACTCGAAATTGTGAAGAAAGATTAAAAAAACCCGGCAGCTGTGAAACCACGAGGTGTGAAACTGGAGGGGGAGCCATCTGGGAAGAATCTGTTGGGCAACAGGGCTGTGACTCCACCTCAAGCAGCTGCATATAATCGGGGTGAAACCTAATCATGAGACTTCAGAACACGGTGACTGAAAAGCTGTCAGCCCGGCACAGACAATGGTAATTTTTAGAGCTCCATCCAGCAAAGCAGCAGCCAAGGTTTAACGAGGTGTTAACTACGAGTGGTAAACACATCTCCTACTGCCTAGCCTGGGGTGGCCTGGCTCTACCTCTGCTGAGGGGACCCTGGATGTTCTGAGAGAGACGTGGCACTGTCCGGGAACTCGCTCGGTGTTGAAGTCTCAGGTACCACGAGGACCTGGGTCACCGTGAGCAATTTGCCTTCTCAGCCTTGGGAGGGAAATCACTGCTCTGCTGGCTCTGCCCAGGGAGCAGCCAGAGCTCCTGCCCTTGCAGCAGAGAGGCTCCTCAGCAAAGTCAGTGGACAGGTGATTGCTTCTTTTCACCCAAGCCCGCAGGTCCACCTCAAGGTGACAATGGTCTTTCACATCTATGGAGGAGAACCTTTAGCTGCTGTCTTGATAGGTCATGGTGGGAGGGGGCCAGCTTGAAGGGTCACCCAGCCCTTCTTGGTGAAGGCTTGAGTACAACCTAGAAGGCAGCTTTTAAGGAGGCCCCACGCTAAGGAACAAGATCCACCCACGCACCATGGGGCATGACTCCTAGCTGCCAGGGCTGGTCCTTCCTGGCTGGGTTCAGAGCTCCTGCGGGACCCGAGCCAAGCAGGTCAGGGGCAGCACATCCCAGGCAAGGATAAGAGAAGGCAAAGGGCACTGGAAGATTATAGCACATCGCTTATGAGGCTTTCCCTGCCACTGCCATCCTGCAGCCGGCTGCTCTCGCAGGCCTCCACCTCTGCTGTCACCACTAGCACAGAGAGCCCAAGGGACTGTTGTCACCCGCTGTCCACGGGCAGCAGCCAGGCCTTGACCTTGAACAGGGGTCACCCCATTGACAGAGAAGAGATGGTTGGGGTGCGGGTGGTTACCTTGATTTTGGACCTGACCACGGGCCGCTTGACGGCCAGGTCCAGCAGCATCCCCCCGCCCGTGCCCAGCTCGCCGGGGGCAGGCTGGGGCGTCGGGGGGTCGCTGGGTTCGGCGTCCCGGGTCCCGCTGCTGCCGCTGCTCTCCAGGCTGCAGCTGTCTTCGTAGCCCAGCAGCACGCAGCCGATCCCGCCTGCAACGGGGTGGGGATGCGATAAATCGCGGGGACCCCGGAGCCGCGGGCAGGGCAGGGCAGGGGGCGGCGGGCGGGAGCCGGCGGGCCCCGGTGTTTAACCTGCGGGCGGGCCGCTGGGGCGGGGGAGGATCCCCGGCTCACGCTGCAATCGGAAACTCAAACACGAACGGTCCCAAAGTTCAAACAAGCCAGCTCCGCCGCCTTCCCGTTATACCCCGGGCAAGGGCAGGAGGAGCGGGAGGAGGAGGAGAGGGGGAGGCCAGGAGTACATCACCCCCCCGCCACCCTGGGTCCTTCCTTCTCCTCCCCCAGCCACCTTTCTCATGCAAACGAGGTTTCCCACCTTCCCGGACACACACACACACACACATTCCCCCCCCGATCCGCTCCCCGCCCCGTCATTCCCGGGGGCTCCCCGGGTAGGAGACGCTGCCAGGCATGGGGGCGCACGGCCCGGCGGGGCTGGCACCCCTGCCGCTGCCCGGGCAGGGTTGTCCGTGTCCCCTCCACCGCGTCTGGCACAGCTCTCTCTGAGCCGCCGCCCGCCCCCTCGGGGCTCCCCCGGCCCCTCCCCAGGTCGCCCCTCCGCGGACCGCGGGGACCCCGCTCCCTCCGTCCCTGCCGGCGGCGCGGGGCCGTACCTGGGATGTAGGTGTCGGCTCTCTCCTCGTCGGGCAGCCCATCCCAGCTGCGCACCGCCGGCTGCGGGCTCCGGCGCTTCACCAGGAAGGCTCTGGGCATGGCGAGGGCAGGGGGCACGGCTGGGCACGGAGCGCAGCGGCCGCTTCAGCCCCGCCGCCCGCCCGCAGCCCGACGGGGCGCGGGCGCTGCGCTGCCGTCCGCGGGAGCGGGACCGCACGCACCGGGCAGAGCCGCTGAGGAGCGGGGAGGGGAAGGGGAGGGGAGGAGAGGGGAGAGGGTGGGGGGGGGGAGGAAAGTTTCATAAGGTGGAATAGAAAAATGCACCAGGAAACTTGGGAAGGAGCATGCGTGCTGCAAACATAACGGTGTCAACAAGTCTGCTTACCTGTCCGACCGGTTGGAGCAGCTGAGCTTTGTTCCAGCCCTTCCTAAGGCATGAATGTTTGCAAAAGAATTTAACGTCTGAAAATTAAAAAAAAAAAAAAAAAAAAAAATCACCAAACCACACAACCAAAAACCAAACCAATCCAAAAACCCAGCCGAGGAGGGAGCCCCGCCGCTGCCGCCTGCCCGCAGCCCTCCGGCAGAGCCCCCGCCGGGCCGGAGCCGCTGCCCCTCTCTCTGCCGCCGCACCGGGATGCCCTGCCGGGAATGGGGGCCGGGGTTACTCCCCGTTCGCGAGTGCGGGTCCCGCCGCCCACGGGGGACCGAGCAGAGACCCCCCCCGGGACTGCCTGTCGAGGGCAAGACTTGCCGAGGCGCTGGGAAAGAGGCCGAGCTGTCCTCAGGGCAGCAGCAGGAAGAAAAAGTTCTTATTACTTTTCTTAATGACTAGCTTTTCTTCTGTTCAGAAAGAAAAAAAAAAAGAAAAGAAAAAAGAAATTTATTCTTTTTCAGTCATTGATTTAAAATTCAAAATGTGTCACAGCCTTTTTTCTCTCCCCTCTTTTTTTTTTTTTTTTTTTTTGCCTCTTGTCGTCTCCCCCTCTTCCCAAAGTGGAAATGAAACAAAGACAAGAGGTTAGGGTATTGGGGAAGGAAGCAAAAGAAACAGAAGAAAACCCACAAGAAGTCTGCGAGCAGAGCAGAGCCGGCGCCTGGCGTGGCCTTGGGTGTTTAACAACAGTCAGGGATTCCTTCTCCCGTCTCCTGTTCAATCTGCTTTTTTATTCAAAGCAGTGGAAACGCACTTGGTGCCTCCGTCTCCAGGCTCATCCCTGCGGCAGAGCTGCCCCGGGCCGGGGCAGTTGCGGGAATGAGCACCGGGAGCTGTTTCCCCGCACGAAGGAAGAGCCTTCCAAGCGGAGTCACTCCTCCCTCGGGGAGCCGCTTTCCTCCGCAAGGCAGAGCTCATACCGGGGGAATTGATTGGAGTTTCATTGTCGGTTTCATGGAGACCAAGATTTAACGTCAGGGGCTGGACCTGGAGCCTCTGAAAGGAGCACGCCTTCAAAGATCAGGGCCAGATGAAAGAGCTCTGCTGGATGCAGATGTCCCCGTTAGTCCTGTGGAGCTCCAGGGGTAAAGCTCCAGCCCCACATCAGGTGATGCTCTGCCAGAGAGCTCCTCCAGCAGTCTGTGTTTCCACCAGGGTATCCCAGCACCTACTTGCTCCCCCTACTCCTGTGGGGAGTTTGCAGTTTCCACAGGTACCAGGTGGGAAGCCACCTCAGCATGGCTTTGAGCAATACCTCAGTGAGACCGCACATAAAACCTTCCTTTTCTCTCTTTCAGGCTATGTAATTTCTCTGTTATGTCTGAGATTTTGCTCCAGGACAAAATACAGCTATGTGGGGCTTAATTGATTTTTTTTTTTTCTTTTCAGTGCTTTCAACTTGAGGTTTCTTTTATTTTAAGGACTCCTTGTCTTTTAAGCCGAAAGAGGTAGCAAATGACATTAATCAGAGTGCTGCCAAGCCAAGAGCTTGCTGAGACGACTTCACTGTCATCTGGGCTTTCTCAAATCCTGCTTTGAGGTTCTCATTTAATGAGGTCCTGGAGCACACACTTCACTTCCACTGGGTGCTGTAAGTCAGACGTGCAGTTACAAGCATGGCTGAATCAGGAATAATAACAGTAACAACAACAAAAACAATAATAATAATAATAATAATAATAATAATAAATCAGCTCTGGAGCCTTGACACGAGTGGTCAGGGCTGAGGTGTGCCCAGCACCACAGGAGAGACAGAGTGGAGAGAAAGTCCTGCAGCCTCTGGCAAGGCAAGAGGAGCTGGGTGGAGAGGCAGCAGCTCCATGAAGGAGAGCATTCCAGTGGCAGTGGGCTGCCTACGTGCTGAGCCACCAGGTGGAAATGCAGACTGCTGATTATTGGTGTTGCTTGGCCAGAGCCCATCGGAAAACCATACTGCCTTTCCTACAAATACCATTCCCTGGTATTTTCTAACCTGGAGGAGCCTGAGGAGCGTGTTCACAGCATGACCCCACCAACAGCACGGCAGGGAGGCACATGCAGCACCATGAAATGGGATTTTTGGGGATCCTTGTCATCAGCAAGGCAGCCCACAGACAGATCACTGGGTGGCCATGTCCTTCTCCATGCTCCCACTGGAGCAATGCTGCATCTACAGCTTCAGCACTGTAATTAAACTCGATAAATAATGATGCTAACAAGGTAATGGCACAAACATTTCTGTAGGATCTTGTATAATTTTCAGCACTACTTGGGTGTGGGAGAAAATCTAGCACATTAAATTAATATTTCGGGTGTAAATCAAATTAAATGTACAAAATGCCCCGTAGGGTCAAAGCACAGTGGGATCCACCCTTGTGGATTTGACTACTAAAATGTGTTTCATTTCACTCAGATCACTTGGCAGTGAGGAGGGAGAGATGGGATCAAAGAAAGAACCAGCCCTGTGTCGCTGTCTCAACCACATCCCGCCCCTTGCCAAACTAACCCTCCGCGGGGTTGGATTGGTGAGAGGGGCAGGGGGACTCATTCCCCCATTCTGGAGGACCCCATGTCACTGCCAGCATCACCCTGTGGATGTGGCACCCAGGAGGGAGTGGGGACAGCGTGCCTGGGGGCAAGGACCTGGCTGTAGGGAGCCAGGGAAGGAGCTGGGCTTGAGAAGAGCCCAGGAAAGGAGGTGTAAGGCAGGCACTGCTCAGGGGACAACAGCTCAGTTTGATCTTTGAACAGGGAATATTTCAGCTGTGATCCCAGGGAGCCCTGTCCGTTCTTCTTCTTGCCTGGGCTACTTTTCACCATGATCAGCATGATGAGGCTGCAAAGGGACCTGGCTGGGCAGGGGTGAGGGTTTGACTGCACAGCCCGCCGGAGCTGGGCGTTGTTGAAAGGCACAGTCCCTCAGCAGTGCCAGGGCAATGCCTTCAGCATGGAATCCAGCAAAGGGACCTTCCTGCTCCACCCCCAGCAGCATCCTGTCCCCAACCTCACTTCTCTGGCATGGGAATGGAGGGAGTCCAGCAGGTCCACCTGTAGGGGCTGGGGGTGCTCTGCCCTGCAGTCACTCAGGACCCATTTCTGGCCATTTCTCATTATTTTGAGCCTAACCAGACTCAAAATACAGAGATGAGAACCTGGCTGGTACAGCAGCTCGGCCATTCAACCTTTGGTTTCTATCTCCCAGCAGAACTCAGGTGAGGAGGTTTATACAAGTTTACTGACCATACAGGAGAGGCCACAAATTCATACCCTTGGGAAAATGAACCTTCATCTTCAGGGTCCGTAGTGTTCTTGACACACCAGGGCTGGGACACCTGCGCTGCTGCAAGTCACCCAAAAACTCAGCTGACACCCCTTGGCTGGTGAGCCCTCACACTGCTCTCAAGACACATTTTGGGAGAGATGGGGAAGAGTCTGGGTGTCAAAGCACTGCCCAGAGCTCTGCAGGACACCCTGGTGTGACATCAGTTCCCTGAAATGCTGCGAGGCAGGATGGTGAGCACCAAGCCCAGTGCAGCACCCAGGAGTGGGCACTGCCAGCCCACCACAAGCCCTGGGGTCACAGAGAGAGCCTCACAGAACATTCAACCGAGGCAAGATTAGAGCAAGGGAGAGTATCTCCTGTGCAGCCTTTTCCAACCTCCTCCCTTCTTGGATTACCCAGTGGAGGTCAAGCATGCCATAGGGTCTCTCAGGCAGGACTGTGAGCACCTCTGAGGACTGTGTCTTGAAAGCGCACAGAAAAGCACAAAACCCTCTCCTCGGACACGTGCTCCTTCCAGCCCAGGCTTTCCTTCCACCTGGCTGTCTCTGTGCCGCAGCTCAGCATCTGTCAGCGAAGAGCCGAGGCGCTGCCGGGGATGCTCGGCTCCTGCCCGCCCGCGGCAGCGGGGCTGACTCAGCCGGGTTTCGGCAGCCGCCCGCCCGCACCGCGCCTCGCCTCGCCCGAGGGGCTGCTCCTGTCTCCGAGGGCAGCTTCCCAGGCAAAGCACGGCGTTTGGGTGGACACCGGCCCGCGGAGGGCAGGGGGATGTGAGCGCTGCTGGGGCGGCACGGGCTGGCACAGCAAAGCTACTGCCGCCGTCACCCTCTGCGCTGCCAGCTCCGGGGCCCGGCCACTGGAAAGCCCGGCTTCCAAGCCAGGTTTTGGCAGCTCTCCTGCTTAGATGAGGAAACGCTTCACCGCAGCGGCAGGAGCCAGAGTGGCTCCGCGCCAGCATTATCTTGGAAGGAGGGAGCAGCGGCTCTGCAGGCTGCCCCAGTTTGGAGGGCGATCTGCTTTCCTTAACTGAGCAGGGAGGGATGCAGAAGGTGCCAGCTGGGGGGAGATGCCTCCCCAGGCTGCGGCAGAACCTGCCCTGCCTGTGCTTCCCTGCCGCGTTTCAAAGCACCCCACCAGGCTGACTCACCGGGCTCCTGTCTCCCTGCCTCCCACGGCCCCTGCCACTCCCGGCGTCTCCCTGTCTTTCTCGACCTATGGCTCCACTTCCTTCCCACTCTCCCCAGCGGCTCAGCACTGTCTCTCTGGCCGCCCATTCACTGTGGCTCTGCTTCCTCGGGGCACCCAGCATCACCACAGGTTCCTACTGAACCTACAGGTCCCACTGCCTGTGGAAAAGGCCCTCCTGTGAGGTCTGTGGTGGGTGTTGGACTGCAGCATCCCCTGAGCATCCTCCCCACTGGTGTGTGCTTGGGGGAAGGGGCTGCTGCAGGTTCTTGTGTGCCTCACTTCCCCTACACATGGTCCAGCACCACTCTGGGAGGGCAGTGACCCTCCTGGAGAGATGCCCACTCTCACAAGGTGGTCAGCAGAGCCCTGAGCTCTCAGACTGACATGGAAAGGTGACTCTGTGAGCACCTGTCTCTGGAGATCTCTGAAGCCCCTTGCCAGCTTTGCCTGCATTGTCTAGCTTGGGGTTTTTTGTTGCTTGGTTTCCTGCAATCCTACTGCCCAGTGTTTCCTCCCTGGGAACTTGAGTGTGTTCCTACCAGCCTGATCCAGCAGCAAAGGTTCCAGAGGCAGTGAAATCCCAGGAATATCCTGCAAGTAGCTAAATAGGACAGAAAGCTTCTCCCTCTGAATGTTTCTGCAGTGCTTCAAAATACATCCCGTTTTTTAGACACCAGCAAATCCACATGGGCTCTAACTTCCAAAAACTTCCACTCAAGTCAGAGCCCCTCCACTCTCTTCCAGTAACCAGTCACTGCTGGTGGTGGCCCTCAATGCCCCGTGTTTCTCTGGTGTTTTCACAAGAGACCAAACCCAACAGCTGTGTGAACAGTGAAGAGATGCGGCAGCAGCCTCTCACCCTTCTTGCCCAGTTGTTTGGATTTTGGATTCTCTCTGGCAGGTCACAGCAAGCCTCGGCCAGGTGGGTTTGGCCACTTGAGCAGCTTCCCAATTCAGTCTCTGGAGGGGGCTGCTGGAATGCAGTGGAAAGGATGCCACAGGTGGTCTGCTGACACCTCACTCCCTGGCTTTATCCTTGTGAGAGGCATTTTCCCTCCTTGCATTATGCTCGATTCATCATCACCACATCTCCCTGTTCCCATTTTGCTGCCCAGCCTGAGTCTTCTTCCCATGCAAATGGGAGATATTGCCCTGGAAAAGACTCATTTTCCCTGGCACTAGGATGCACAGCACATCGGGATGCACTGCCACCAGGATGTACTGTTGTCGGGATGCGCTGCACACCAGGATGAGCTCAAGGAGGCTGAGAGCTCAAGAAAGGAATGCGAAGCCCATTAGCTGACCGGGATGACAAGCATTTGTCGGGGTTTGGGAAGACAGGGGGAAAGCTCTCCGTGAAAAAATAAAAAAACGCTGGATGGTGGAAAAACGCTGGATGAGCCACAACTGGGGACTGACTCAGTCAGTCTGTTTCCAGGTTCCTGAAAATAATGAGCGTGCCTTTGAACCCCGTGCTTCCCGCAGCTGGCACGGCGTGATAAGCTGTGCTTCCCCGCTCCCACAAGCCCTGCCATCACTGCCAAGCTCAAACCTCGGGGGTAGAAAATCCCCTGTCCCCTCCCCAAGGACAAATGGCACCTCTGGGGCCCCCCAAGGCTTCCTCATTCCTGCCGGATGACGGCTGCCATAAATCCCATTGTATGCGTAGGGAGTTCAAGCATTTCTTTACCATTTCAAAAATCTCCAGGAGGGGCTAGGCTCTGTCCCTGCCATCACTCTCCCTTTGCAGGATTATTGGAGTGAGAAGGAAGTGATAAGAGCAGAGAGGGTCAGCTGGAGGAAGGAATAACTGTTCCCAGCTGGGTGCTCTGGGACAGTCCCATTGCTGCACCCTGGCAGTGCAGCTCCCTGGGGTTTTGGCAGCAGGAGAAAGAGAAGATGGCTCTGCTGCACTCCTCCCAGCTCCTCCCCGACAAGGAAGACCACCAGGACAGCCTTGGCCACTGGCAGTGGTGATGCCATCCCAGGCACAAAACAGCTCCAGGCAGGGCTAGGGGACAGGACAGGATATCCCGAGCCCTGTGTTGAGAACTGCCTTGTTAGGGATGCACCTTTCCTGCTCCTTGTCCTGGCGCTACGCGTGCAGGGGCAGGGCTGATTCCAATGGGGATCCAGCGCTGCTGCTGGAGAGTCCCCGCCTGTCCCGCCTGTGCTACAGCACAGCATGTGCTCCAACACGCCCAGGACGAGCCAAACGCCGGCACACACACACCCTGCTGCTGGGAATGGCCATGGGAGTGCAGTGGTGCTGCTTCCAGCTGGGCCCCTTCCTTCCAGCTCTGGTTTGACCGCTGAGGGGGCTCAGAGCTGGCTGCAGCACCCATGGGTGCCTCTGGCCCCTCCACACACACCCAGATGAGCCTTCCTCTCCCTGCTGCCCTCATGGCTGCAGCCCAAGAACCCCTCCTCACTATGGGAGAGCCCTGGGAGGGTGTGAGCTGGGGGGGCAGCTCAGCCTGCTTTGGGGGCCAGGACCCCCCACAACTTCCACCCTGCAAGCTGCAGCGTGACTGCAGAATTACCCTGCCAACACTTCGGGGAGCCGTGCACAACGGTTTTGATCTCCCTTTGACAATGATTTCCAGGAGAGAAGCAGCCCAGCCCTAAGCCAGCAAGCACCCCTGCCCTCAGTTCCCAGCAGCGCTGCCGCTGTTCCTGCCGGCCGCGGGCAAGGGTCTGTGCAATTGCCACCAATATAATTATTACTGCTGGGATTGCATCCTCTCCCTGCCGCTGAGCAGGCAGACTTTGGCCTCTGCCCGCATTTCATCCCCTCTCAGGGGAAGCACTTGCAGGAGGGAGCCAGGCTGCACTCCCCGGGTCTGGTACCCTCTGCAGCACCCCAAAACGAGGGGATGCCATGGGGAAGGCGGGGGGGGGATATGGTGGGGAGGGGCATCCAGACCCCTCTCCTCACTCCCTCATGCTGGTGATGCCAGGGAAGGAGCGTGGGATGTCTGGGGGCTGCTTTTCCCCCTCTGGCCAGGGCAGTATGAGGTGTTGGCGCCGGGTGGCAGCCCCACACCTTAGCCGATTTAGCTGGAGGTGACCCGCCGGTGTCCCCGGGGCTGGCTGCCCGACCTGCAGTCACACCAGCCCGGCTGTAAAAGCAGCAGGGCTCCAGCAGCGGCTGCCCGGAGCTCCTGCCCTCTCGGCTGGAAGGAGGAAGTGCACCGGGAATTTAAAATCCCAAGTAACTGTTTCACAGGCTGCCCTGCAAATGGAAGGAAAGTTTCAGTGCTCCTTGCTGGTAAAGGATTCTGTCATCTTCCCCCCTAATTTATCTTTACTCCATCATTCAAATCTCAGGACAATCAGATTTGCTTCCCTCCAGCTCCCTGGGAAGAACTATCAGAGGGCCCTGGGGCTTGTCTGAATGGGAGGAGCAACAAAATTCATCCAAATTCCTGGTGAGAACAGGTTCACAGACCTTCTTTCTGTACAGGTGCTGAGGGGATGAGTTCCAAGGGCTTTCACTTCATTCATGCCCATCAAAAAATAAAACTCACCCAAGCCAGGCACACCTCCACCTGCCTGGAAAGGAGCCTGACCTGGTCAAAATAAAGCATTTTTAATACATACATTTAATGAATTAAAACTAGTTTTGGGGTTTCCGTGCACAGAGAAGCCTTCAGTCACCCCTCTGAATTACAGAGGAGGGACACAAAAAGTTACACGTTACAATTTTTTCCTCTGCATAATGCACTTTTGATTACAAACAACACGACCCTGCCAGCAAATCCTACAGGAACATTTCCTGGAGGGCCAGGGTGGCTGTACCTGGACCATCAGTGCCTACACCACCACAGGCAGGTCCGTCCCTGTTGCGGAGGGACGGGAATAATTCCGTTTCTTGGAGGGAGAAAAGGTATCAGGGTGAGATAAAAGTGCCTAACACACAGCAATTAGTTCTTTTTGCTGCTATAATTAGCACTGCCATAAGGAGAAAATCAATGCTAACAGCAGCAGGCACAGCCTGCTCCCCTCCTCAGCTCTGCCTCTACCCCGAGCCCTTGGCAAAGCCGCGCAGGCACCCACACCCACACTCGCCATCCACCCTCAGCTTCACGGGGCAAATGGAAGCTGGGTTAGGCTGAATTCAGGTTTTGGTTTTTTTTGTCTTCTTTGCCACTGAGGCAGGCGAGGCCCTGTGTCCTAGTGGGGAGCTCTGGGTGTGTGCAAAGCCCCCCGTGTGAGCACACACACACACACACACTGGGAGGGAGGGAGCGAGAGCCGCCTCTGCAGAGAGAGCAGCAGCTCACCAGAACACGGGGGGGAAACCGAGAAAGCTGTGTGAAAACATGACTTTAGGATGGTTTCTGAAATTGTTACTATTATTTTTTGTTAGTTTGCAGTTTGATAACTGAGGTTGTTAACTTGATAACTTGAGGTTGGCTCCTCACATTACACAGGACAAATGGAGCAGGAGGGGGCTGTGGTTCAGGACCAAACCTGGAAATGGGCTGTGCTCGAACTTTCCTCCCTCCCTTTCCATATCTTACAGGATATCTTCCTTAGGCTTCAGTCCTTTTTCTTTTGCCACCAAGACAAGCCACAAGTGAGCAGCCCCTTTTCTGGTGACTAGTACAGGCTTGAGCTGACACTGCCACCCCTTCTCTTCACAGGAAGCTCCCCAGTGATCACCCATGACCCAAAGCCTAGCCAGAACTCCTCATCCATCAGAAGGGCTGGAACAGGGAAATAAACGTGGAAGTCTTACTGAGACAGGGCCTGCAATGCAGCGTTATCAAAGAGGGTGCCAAATGCCTGTGAAAAAGCGTGGAGGGTGGATGAGGCACACAGGGGTTGCACAAGCTGAATTTTCTTTGAAATCCAGGATAAAAATGCCCCCTAAGGATGGACTGCAGATGTTATTCGAGATCATTATCCAGATCTGAGCTGTTTTCCCAGGGGGAAAATGGCCTTGAGCTTTCCAGTCTCCTTCAGGTGTGACCCAGCCCTTTTCCTCCTGGCGCTTGGCCCCACCTCCATCAGCGGCTGCGCCGCTATTCCCGGGCCAGCAACGGAGGAACCAGGCACAGGAAAGAGGGCACCAAAGCTCTGGGCACAGCACGGGTTTCACCAGCAGAGAAGCCCTCCTGATCCACCTCTCCCTCAGTCTGAGCTCATGCTCAGCCTCTCCATTTGGGAGTCTCATGGACAGGCTCGTGTTCGCCGGGCTGAATTCTTCTCTCGTGTCCTTCTGCCCACCAGCAGCTGGGGAGGTTTTCCCCAGCAGGAAAACATCCCCCATTCTTGCACATCCCCTCTGGGCACTCCTGCCCTTCCCACCTCCATCACACCCCTTCCCTGCCCCTGCAGCCGGGCTCCGAGAAAGGAAAACGGGCTTTTAAACCAGACCAGCGGCTAATGTGGGCTTGGGAAAGGTCCCCTCTCACCCCAGAGCACGGAGAGGGGCCAGAGCAGGAGAGCAGGGGCAGGGCAGGGGAGCTGAGCCCTTGAGCAAGGCGCAGCCCTTGGGAGAACGGGAGGAGCAGGAACACCAGAACCAGAGGGCAGAAACCGGGATTGTGAAAGCGCAGCCTGAACGCTCCCTGCTCCCCGGGGATTTTAGCCCCGCCAGGGATTAATGACGGGGTCGGGTGGAGGCACTCGGGGAGATGCACCCTTCCCCAGTGCCGAGGGTGCTCCCGGCTCCCGGCTCGACCCCGTTCTTGGCACTCCAGTGGCCTTGGACCCCTTACAAGCATTTATGCACAAACCCTAAGGAGAGTAAAACACACCAAGGTGAGCACTGCCAGCAGACCCGACTGGAATATTAGCATCCCCACTGATTTCACCTCTCATTTTAATCGCGTTCATTCAGCAGAGAGATGACAAAGATTATAATGAGGAGGGATCAGCCTGACGTGTGTTTGGTTTCCCTTTTCCGCTGCAGACAGGGCTGGGGATGGAATAATTCTGTCTTCAGAGCACAAAAAAACTGGCAAACAGGAGGCCTTAAGGCCACACACTGAACAATGAGAAGAAACCAAACAATTGAAGAGCAGCTTTCTCCAGCTGCTTCTGCCATGCAATTCGGGATTTCTGGGCGAGGAGAGCGCAGAACTGGTGGTCTTCACTCCACAAAACCAGCAATGCACGCAGCACAAACCTCCTTTTGTTCGCGATCTCCGGCAGGAAGCTCCAGGGAACAGCCCCAGGAGACACGGGCACAGCTGGGCACCCAATCCCCAGCGGCGCTGAGGGAACAAAGGCCAGATTTTAGCGCCCCAAGGCAGAATTTCTGGCCAGCACCGTGCGAGCCCCGGCTCCCGGGGCGGCATCTCCCGGGAGCCGCTCCCGCCTCCCCGCCCCGCCCCGCATCGGCGCTCGGCTGCTCGGGCCTGGCTCGCTGCGCTCGGCGCTCGGCCGGGGGCGGGGCGCGCCGCCTCACGCTCTCCCGCACCCCCGCCCGCCCGCCGCTTCCGCCGCCGCGGCCCCGCGCCGCCCCGCCGGCCATGTCGCGGGGCTCCCGCCTGGCGCTGGCCGTCTCCGCGCTGCTCTCCGCCGCCATCGTGGCGGCCGTGCACATCCAGCAGCGCCGGGAGCTGGAGGTGAGTGCGCGCCGCGGGCCGCGGGGGGGAGGAGGCGAGCGGGGCCCTGCCCCGGCCCTCAGTGCGGCCCCGCCCCCCGGCCGGGCAGGCCCCGCCCCCGCACTCAGGCCACGCCCCTCACCTGGCGGCCGACACGCCCCGCCCCCACCTGCGAGCTCAGCGCGGAGCCACGCCCACTGGGAAAAGCTCCGCCCACCTCTAAGCCCCGCCCCGCCCGCGCTGCGGACCCGCACCTGAGCCCACTGCTCCATCCATCCGTCCATCCGTCCATCCATCCATCCATCCGTCCATCCGTCCATCCATCCATCCATCCATCCATCCATCCATCCATCCATCCATCCATCCATCCATCCATCCATCCATCCATCCATCCATCCATCCATCCATCCATCCATCCATCCATCCATCCATCCATCCATCCATCCATCCATCCATCCATCCATCCATCCATCCATCCATCCATCCATCCATCCATCCGCTCCTTGTCCCTGCACGCACCTACTCCGTGCCCCAGCACTGGCGCTGCGGGCACTGTGTGTGCCCAGCCTGGCTCCCAGAGACCCTGCCCACTGCGCCCAATGGTGCTCTTTCCACAAGCCACCTTTTCCCTCTTCCCTGTGTTTTCCTGCCTTGGCCCCTGTGCTTTCCATGCTCTTTTAGCTGCACCAGCTCCCTAATGCTGTCCTGTGCGTTTCCCTTGAGGGGAAAATAGCAGCGGGGAGCTCCAGGCGAGGCCCGGTGGAGGTTCTCTGTGCTATATTTACAAAAATCAGGGAATTCCTGGCAAGCAGCCTGTGTGCCAGGGAGCCCACAGCCAAAAGGTGTCAGGTATGACCATGGTGAGTCCTAGAGCAGAGCAGTCCTGCCTGGGACTAAAAGCTGTGTGTAAAGGTTGTGTAAAGCTGTGCTGTGTGAGCAGGGAGTGTGCTGGTTTGGACCCTGCTGATGAGCCCAGGGTTATATGAGGGCACACGTCTGATCCTTCTCCACTTACATACAAAAAAATCTAGAAACTGCATACAGAAACAGCCTGTGTTAAATGGCACTGAGGCAGTCAGAAGTTACAGAATACAAGAGTTCAACTTCCCAATCCATAGCCCAGCTCAGCTGGCTGTTGCTTGGGCTTTGTGATACATTCTGCAATTAGAGGATTAAATTTTCTTCCCCTCAAGAAATGGTCTCTGTCAGTGCTTGAGAGGGATGGAATTTGGAGGATGAGACTGGTCTGGGTAAGGAAAGAGGCAGGTTTGTGTGAGCAGGAGTTGGAGAACACTGAATGGCGCAGGCAAGGATCGCTGGGATCCTGGTGTGGCAACCAGCAATGGCTCTGCACTTGCCAGAGCTGATGGGTAGATCACCTAACATATTCTAGGTAGATCACATCACATTTTTGTAGCTGGCTGCTCTCTGATTCAGTGTGCCTGCCGTGAGGCACTGAGGATCTGGCAGGAATAGCTGCTAAATGCTCCTAAACTAAACTGCAGCTGCAATTAATGGCAGTTGTACTTTGAACATGTGCTGCAGAATAAACATCACCCTTGGGTGTTTCAGTGGGACACCTAAACTGCGTGGATCTTTTGACCCAAATCCTATTCTAGGCTAATACCTACTCAGAAGGTCCAAGGCTCAAAGCTTGTTTTGTAAATTAAATCTGAGATTTTTCTTTTTATAATTCTTCATGGCCAAGGCAAGCAGTAGTGGCTTCATGTTCTACAGAGCCAGTTATCTAGATAACATAATGGGAATAAATAATGTGGATATTTTACAGTCCTGGCATAGAGATTATTTCTAGTTTATCTTCATGCAAATTAATAAACGTTTGACCTTTATAAATTGATGTGCCAGGCCCAGAGTGCTTTGAGCTTGCACATGCTTTTCATGCCTGCAGAAGGCAAGCAGGGCGAACTTCCAAGAATAGAGGAAGATGAGAAGGTTAACTTCATTTCAGGTCTTTTTCACTTGTGACACTCAAATTCTAAAGGTGTCTTTTGCAAAATGTACATTTTCAAAGTGAATACATCCACCATCTGAAAGATTGCAGTGTTTTGTGAAGGAAAAAGGGTTACATTCTTGGTGCAGTTGATCAGTTACCTTGTATCTCCTCACATCTTTTTATTAACTAATAGTAATGTAATAATAACTTTATGAACTTTGTGTTCAGTTTCAAATGACTGATTTGTAGTAATCAGTAATTGCAGTAATTCATAGCCTGAGTTCAGTTGATGGAAGATGGTGGGAAGGAACTGGTTTCATTAGATTAATTTCTGGAGAGTTTTGATTATTGGCAGACACATGCGGCTGTGCATTTTCTTAACAAGATAAAATTATTTCTTAAACAAAATCTTTCTGTTTTGATCTTGACAGGAGAAATGATTGCATTTGAAGTGTGCAGTCATTGGCATGATAGGTGAGGAATTAAACCCTGCGATAACTTGTTGAATAATAGTCACAGACATCCTCTCAAGCGACTTCAGGGTGAGCTTTCAAATAAATTATTTGCAGGTGCATTTTGGCATCATTCAAATGGGTCGAAAATTACTGATCTTTCACCTAATTATCAAAGTATCAATGTGAGTAGAAATGTCTAGGTAAGAGAGAGAAGCATATGGAAGAAGCAGCTGGGATTTTCTTAGGGCTTTTTACACCCCTTGAGGGGTTGCACCCCAGGCTGAAAGCTGCTGATGTTGTGTTGCACGTTATGTATTTATGTATATATGTGTTATATATTTACATGATTTATAACGAATATTTGAGGTGAAGGGGGTATTTGTGAAGCAAGTGCCTTGCTTTTTCAGGAGTTTGGCATAAGCAGGCTGTGGGTGTTTTTTTAAGATTAAGACATGAGCAGAAAGAAGCAAGTGAAGACACACGCCAATTTATGTTAAAATAGTTTCCAATTTGTGACAAAATTGCCTCCAAGTAGAGAAGTTTTGAGGAGCTCATTCTGATTTCGTAAAGATTTAGGTGTGAGATGACAGGATTTTTCAGATCACATCCCTCCTGCATGGCATGGGAATTACAGGCTCCGAGCATTAATTTCCTCATAGCTTTGTCACTTAGCAAACCCAACCTCTGAAGTGAGCGCAAATAAAGCACTTTTTGGTGTAGTGATTCTGGAGATTGGCTCCTGAAGGTTCCAACTACGGTAAGTCGCTGTGGGAAGACCCTGCAAGAGCAGCAGAGGGAACAGCCTTGCGGGAGGGGTGGAGCCTGGGTGGGGTTGGTCCGGATCAGCATCCCCCGGGCTGTGATAAACCCTGTCCTTTGTGTTTTCAGAGGCTGCGAAGTGGCGTTGTCAGAGATCTTGAGCGTCAGAAGCAGAAAAAGGAGAACATTCGCCTGTTAGAAGAGCAGATTGCTCTGACAAAGCAGCTCACTGAAGAGAGAGACAAGGCGCTAATGGAAAAACGTTCCCAGCAGTCCTAGGCACAAGCCTGGCTCCTTAGAGGTTTGATTAAAGACGTTTGAAGGTCGTTTGCATCTCACTTCTTGCAGGTGTTTTAACAAATCTGTGAAAGACTGGTTATTTTGTATAAATTATAATCCAGCCTCTGCAGCTTTAGGGCAGACAAAGGCCCATTTAATCTGTGATTGGTACGTGGACTGCGGAGGCTTGGCCCACGTCTGAAACTGGGCAGGAGCAGCTCATTGTTGGGCAGGCTCCCTCTCCCTCTAGGATGGCCAACAACGTTCACATGAGTGGGCTGCTCAGCCGCCATGATGATGAAGCCACCAGGACCTCCACCTCCGAGGGCCTGGAGGAGGGCGAGGTGGAAGGGGAGACTCTCCTGATCGTGGAGTCCGAGGACCAGGCTTCCGTGGATTTATCGCACGACCAGAGCGGGGACTCCCTGAACAGCGACGAGGGTGAAGCGTCCTGGATGGAGGAGATGTCCTATTACTGTGAGAAGTGCCAGAAGTGGATCCCAGCAAGTAAGGCTGTGTTGTGCTGGCCGTGGTGGGTGTTTGCAAGGTGTTTGTGCTGTCCTGCCTTCCTCTTTCACGGCTTGTTGGGCTGCTCCCCGTCCTGCCTTGGTGGGTGATGCCTGCTGGCAGGGGCTGTGTTAGGCACTTCAGTCCAGGAGCTGTGTGTGCCCAGAGCTGCTGCTCTCCTGAGGAAGTGAAACTCTTCTTCAGTTAATGGAGAACATCAAAGTTCAGAAACGTGCCCACCCTCACAATTCTTGCAGCTGTTTAGGGGCTTGGGCCAAGCGACCTGACCTCTCTGCTCACTCAGATAATGACCCTTGCTGTAAAGCTCTGGGGAGGAAAAGGACTTTGCGTGTTACTTTTTTTTCCCCCTCCCTGGTGATTTGTCACATCTGTGGAGCATGTGGCTAAATCTCAACCTTTATGTTTTCCCAATAATTGAATTTAAGTTTGCTTAGAAACATGCCCAGCCTTCAGCAGCCAGCTCTGGGGGGGTGTTAGGAGCAAGCTGCAGAATTTGGTGCCCCTCCTCTGGCACTTGACATAAGACATATGCTGTTAGCAGTGTAATAGACACCTTTACATCCTAAATTCTGGGTTATCTGATCTGTTACTACATTCAAGAGCCAGATATTGCTGAACACCTTGGCTTTGGTTTTGGTGGAGGTTTTTTTTTATTTGATTTGATTTGGGGGTTTTGTGGGGTTTGTTTGTTTGTGGTTAGAAATAAGGAACTGTTTAGGTGGCACCTGCCTTGCAGATATGTCAGAGCTGCCCTTTTTGTCTTCAAAGGATTTGCCAAAATTTATAGTGTAAAAATCTCCTCTCAAGGCGTGTGAGTGAATGTTTAGGTGTTAATGTAATGAAACCAGCACCAGACTATTAAATTACTATGCAGTAAAGGGAAACATTAACTTGAAATGTATTAATAAAAAAAATGAAGCAGTTAAAGGTAGCTTGAGCTATCTCATATAGAGCACTTGATTTAACACTCAACTTGTTTTATTTTACAAATATGTTCCTCTCTGCAGTTGCTGTGGAACAAATCCAAGGAGCAGAAAAGGCCAGTTGCAAAGCAACGGTAGCTACATACAATTGTGCCGAGTAAACGAGCTGCCAAAGGGAGATACTGTGCTTTTTCCTGATCATTCATTTCAAGGGGGTTCAGTTGTCTCATGTGAAAAGGGCCAACCTGCTCAGGCAAATAATCACTTTTTTACATTGAGTTGCCACTTAGAAATTCTCAGTTTACCAAGTGCGAGGGGTTTTCCCCCCATCAGATGCAGCTGCAACTTGAATTGCAATTCAGTATGGAAGCAGGGTACCCATATGTTAAAAATTATAAAATTATACAGTAAAAGAGATGACATCCTTGTAGAGAAACATCTTTTGAGTGTGACTTTCCAGAAACACTCTAGTCTTGACATTGTTTCCCTGTCCTCCGATGCCATTTTTCATTTGTTCATGTTTGTGTAAATTGCCCTGAATCGTGTGATTTTTTTTCCTCTGCTTTACAAACACGGAATTAGAGCCTGTAACTTTGGGTGCATGGGGGTTTACAGGTGGTTCTGTGATTTTTGTTCAGACAAACCTGATCTTGGAAGAAATCCAAATTTCCTTTGCAGCACTTTTTCCTCTAAAAGGGCAAAAAGATTGACTTTGACCTTTTCATTTTAGGTCAACTGAGAGAACAGCTCAGCTACCTCAAAGGAGATAACTTTTTCAGATTTACTTGCTCTGATTGCTCAGAAGATGGGAAGGAGCAATTTGAACGTCTGAGATTAACATGGCAACAAGTAAGTGAAATGTTTGTGACAGCAGAACAGCCGTGGGACTTCGTGAAATTGTTGGTTGCTGTGTACATGCTACCTGGGAAAGGAGGATCAGGTATTGGTAACAGGAGCATTTGCATGAACTTCAGAAATTAATTAGCTGAGGATTGCCTGCACATGAGAACTTCAGCATTTGGCAGGGAAATTGAAAGATAATCATACAAACCACATTCCTTTTCTTTTTTTTTTTTTTTTTTTCCTTCCCCTCATATTGCTCATGAATTCATGGCTTCAAGCAAGTTTGGAAAAGCAAAATATATGCAATTTGGCTTCTAGGCATGAACAGTTTTTTGTGTCTATGAAATGTAAAACTGGTGAGGTGGCAGCATAGAAACAGAAAGCTTGCCAGCTCCCGGTACAAAGCTCCACCCTGGCTGCTTATGCACTAGCATCAGTCCTTGCTGGATTTCACTGTTCCAGTCATTTGCACACCTGAGCAATCAAAATAACATCTGTTTGCATCCTTTGGGCCTGTAATGGTGTGTAGTTTCACACACAGGATCAGCTGGGATGGAAAAGACCTTTGAGATCATCAAATCCAACCCATGACCTAACACCACCTTGTCAACCAGACCATGGTACTGAGTGCACCATTCAGGGTTTCCTTAAACACCTCCAGGGATGGTGAGTCCACCAGCTCCTGGGCAGCCCATCTCAATGCCCACTCACTCTTTCTGTGAAGAAATTCTTCCTGATGTCCAGCCTAAACCTACCCTGGTGCAGCTGAAGATGTGTCCTCTCATCCTGTCTCTTGTTGCCTGGGGGAGGAGCTGAGCCCCCACCTGGCTGCACCCTCCTGTCAGGGAGTTGTTGAGAGTGATAAGGTCTCTTCTGAGCCTCCTCCTCTCCAGCCTAAACATCCCCAGCTCTCTCAGCTGTTCCTCATAGGATCTGCACTCCAGATCCTTCACAGCCTTATTGCCCTTCTTGGATGTGCCACAGCACCTCAACGTCCTTCCTAAATTGAAGGGCCCAGAACTGGACACAAGGCTTGAGGTGGAGCCTCACCAGTGCCAAGTACAGGGGAGGAATCACTGCCCTGCTCCTGCTGGCCACTATTCCTGATCCAAGCCAGGATGCCATTGGCCTTCTTGGCCACCTGGGCACACTGCTTGCTCGTGTTCAGGCTGCCAGCAGCCAGTATCCCCAGGTCCCTTTCTGCCTGGCCTCTCTCCAGCTGCTCTGTCCCCAGCCTGTAGTGCTGCAGGGGTTGTTGTGGCCAAAGTGCAGGACTCAGCTCCTGCTCTTGTAAAACCTCCTAGTGTTGGATTTGGCCATGGATCCAGCCTGTCCAGGCCCCTGTAGATGGTGTCAAAGTCCAGGTAGACAAAATCCACAGCTTTCCCTGCATCCACCAGGCAGGTCACCTGGTCATAAAAGGAGGTCAGGCAGGACCTGCCCCTCCTGAATCCCTGCTGTAGGTGCCAAATGATGGCACTCAAGATGATCTGTTCCATAACCTTGCCAGGCACTGAGGTCAGGCTGACAGGCCTGGAGCTCCCTGGGTCCTCCTTCCAGTCCTTCTTATGGATGGCTGTCACACTGGCCAACCTTCTGCCATCAGGTACCCCCCTGGTGAGCCAGGACTGGTGGTAAATGATGGAGAGCAGCTTGGTGAGCTCTTCTGCCAGCTCCCTCAGCACCCTAGGATGGATCCCATCTGGTCCCATAGACTTGTGAGCATCTAAGAGGCTCAGAGGGTCACCAACTGCTTCCTGCTGAATAACAGGATTATTATTCTGCTCCCTGTCCCCATCTTCCAGCTCAGGAGGCCACTTGTCCTGAGGACAAGCTGTGAGACTGTTGAAAATACCAGCCTTGTTGGCTTTTCCTTGATTCTTACCCATGGCCACTCAGCCTTATTGTCATGTAAGGTAATTTGAAACACTGACTGTAACTCCTGCACTGCTTTCTCTGGTGGCCAGTGCAGAGAAAAAGGTTGGTTTAGGCAGGGGTCTGTGCTGGCAGACTGGCAGAGTTTCACCAGGTTCCAGACTGGGAAAGCAAAGGCTGCTGACATTGCCCAGGTCTCTTCAGAGTGCCATGGGGAAGGGGCAGACAAAATGAAAATGGGTGAGGAAGAAAGCTGTGACCACCTCCCTGGGCTTCCAGCAGCCAGAGCTGCTGCTGCTTCTGGGTGAGTAGAATTGAGAGAAATGGCCAAACTAACTTACCTGAAGCAGGAAGAATAGGGACAGTGATTTCTGGATTTTTTTTTTCAGAGTATGTAGCCTCAACGGATCCGTATCTTTAGCCATTTGACAAGAGAATTATTTTTGACATCCTGAGACGTTGTCCCACGTGACTTTAAAACCCACAAAATCCTAGTGATCAAACTGAGAGGTGTTGTGAGGTAGAAATAGGGTGAAGGGGACATTAAAGCTGTTCATGTTTCCTCATTATGACATCTTTGACAATGCATGCCAGGAAGCCAAGGTCCACTGTGAGGAGATCCATCTCCCTGAGAAAAGCAGATTTCAGACTTCTCTGAGGGTGAAATGCAAGTTGTTATTGGAAGTAGTGCCAAACCAAGACTGTGTGATTGTTGAAAGATGATCCCAGCCCAGCTGACTTTAGTTCTGTTCTAATAAATTAATTGATATTAATGAAGTAAATGTAATTAACAGTTGGTCACCTAGGATTTACTTGAAGGGGGTGAGATATTTTTCAAAGGTGCCCTTTAGTTTGGGTATGTAACAAGTTAGAGTGAATTTGGTTGTGAAGTGTGTGCAAGACCATTGTCACAGTGTTTATGATGTATTGGATAGCAGGATTACTTGTGACTTTTTTTTTTTAATTTATTTGAAAGACTGTTTCCCTACCTCCACATTACATTCAGACCTCAGCTGTACTGTAATTCATTTATACAACAGCTGGACAATTCTTGTTCTCAGCACAAACCTGCATAACTAGGCAGCTTGTTATTCCCCTGGGATGGAGAAATGTCTGGAAGGATGTGCATCTAACAATAGAAAGACAAGGACAGGCAGCACAAAACCAGGAAGAAGATGGATTGCAGAAGCTGCCTATGAGATGTTGCAAAAACAAGATATTTATGAGGGAGCAAGGATCTGTGTGTGTGTGGCAGCTGTGGGGGTCTGTTCAGCAGAAAAAGCAGAAGGGATTCACTTGTGTCCAACACTTTCTGTTCCAGGTTGTCATGTTGGCAATGTACAACTTGTCTCTGGAAGGAACGGGCCGTCAGGGCTACTTCAGATGGAAAGAAGACATTTGTGCTTTTATTGAAAAACACTGGACTTTCTTATTAGGGAACAGGTAAAGACATGATATTTCCCTGAGGGTCTGGGTGGTGTGCCAAAGGAATTAAAACCTGTTATACAGATGGACAAGAATCCTGGTTAATTTGTTGACATCTCTGTTGAGCCTTACAAGCGATAAAAAGGGAGGATTTAATATTGAGAATCTGAATGCAGGCATGGAGGGTGCACTTGAGAAAGAATAAGTATTTCTTACTGGGGGAAAAAAGAACCCCAGCAATGTCACAGAAAAGCAATAAAAATGCTTGTATTTTGGATTATTTCTTATCTTCCTTTAGGCAGCATATGAACCTGCAAACAATTGAGTTTTTCTAAACAGTCACAATGGGTTGATCCTGGTACTGCCCAACTTTAGGGACAGAAATGTGATCCAGCAAAGTTCCTTGGCTATAAAGCTTGCCAAAGGACCAAGTTCTAGAAGAACTGAGCCTCACCTTTTAGATTGTTTCAGATCTTAATGAAATGGCTCTTACACCGTAGGTGTTAAACAACTGAAACGTTTTTCACACTGTCAGAGTAGGAGCCCCTCTCATAGAGGGCAGCCTTTATTTTCCAGGTGAACTGCACATTTCTTCTGAGCGTGCTGAAGCTCTCAAACCCAAGCCTCACTGTTAATGATTGTGCTGTGGAGGCAGGGAAGGAACTGAGCAATCCTTGGAAGTTGTAGATTTGATTGACTTCACAGCTTCTTTTCTTCTCCAGGGATTTCCTCTGTCATAAGATCTGGCCTTTCTTCCTAACCAGATTTGGTTTCTGGCTTTGCTTTCAGTGCTTGTCTGTGCCTCCTTGCTCTGTTCTCAGAAATGTTAGCATTTGTCCTCTCTGGAAGCCACAGGGACCCTGACAGGAGGGCAGCTGGTGGCCCATTGTCCCTCATTCAGGGAATCAATGCCTCCCAGGGTTTGATGTTGCCTTTTGAGACTTGCCCTGGGAACTGGGCACTCCTTGCTCTGATTAAAATTCAGAGAGTGATTCCTGGCCTCAGACACAGCCTTCCCGCTTGCCTGGACAAGCCACTGAAGGAACAGAGACAGCTGAATCGTGTGTGTAGCAGTACAAATCGTGCAGAGATCTTCCTTGGCATATTGAAGTGCAGCTTACCCAGATTTACTGTAACACCCCAGACTTTGAGCTGCAGCAGCTGGGTTTGATTTCCTGTCTCTGAGGTTCAGTACCTCAAGGTGTGTAAGCCTGGGCAGCAGTGAGCACCAACTCAGCCAAGCCTTGGCAAGTACAGAAGTTTCTGCATGTGGGGGTGTGCAAAGGCAAGAAGCAATCCTGAGATTCTGGGCAACTGAGGTTAAACTCTGTTCCATGAACCTGACTCTCCAGAGTCCTAGGGAGTACCTCAGTTACTGGTTAAAAGGGCAGTTCTTCAGTATTTCTTCTCACCTCTTCCCTAAGTGACATCTTAGTTAGCCTTGTCCCCAGCTCCTAAAGGAACAAAATGCTCAGATGCCCAGTAAGCGTGCACTGCCCAGCAGAGGGAAAGGCTTAAATGCAGCTCCCTGTCTCCAAGGGGCCAAAAAAGTGCTTCAGGAGTAGTTCAGTGATTGTGTGTCAGTGACTCTGGCAGAAACACACTGTCCAGGATGGAAGCACAGCTGGTAGTGGGCACCTAACCCTTGTTTTCCTCTCTCCCACCACAGGAAAAAGACCTCAACATGGTGGAGCACAGTTGCTGGCTGTCTGTCTGTGGGGAGCCCCTTGTTTTTCCGCTCAGGGGCACAGGAATTTGGAGAACCGGGATGGTGGAAGCTGGTTCATAACAAACCCCCAACACTGAAACCTGAAGGAGAGAAGCTGTCAGCATCTGCTCTGAAGGCAAAAGGTAACTGTCCCCAGTAGTGTGTAGATTCCTCACTGGGCCAGAGCTGGGACACGTGAGAAGAGTTCAGTTAAAACCAATTTGTGTGCATGGACAGTTCCTTAGTTTTGTTCTGCTGTAATGGTTGACTGAAGAGCACTATGGTGCGTATGCTGTGGTGTGAGAAGCCTGTTATATTTTATTACCTTTTTCCATTGTGCTGACTTACAGGGTTTTGAGGCTTGTGCAGAGTGGTTTTTGCTGGGTTTTTTTTTAGCTGAAATCCACAATTTTCCCACTTCCCTTTACCCTGGGGAATGTCTTTTATCTTTTGTCACTAGACGCAAATTCTCCTCTGTGTGGAGGAACAAAATTTGGGCTTTAACGAGGCTTTAGTCATACCCTGGCTTAATGCTGCTTGTCCCAGAGTGAATTTCTTGGTCACATTGAAAACCCCGTCTTTTAGGCTCTGTAGTCAGTGTGGTTTTGACTGCACAGTGTGAATCCAGTGACTGCAGGAGCTCAGAATAAGCAAACTCCTCCTTTAGCAGCTTCCAAGCCCCCGCTGGATCCCATCATTACCGTGGAAGGCCTTCGGAAGCGGGTGAGCCGCAATCCAGTGGAGTCAGCCATGGAGCTGAAGGAGAAGAGGTCCCGCACTCAGGAAGCCAAGGACATTCGGAGAGCCCAGAAGGAGGCGGCCGGGTTCCTGGACCGCAGCACTTCCTCCACTCCCGTGAAGTTCAGCAGCCGCTGCCGCCGGCCCGACATCGTCCTGGAGAAAGGAGAGGTCATCGACTTCTCCTCCCTGAGCTCGTCCGACCGCACGCCTCTGACCAGCCCCTCTCCGTCCCCGTCCCTGGACTTCTCTGCTCCCGGCACTCCCGCCTCGCACTCGGCCACTCCCAGCCTGCTCTCGGAAGCGGATCTCATCCCGGATGTCATGCCGCCACAGGCGCTCTTCCATGGTAAGAGCCACCATGGGTTTCCATTAGTGATGAACTGTGTGCAGTTTTCTAGGAATATATTGTAAAATATAAGCTCCCAGTGAGGTTCAGGATTGTTTCAGGATAAGAAGGAAAGTAACTGTTGATATTCTGTTGTCTCAGTTGAGTGTGAGAATTGTCTGGTTTTCCATAGTTTTCTCACCAGCTTCTAAGGCCAGAAGAAACCCCCAGTGTTGTTTTCTGAGAGATCCTGAATAAACAGTGGGTAGGCTTCACACAGCAACTGCTGGACCACTCAGCATAAGCATTTCACTGCAACACAGATAACACTGTTATGTAGAAAGTCTAGTTTTGTCTCAAATGTTTTTCATGGGAGAAATTTTATTCCCATGGTAATATCCCATTATTTTGTAAGTTTGATTGTGCTGATTAATGGATGCTAAATTTCAGTGAGATTGCAGAGCAGTGATGCAGGCTGAATTCTCTTAGTTCCTTAAGGAGCCAGTCTTCTGGGTGACAGGAAGAATAGTGAGGGTATGCTAGCTGAAGATACAGCTCACCAGCCTGACTTTTTGATTTCCCAGCCTTTGCGAATTTTCAGCAGCTTAATGTTCCTCAAAGAACATGTGCTTGCAGCTCAGGAGGGGCAGTGTTTCCAGATGCCAAACTGCCAGACACTTTAGGAGCAGGATTGATTCTCTGTCCTGAAATTGGACTCTTTTCAGCATCTCCCATCCAAAATCAGGAGATCTGGCAGTACACAGAAAATGAAGTGTGTTGAGTAAACCCACATTATTGTTCCTTAGCAGGAAAATGCTGTGACAGCCATTTTTGAAACAGGACTTGATGTTTAAATTATTTTTTCTTTCCCCCAAATTATTTTGATCTGTTCCACAGATGATGAGGAGATGGAAGGAGATGGAGTCATAGACCCAGGAATAGAGTATGTGCCCCCTCCCAGTGGGACAGCTGGTGCTGGCACCATGATAGCAAGCAGGAAAAAAGTGAAGACAGCTGAGCAGATCAAGCAAGAGGTGGAGAGTGAAGAAGAAAAAACAGAACGGATGGAAGGTGACAGTGAAGATCCTGAAGAGTCAAACACACCCCTGCAGGTGAGGGGACGAGACAAGGGGAAGTCACAGCTGGAGAAGGATGCTAAACCCAGAGTTGCCAAGCACACCTCAGTTAGCATCTATGAGGAAAAGCTGCTGCTGAAGAGGCTGGAAGCCTGTCCCAATGCTTTGAGCATGACCCCAGAGGCCCGGAGGCTGAGGCGCAAGCTGCTGGTCAGGCAGGCCAAGAGGGAGAGAGGACTGCCGCTCTTTGACTTGGACCAGGTTGTGAATGCTGCACTGCTCCTGGTTGATGGGATTTATGGAGCCAAAGAAGGTGGTGTCTCCAGGTCCCCAGTAGGGCAAGCAACATACAGAACTACTAGCCAGGACTTCAGGATCTTGGACAGATACCAGGTGGGTGTTCCCAAATCTAAGTTAGCTTTTGGCACTAGTTATTTTAAAGCTTTTGCTGCAGCCAGCAGTGCCTCACTGAGGTTTTCTGGCTCCTAAAGTGAAAAGGATCATGTGAACAACACTCATTTTGGCTTGAGACTGTGTCCCCACCAATCCTCTCCTAAGTCCCTTTTTTCTTGGGACATGCTGGTTCAGCACTGCTGTCTGTCAGTGTCAGCACCACAAATGTCACTGTGTTTGTACTCCAGCCCTGCCCAAATGCTGATGGTGGAGGCCTGGAAGTACCCAGACAGGTGGGTGCTCTTTCATGTGTGTAGGAGGGAGATAACTTGCAGTACTTCTAGGTTTGGGCACCAAATTTGGGAGTGCTCAGCAGAGTCCAGAGGTGGGACCTCCGTGGTCCAGTCCACCCTGTCACACTGAGAGGCCCTTACTCTCCCTCCATACAATTCCCTTGTTAAATCTCTGTCTGACCTTCCTGCAATTGTTTTGCATTTTTTTGTGCGTGCAGACGATGCTGCCTGCCACGAAGGGATACCGCCAGCAGACAACCAAGTTTCTGTACCGCCTGGTAGGCTCGGAAGACCTGCTGACAGACCACAGTATTGTCAGCCCTTACACCTCCCGTGTCCTTAAACCTTACATCAGGTACAGAGGGTCTGAGCTTGCTCTTGGCTTGTGCACCGCCAGCCCACGGAGAGGACACCTTTCTTGGGCAGTGCTCCTCACTCCTCCTCAAAGTACAACCCAGTGCACCATGGTAACCCTGAAGGGATAGTGTTTGATTTAGCTGAGTAGTGAAACGGATTGCATTGGGAAGGGGAATCTCCAAGAGGGGGCAAGGGCAGAGAGGGCATTGCTGTAGCCATTCAATGCAAGTTGCACCTGCTCTTGGGTCAGAGCTGTGATTTCCTTGCTCATGATGTAAGGAAAGACTGGCTGGACATGCTGTGGGTCTGGAAAGTGTCCTGGCCTCTGGCACCAAGGGTGTTTTTTGCTGAGCTGGGGGCTGTTTCCCCTTGTGAATGCAAGACTGTTCTTTATTTTCCTAAATTTGAGCATGTCAGAAGATATTTCATGGGCAGTACCCATTTAGCTGCTGTGGCAGTTCTTGTTGCTCACTTGCTTTTTGTGTTTCCTTTTCACGTTCCTGGCAGACGTGATTATGAGACAAAGCCTCCAAAACTCAGGCTGCTGGCAGAAATCCGGGCGAATCCACACAGGAATGATCTCAACTGGAAGGCTGAGCCAGAAGCACCCATTGATTACTGCTATGTTCGCCCTAATCACATCCCCACTATAAACTCCATGTGCCACGAATTCTTCTGGCCTGGTAAGATTCTTCTAGTGCTTGGGTTTCCAAGAAAGAAGTGGTATTGTTCAGAGAAAAAAAAACGTTCTTGGGCCAAATTTTATTTCAGTTGGTTTTTGGCTGGTTCTTAGAAACCCATTATCTGATGTTACAGGAATGTATTTGAGGTGGAGGCGTGGGTTTGGTGTCTTTGTCTTTTGAGATCGCATAAAACTGGGCAATTA
Organism: Pyrgilauda ruficollis; assembly: GCF_017590135.1. Taxonomy (NCBI): domain Eukaryota; kingdom Metazoa; phylum Chordata; class Aves; order Passeriformes; family Passeridae; genus Pyrgilauda; species Pyrgilauda ruficollis. Next base: position 409,078 of record NW_024531377.1, read on the forward strand.
GGCCCTAATTAGCACAGCACTTAGAAAAATAGGTGCTAATAGGAGTAGTAGGTAGATTAGTAGTTGACTAAATTTAAGCATCCAGTGAAATGTCTTGCAAGAATCAGGGGTTGAAATAAACAGTTTTATACCAGAGATTACTGTTCATTACCTTTGTGAGAAGGTTTCTTCCTAGCAGCCATAAGCTGCATATGTCAGAGTGAAGGTTGGAAAGTATATGAGGAGTGGCTGAGGTTGCTCGGTCTGTTCGGCCTGGAGAGGAGGAGACTGAGGGGAGACACCATCATGGGCTGCAGCTGCCTCAGGAGGGGAGGCAGAGGGGCAGGCACAGATCTCTTCTCTGTGACTACAGGACCCCATAGAATGGCACTGAAGCTGTGTTAAGGGAAGTTTAGTTTGGGGATTAGGAAAAGGTTCTTCACCCAGAGGGTGGCTGGGCACTGGAACAGACTTCCCAGGGCAGTGGTCACAGCTCCAGGCCTGCCCCAGAGGAGTCTGGACAACACTCTCAGGCACATGGTGCGATTCTTGCAGTTGTCCTGTGCAGGGCCAGGACTTGGACTCGATGGTCCTTGAGGGTCCCTTCCAACTCAGCTTATTCTGTGATTCAGTGAATTGCTTTTACAACTGTAGGCTCCGCTGTGATGTCCTTTATTTCTTCCGGCCTCAGTATTTACAAGGTATGGGAAAGATTAGGTTTGTATTTTTCTGTGTCCTTTCTGGAACTGCAGGTTCTTTGGGGACAATGGCCGTGCTTTCGGGGTGTGGTTATGAGGCTGCACTCTTTAGTTCCTCTGAAATAATAATAATAGAGTTCATCTGCTGCATGCATCAGCCTCTGATCAGCAAACAACGCAGCAGACTAATTTAGAAAAGGCCAGTGCAAACAGTACACACCTTTATTCCTGGTAACTGTTGGCTTTGTGTTTTGATTTGCCGATGGTGATTCAGCAGGGTTGTAGTTCAGCAGTGCCACATGCCGCAGCAGTCAGGATGGGAGCTCTTTTTGCTGCTCATTATGCAAATTGCACAGTGTGGGGGGAAATAACCTGGCACGCCTTTCCTTTCACAAGCTGTTTGAGAGCTTGTGAGAGACGCTTGCAATCCCAGCAGAGGCTGAACCACTTTGTCATAGTCTCTCCTCTCCTGATAATGCATTTGAAGTTCTGGCCAAGTTGGGTTGCACATTCATTAAGTTCTGCAGGACTCACCCTGTTTTATTTAACATAGGGAGCATGGGTGTGTTCCACCCAACTGTGAACTGTTCCTTATTAAATTAGAAAGCTGACACCTCCATCAGTCTCCAAACAGGAATCCAAATCTTTTCCATGGTGAAAAAATTCTGATGCTGGGATATGATTCTTGCACCTTGGTTCTGTTTAGCAGGAGAGGGAAGTGAGGAATTGATGCAGGACATAAAGCCTGGCTACAGAGGGTTTAGCTGGTACAGCCTGGGGGTGGGAGGCAGGGATATGCGCTGGGTGAGCATCATTAAGCCAGCACTTAGTTCTTCTGTGCCTCCAGATCCTTCCTTTCAGAGCTGTTCTTGTCTCTCCCAAGGCAGAACTAGGTTTCCAGATAGAGAGATTCCCGGGTGTTGTTTCTCACAGAGTGCCTTGGTGCCCTAACGGGAAACCTCTCCCTAGCGGGGAGTGTCTCCAGTGGTGAACCATCCTGAGCTAAGCATCTTCCTACAGGAAAAACTGCACTCCTGCAGAGACGCCAGCGCCCGGGGCAGAGAGTGTTCTGTCCAGACAAGCTGCAAGGCACTCCACAGGCAGCGGCAGCCTTGCTTTTATTAACACAGCTCCAATTTGCCAATCGATCCCTCCCACGTCTTGCTCCACCCAGTTTACTCTCCAGCAAGAAAATAACTCACCCACTTCTTGCTGCCTGGTGCCTTCTGAAGTCTTGCATCTCATCAAGAGTGATTACTGGAAAACACACTCTGCTATTTTGTTACCCCGTGTTCCAAATACATTGTAGTTGCCAGCTTGAGGCTGAAGCAAACGTTTTTGGCACATCTCCTCTGTGTCTTGCATCTCATTTTGGGTCTGTCCACATAAATTATCAAGCAGTCAGTCTTCAGTGCCTGGAGCTGCACTGCTGGGTGCTGCCAGGCTGTGTGGATGCTCTAGGACTGCAGCAGCAGGTGATTAGGCAAGGTAACAAACTCCCAGTCTGTTTCTGTGTCCAGCCTCTGACTCACAGAAGCACCACTGCCTGAGAGGCTACTTCCTCTCCCAGATAGAGAATTTGCATGCTAAAAGCAAGTGTTTTGATAGCATTGGGAGCTGTGGTCAGGCTCACAGTGCAGCTCCACAACCGGCTGAGTGCGCAAGAGACGGCAGTAAGAGCTGTAAGGTGGAGGAAAAAGACAGAAACCATAGCAGGCTGTGCTACCAAAGCTGAAGTCTGGTTTCATGTGTGCTGCTTCTGAAGAGAGTTAAGTTTCAGTTTCATCCTTGAGTCATTTGAAAGGAAATCATCTTTGTTAGTATTTCCACGCAAGCTTCCCTGTGAGCAGGTCTTGTTCGGTCTGTTTGTTGTATCATCTTTTCCCTTGCATACTTACCTGGCAGGGGAGGCACCACGATCAGGCACATCCCCTGCACTCTGGGTATCCTGACCCCTGGGATTTCCCAAAATGTGGGGAATTTATCCACATAATGTGTAGTAACAGAGCACTGCTCTAGCAGGGGCCTTGCACTATTCTATGATGCTGTGATCTCTTGATATCACAAATTTGAAATGAAGGTAAAAAGAAGGGATTGATTTCTAAAATGCCTTAAACCCATGGATTTGAACAACACTTTTCTTTTGGTTTGCAGTGCTTCCAACTGCTGTTTCTCTCTTTCTCCCTAGGAATTGATTTGTCAGAGTGCCTGCAGTATCCAGACTTCAGTGTTGTTGTCCTTTACAAGAAAGTTATCATTGCCTTTGGCTTTATGGTGCCAGATGTGAAGTACAACGAAGCTTACATCTCTTTTCTCTTGGTGCACCCCGAGTGGAGAAGAGCTGGGATTGCAACCTTCATGATTTACCATCTTATCCAGGTAATGAAATGAAATCATCCCTTGAATCTGCCAAAGAACCAGCTCTCACTTCTTCCTTGTGTGCACACCTGCAGATATTGGAGAGTAAGAACCCTTTTTGTGAATGTTTTTGGGAGGGAATAGCTCCTGCTTTGGAAGTCAAAATGTGTTTAGGAAAACAACCATCCTGGTCATGTCGTCAGAATTAGCGGGACGCTGCACACTTCAGCTGTCTTGGGGTTAACTCTGTGTTCTTCGGTGGCCGGCAGTTTGTGTACAAGGGATACTGTAAACGGGGGTTTAAGGAGGAAATGAGCTAAGAGTGGGCAGGGTCAGTTAGAATGATTGCAGCTTTCTTGACTACACCTGGAGGTTTGTTCCGTGCATTAAATCACTTACTGATCTCAATCACTCACTTTCATTTTATCCTCTGGTTCAAATACAGCTGAGTTAATGACGAAGTGTTTGCAACCTCATTGTTTAAACTGGCTTGTACTGGGCCTTGTTCCACAGGAATACTTGGGAAAATTAATCTCAGCTAACTAAACGGGATACTAAAGGAGTTAAACTTCATTAAATCTCTGAATGAATACTGTTATTCAAGTGGCCTTAATTCCACTGGCTTTATTGAATTCAATTGCAGGAAAGGCAGCTTAATTGTGAGTAAAGATGAGTAAGATACATATCCTTTACAAGAGCCCAGCTCCACAGTTTTACCACTCCCTCAACTCTCTTGGCCGTGCTGCCAATGGGAAACGTTGTAGTCGAGATGAGCTTCACTAATGAAAACTCACCGTTGAAGCTGTTTTATCCTCTTTCTTTCTTGGCTAAAGCAAAGTAGGGAGTGCTGGCAGAGCCTTGGGGAAAGTGATCCCTGCTTTGGAAAAGCACTTTGTGCTCCTGGGCCGCCCGAGGGTAACTCTGCTACCTGCACAGCTCTCTGCAGTGCTGACACAGGCCTCTAATCAATATTCTTTAAACTCACCCCTTGCATCTCCCAGGCAGCTCTGTGTCAAGTGCTGAAGGAAATTGCCCTCAGCTCAGTGTGTTGATGTGAGATGTCAACACCCAGTGGGAACAGGCGCCAAGGTTTGCAGGGATCCAGCAGGTGGACTCTCAGAGACTTCCCTCTCCAGCAGAGCTGGGATGCTGGAGTTGGCAAGTCAGCCACAGAAAATCCTCACACCTTTTTGTAGGATGTATCACATCAATTAACCTAATCCTGCTTGCATGAAATTCCCTGTTCAGAAAAGCCTAGCAGATTTGAGAGATTTGAGTCTGATTAGGCACGCTAGCAATGAGAGATCAGCACTGTATGTTTGGCTCACATGAGGTTTATTTTGCCATTGCTGACTTTCTGACAACGGTTTGGTCCTGTGGAATGATGGTGGTTGTGACCTTCTGTTCCTCAGTGTCCAGGTTGCAGGTGCTGCTTTGCAACCTGCTTGGGCTTGGAGTCTCCTCTCTGTAGCTGGAGATACTTTAATGCTCTGCTTGGATTAAGAGTAGGTCGCTGACTTTGGGATCAGTGTGCTGAGTTTGGGGCTGAATGCTTGGGAACAGCATAACTTAACAGGAAAATGGTTTGATGCAAATAGTGATGGCTGGTTTTGCTGTCAAAATGTATCGCCTAATGCATCTGTCCCAGAGGAATAAACTGCATTTTCTTAATGATTTCATTCAAATTTTCTTTTCCCTAAAACAGCTTCCAATTATTTCTTTTTCTTTCCTGCCCTCCTTAAATTCGTGAGAGTTTTCCCCTTGAATGTACTATCTTGGAGATTTCCTAGAGGGTATTAGTGTTCCCACTTTAGAGTTACAATACACTCAATATACATGGAATGCTATTAAATCACTTGATGAAAGCAGAAAATAAATTATTTCAGCATCTTAGTCAGTGTTGCTGGTTAGAATAATTTAGGATCTTGAAGGTAACTTCAGCCATGCTATTATTTGCTGTCTGAACTGAATTTCCTGCCTTCTCAGGAGGAGGCGAGTGCTGTGCCCTGAAGGATGGGAGAGGAGCTGGGTGGGATAGGCAGGAATTCCAGTGTGACAGCACAGAGGTGCTCAGGCAGTCCCACAGAGCTCAGCTCTGTTTGCTGACAGGGAGGAGTGCAGAGCCTGATCCTCTGGCGTGTTTTGTCTTTTCTTCAGGCCATTGTATTTGAGATCAGGGCTGTAAACCAAGATTATTTTTAATTAACAATTACTTTAGTAATTTACAATGGGCAGATGACAAATTATAATCCCAAACCTTTCATTGTCAGAGAATCCATGTTTCCCAGAAACAAAGGCTTGGAGGAGCAGCAGCAGCGCTCCCTTTGCTGTTGCTATGTGTGGTAACTCCTGTGACTTTTCTCACATTTCCTCAGTACCTTGGATCCCTGAGCTGATGAATCTCCTCACCTCCGCATTCCCCCAGAGGCTGTCTCGTTCTCTTGCAGTGATATCTCCTTTTTTTTCCTCTCCCCCTCCCTTTGGCAGACCTGCATGGGCAAGGACGTCACCCTTCACGTCTCTGCAAGCAACCCTGCTATGCTGCTCTACCAGAAGTTTGGATTTAAGACCGAGGAGTACATTTTGGATTTTTATGACAAGTACTACCCCTTGGACAGCAAGGAGTGCAAGCACGCCTTCTTCCTCAGGCTGCGGCGCTGAGCTGCGGGAGGGCTCTGGGGAAAAGCCCAATCCATCCAAAAAACTCCCCCAGCTTTTGGTGGAGGATGTTGGCTGCCACAGGAGAGCTGGAACACGCTGGTGTGTTTATTCCTAGGACTTTGGATGTCAGTGGTGAGATGTTCTGTGTGGAAAATGCAATCCAAAAGGATTGATTCCTGTGCTCCAAGGGGAGAGGCCTGGAAATGCCAACTAGGATACACTGAAACCACTGGAAAATTGAAATTCCTTATGGGGAATTTTCCTGCCACTGTTACTTTGGAGAGCCTCATTAGCAAAAAAAAAATACCAAACAAAAAAGTGTTTCTCATTTCAGAGGGGCCCCATGGATTTCAAGTTTTTGAAACCTGTCCAAAAAATGTTGCAGGTTTTTTGTCTCTGTTTTTGTTTATTAGCAAAAATGAACACCTAAACTTAAACCATTCAGTGTTTCTGTGGTTTGATTGCTTTGTTAGGAACTGTCTTGAGTCTGTGAAGGGAAGTAAGGTATTGGTGCCTGTCGCTGGATGTTCACGTTAGGGAAGTTCTGCACATGCCAGAACCGTAGTCCTGGAACCACGTTTCGGGACTACTGAAGAGTGTGTGGATTCCTGTTATCCCAAGTGCAAGGCTCAGAGGAGACACCTTTGTTTTGCTCCTTCCCTGCTGCCTTCCCTTCCGTTCCCCTGCTTGCCCCGTGCTCAGTGTGACGTTCTCGTAGCGCGCAGTGTTTTGTGTTCAGGAGCGGTGTCAGGTGCGTTTGTGTCTAGCAAAGGTAGGGCACCGCAGCTGCCAGATCAGCTCTTTGGAATCGTTCCACCTCTCTGTGGTTGTTGGTCTGCAGATCAGCCCTTTGGGCACTCCACTAGCCACAGAGCAGCCTCACGGGCTCCAGCACCCACCTCCTCCTGCTACAGGCGCTCTGGCTGGAAGAAACCCAGAGCAAAAGTCAGCGGGGATGTTTGAAATGCCGGCTCTGATCTGTAGAAGCAGTCTGCTGGCAGCTTGGAGGGAGGAGAGGGCAGAGGTGGCCCAGATCTAGTTCTTGGAAGCACCTAGGCTCACCTGGCAAAGTATAAATAGAAATACCCAAGAATTAAAAACCACAACCCCAAACGATTTCTCTGGTAGTGGCTCTTGTCCTTTTCCACAATGCAGCAGCTTCTCTCTCTGCCTTTCAGTGCAGATGAACAGAAAGCTCCACTGACCAAAGGTCAGGCTGTGCATTTTAACTATGGATCACATCCATTGGGATGCTCCTTTCACATCAAGCCCACAGAGAGCTGCACACCAAATGTGACTTCTGTCCTTAATCTACTGTGTGTACCTGCTGGCTACCTTACTATAGCAGTAATTGCCTTAGTGGAGTCTTCATTTTGGTAACAGAAGAGAAAGGGACACAAAGTATGTTTTTGTGTAGCCAGTGTCCATCATCACCAACACAAAACCAGTGCTCGAGGAAAGGAAAACCAGCCCAGCCATGGGTTGTGTGCCCAGACATCCATGCACATTTCTGCCTGTTTCATGACTGTGAAAATTTTCAGTGTTCTTAATGTTATGAGTTACCTGGACTTTGAAAGAAAAGAAATATATGTCTTTATGAATGGAATTAAAGCCCTTCCCTTGGAAAAGCTTGTCTGTAGTCATACTGTTTGTTAAGGTGTCTCTCCATCACCTTATTTCACTGGAATTTAGCAAACTCCAGTATGGCCCTAAGAGGATATGTGTGGGCAGCTAACCAAGGCAAGAAACTCATTTCCCTACGGGCACCCCCAGAGAAGGCACGCACATGCAGGCCTTAGCAAGCTCCTCCTTTCCAGACAGAATTAGGAAATATAAAGTAGTCTGAGAAGATAGCTGGTTCTGCATTGTGTTCTCAAAGGTGACCATGAAGATCTTGAGGACCATCTTGCTCTGTGGCTTTGTCCCTCAGGGACTGCCGAGTGCCGATTGTGTTATGACAGCCTTGTGTCACCTGCTGAGCTGCAGCCAGCTTGTTCTATCCAGGTCCCTCGTTTAACCCCCGATCCCCAAAGGCAGTGAAGTGATCCTCGGGGTGGGAGCCCATGCCTTTGTAAGGGGTGAGGTTCTTCTAAGGTACGTAGTGAAACAAGCAGACGAACGGTGTTGCCAGCCCTCTGCTTCCCTCTGGTGCCTCGGGAGCCGGCTGCTGGCTCCCCCGAGCTGCGCTTGAGGAGCCACCGCCGCCCTGCTCCCCGGCGCGGCTCCTCCGCGCTTCCCGCCGCCGGGCAGCGACCGTAGCACGGAGAGGAGGAGCCGAGCACAGCCCGACAAAGCACGGCTTTCCCGGAGAATAAAGGCGGAACCTCACCCTTTCCTAATAGGGCGGCAAAGCCCGAGAGTTTCCCTGAGCTCCGATTCGCTGCCACAAGGAAAAGCTTCCTTTCGGCTGGCTGCGCGGGCTCCGTGAGGGCGGCGGGCCCGCCCCGCTCCCGCCCTGCCCCGCGCGCGCGGCCGTTTGAACGGAGCCATGGAGGGCCGGGAGGTGCTGCCCGACGTGTGGCGGCTCTACTTCGACTCCGTCCGCGCCGCCACCTTCCACAACTGGCCCTTCACCGAGGGCTGCGCCTGCACGCCCGAGCGGGTGAGCGCGGGGCCGGGGCGGCGGGGCCGGGGCGGCGGGAGCGGGGCCGGGCGGGCGCTGACGGCCTCTCCTGTGCCCGCAGATGGCGGCGGCGGGCTTCGTGCACAGCCCCAGCGAGAACAGCCCCGACGTGGCGCAGTGCTTCTACTGCCTCAAGGAGCTGGAGGGCTGGGAGCCCGACGACGACCCCCTGTGAGTACCGGGGGGATCCCTCGGCCTCCGCCCCGATCGGGGCCGCCCCGGCCCGGGGGAGCCGCTGGTGGCAGCCGAGGGGCTCGGCAGGGGAGAGCGGCTGCGTGTGGCTCGCTGGGAGCTGCTGCCTTCTCTTTTATTTTCTCTTTCTTTATGCCTCTTTTCAGGGAGGAGCACAAAAAACACACTGCCGCCTGTGGTTTTCTTTCTCTTCAGAAAGAACCTCCTAAGCTGACGGTGCAGGAGTTCCTGAAGCTGGAAAAAATGCGAACGAGAAAGGCACTTGTACGTACACGGCTTCCTGTCTTTGAAGTGTTCAGCTGGCCTCGTTCCTTAACACGAGGCTTTGTGCAAAGTGCCTGTTGCATCCAGGCTCGGGCTGCATCGGCCGGTGTCCCCTTTCCTGGTTCTCAGCCATGCTTTATGCAGGATGTATCCTGCTTTCTCCTCGAAGCTGAACATACTCCACTTAATAACATCGTATCCCTTTTACTCTTTGCAGAAGAAAGAGGTTTCTCAGAAGATGACCAAGGTTGAAGATAAAGCCAAGATCCAGCGCTGTAGTATAAAGAATCTGGCCTAGACTGCTGCAGCTTCAGAGTTGCCAGTGACATCTCTCTTGTCCACATGCTGTGGCACTGCCCCTGTGACTGAATGGCCGTGTTTCCTGAGGCTGCTTCCAGACTGGCTGTCCCTGAGGAGCAGAGGGAATTCTGCTTCACTCTTCCCAGTCTGTCTGGAAAGTACCTGGGGTTTGATGCATTGCATACAAAATCTTTTTCTGCAAGGATTCTTCTAATTTTCATGCTGGTTTTTACAGGATTATTATTTGTGGGTTTACTTGTGGGTGGTTTTTTTTTTTGTTTTGTTTTGTTTTTGTTTGTTTTTTTGGTGTTTTGTTTTGTGCTGTTGTAAATCCACCTGTTTAGAGGTATTGCTGTCTCATAAAGATACTGGTAGCTCTGGTGCTAAAACTTATGTTTCTCATAGGAGTTGACATGTATTTCCATGTTTGTACTGAATCTACTGATGCTTTTAGATACTTTGGGATGTAGAAGTTTTAAAAATATTTGAGGGATTTAGGATTGTGGCTAATAACACTGAGTTATACCACACCTTAGTGTGCCTGGTATTCTTGTAAACTTCTGTTTGTAGTTGGCTGCTGCCTCGTGTTGATGCATTTATAAATAAAAGTTGAAGGCAGAACAACAAAGTAGTTTTACTCGATTTTCTGGAGGACAAGACTCTGACCTGTACTGCAATGGGCTGCACTGGTTGCAGTTTTACCATCAAAAAGGAAATGAAGCTCATCAGTTACAGCTTGCAGTGCTGTTGCTCAAGTGTCAAACTCTCATAAGCAGTGTCCATCAGGAATTACAGACGTTTCAGAGACATTGAAATGTATTTGTGCCTGGGAAGGTTTGGTTTGTCCCTTTGTTTGGAAAGGAAATTTGCAGAGTAGAGTGCAGTCAGAGGGGAATTGTGCTCTGAACTGCTGGAAAGGAATGGGGCAGTCTTGGAGAAACTGTTTGACTGTTACAGGGCCCAAGCTGATCACACAGGGTCGTGGATTCTGCAGACAGAGCTGGACACATGTGATCAGGTGCTCCCAAAGTTAAACAACCTTCAGCTTTATTTGGGGAAAAAGTTTGTTGTAATAACACATTGATGAGAAAAATGTTCCTGTGTCACATAAGTTTGCTTAGTGTTCTCTATCCAGACTTACTTGGAGCAGTGAAATAACCTTATTATCTCCAGCTGCAGCAGCCAAATCCAGCGCTGAGTGCCCTGCTGCATTCTTCTTTTGCACGCTTGCATTGCAGCTGTAAGTACAGAACACATTGGTTTAAACTGCTTAAATTCAGTGCACTTAGTGATGAAGTGGCTTGTGGTGAATGTTGATGTGGAGTAACTGTGGAATTTCTGGATGCTCCTTCCCACAGGGACACGGGGCAGGCTCTGGCCCTCCAGTGGTGGTGCCAGGCTGGGGGGAGCCTGCAGCTGAGCTGGAGGCCCAGCCACAGTACCTACCATAGCAGGGCTCGGATGCTCTCCTCTCCCTCCAGTCCCAGCAGAACTGCCTCATGGAGAGCTGTGTTGTTGTGCCTGCACAGGAGGAATGAGCAGTGCACTTAATACCTAAGGAAACTTAGCAAATAAAACGTAGGAAGATGAATAGGAGGACACAGAACACATGAGAAATGTGGTAGGTTTTGGTGATGTTTATCATATTAAATTGAAGTGGGTGGGGGAAGGAACTGAACAGAACAGCAGCTTTTATAACAAATTATGAGAAATCTTCAAAGCTGGCAGCTGGAAGAGGGAGTGTGGATACTGTCCTTGAAAGGAACATATTTGTGGAGGAGAGATGGGGTTTCGTTCTCTCTGAAACAGGAGCACGTGTGATTTCTTTTGGTGAGACTTGGGAAGAGCTGAGGCAGAGGATCAGAACTCACTTACGGCCCTGACTGCTGGTCAATGTCAGCCCCTTTCTGCACCAGAGGGGAGATGGCTCCTGTGTGCTTGTTCAGGACAGCAACTGTGAGGGCAGGGCGCTCCTCCTCGCTCAGGGAGTTGGGGTCAGCTCCCTGGGACAGAGCAGAGGCAAAGGGGGCTGGTAAAACTACAGATTCTTCAGCTTCCACCTCGCTTTTGTGTTACGCCAGTTCAGGTTGGCACATGGGCTTCATGCTCAAGACCGAGAGAGTTTCAAAGTGTGCAGTTTTGCTTTCTTCTGAAAATGTTTGTCATCTCCTAGCTCAAAGCCAGAGTTAATGTGTGTAACAGTAGCCAAATGAGATACCAGAGCAGAAACACAGAGATTGTGCTTGCTTTTGCTATACAGAAGACTTGATCCTAAATGATAAAACTAGTACTTTTTTTTGTTTGTTTGGCTTTGACAAACCCAGGGAAGACTGCCTTATGCATTGACCAAATAGAAATTTGGGGAGATCATTTATAAATGTAAAATAGGTCCTATCTTCTCTAAAATGCTCTTTCAATCTGAAGACTGGTATTGCAAGGCTGTTGCCTTCTAATCATCAAGCTGAAGTTGCATTCCAGGCTAATGTTCATGCAGTAGACAGCCAAAGAGTTGAAAAAGGAAACTTCAGCAAGTGTTACTTACATCACTGAGCAATTGTTCTATGAAGGTGATTCTTCCTTTCCCAGACTGACCCAGCTCATCCAGCAGCTGTCTGGACTCTGGCTGTGGAGACACACAATAGCCAGGAACATTTCACACAGGGAAAATACAAGTAAGTCAAGGGCCAGATTCTTCATGGAATGAAAGTGCAAAATGCACACAGTGGCATGAATGTGATGTATCTGAGCCTCATTGTTACTAATCCCTGACTTCTTTGGGAACGTCTTTCTGAACCTGAGCAAGTGTTGAGTAACCTTGGCTAATATCTCACTACTGAGGTCTTCATTCAGCAATGTGTGTCTGCAAATTATTCACTTTATGTCAGTGCAGCTCTCCAGGGCTGTACAAAGATCTGCTCAGCACAGTAAAATTAAACAAGGCTACATGTTTAGGAGTAAAGTTTGAAGCTTCCAGAACTTGTGGAAGTATTTTGCTTTAAAAATTTGTCTGTTTTGCCTCAGTGAAATTAGTTTACTTAACAAACAAACAAACAAAACCTAAAACCTTTCCTTTTATTTCTTCCCACTTTCAACCTTTTCTCATTTTAAAAGCTCAGTCATTTGACCAAGCATTTTCATCTCTGGGCCCATATCATAGAGCTCTGTATCTTCTCCCACCTGTTGAGTTTGCTGACTGATCCAAGCTTAGATTAATGTACATTCCCCTTTTGAAATTTTCCATGTCATTACTGACAATCCCTTTAGTAGACAGTTCTTTCAGGAAATTTGGTCTCCAGTGAAAGTAAATCCTTACTTCTTAAACTAGGCCTCTATGGAGTCAAATGTAAAGTCAAGGGAAGACGACAGTACCTCCATATGATGTTGCTTCTGAAAAAAATCTGTAAGAGAATCACTGCAACAGTCCTTAGGCCTAATGCAGTTGCAAAATTGAATGGGTTCAAAACAAGAGAAAAAATCTAATTAAACTCTTAGAAAAACAAATTAGTTATTTTCAGTTCTGAACTAAATGTCAGTTACCAATGTCTAGGTTTTGTATTAAGTTGGACTTTTATCCCCTGCCCCAGTCAGGGTTAAAACCTTTCTATTTTAATGCCTGGATGCCCTCCTTTATGTAAGTGCTGCTCTATAAATCTTTTTTCCTGTATTTGCAGAGGATACTTACAGAGAGTTTATATTCCTGTCCCATGAGTGTTCTTGACTTGGTTCTCTTTATTTTGCTTTTTGAATAGAAAAGATTCAAATCTCTGCCTACCAGAAAGGAAAACAAGTGTTAATTCAAAGCAAAGTCAGTATCCTAACTAGAACTTGGAGCAGAGATCTGGAAATAATTTATCCAAAATCAAAGCAGTATTTATCAGTTTTCCACATGAGAAAGTGATTAAATACTTGTTGCAGTTCAAACTGGTTTTTAACAAAAGGTTTGCACAGCTCCCAGTGCAGTGACTGCCTCTTGCCAAGCCTCAGACTGGGAGCACAAAGTAGATGAAACTTACATGTGAATTAAATATGTCAAATGATGCTATAAGAATTCCTGAATTGTAATGATGACTTTACAACTGGTTGATTTAATCACAACCTAAGTCCAAAATGAGATGCCCAAAATGCTGAGCTCTTACTGACACCAGTGGGAGATTGCAGTTAAACAACATCTCCACATGAATGCATTTCATAATTTCTCATCTCTGCCAAATATGCCAGAGCTGGCAGTCCGTGGCAGAGCTCAGAAGTAGAGATAATATTGATATTTATGGTTCCTACTGTAAAAGAGTATGTGAAACATCTAAAGTTTGATATAATACTGTAATAAAAGCACTGCTGTGACCTGTGGCTGCAGTTCACTGGTCTCCTCAGCTCTCCAGGGATGAAGTTCCCAGGATTTTTTGAGAGCATCTGTACATTGCTTAAATCTCAACTTGGACACGTTTTGAGACTTAAAAGATCAACTTTAATAGGCACAGAATGTTTGCCTGCCTTGATCTCTAGGCTTCCAAGCACTACTTCTGTATTCCTGACTGCTATATTTATGGTCTACTGTAAAGACCAGGAAGGAAAAAATCTCACCAAAATTAGTCTGACTGCCGTCCTGTCCATCTGTGAGTTCTGTTCCAGCACTCAGGTAATCATTGCTGAACTTCACTGCTCTGTTAGGATGAATATCCTGTAGAATCATCAAATGCAGGCAGTTACTAAGATGATCATGTAATGCTGCTGTAATCTTAGTGGCACAATACTTGCCTATGAGAAAATACATAGGCTTTGAATATCAGTGTCAAATTACCACAAGACATTATCATATGTAATTGAACTCTGTTTTGAGGCAAAATTATGTAGCAATTTTTTTCTGAACCTTGTGTTAGGTATTTCTTTTGATTTAGAAAAAAAAAAGTGATACAACCTCAATTAATGAAATTGAGATTCTCATCCAAATGAAAATGTTTCTACCACTTGAGAAATTTCACTTCTGAGATGATGTGATACAGGTTTTCAGGCCTCAATGGCAAGATAAGCTTTCCAAAATTCCACACAAGAGACACAGTCTGAATTTTTGATTTTTGAAATAATAGATTTTCATCTTGAAAAGCTGGAAATGTGTACATTGCGGTTTTTGGAACATGGTAATTCCTGAGACAGAGATTCCAGATTTTGAATAGAGCTATAACAGGAGCTCTGACAAAAAGTTATCTCCAAACTATTGAAAATTACTAAGATTAGTTTTTAAGAGCACACTTTGCAGGCTGAAGAAAAGCAGGTTCTGAGAGCAAAAGCTAAGGGGTGCTAGAATCATCAAACAACATCAGCTGAAAGAACAAAGTTAATACTAAGAGCAAACTAACAAAATGTGAGATGATAGCGACATAACCATGAAGTCTGGCTTAATCTGATAAAGATACCTGTTCATCCAACTCCAACAGAGAAAGAAAAAGATTATTTTCTCTGAAGAGGTCAGTTAACACCCTCTGAACAAAAGCATTTCTTGTTTAGACCTGAATTTAAAATATATCAGCATTACACTGCTCTAGTGACCAGCTGCCTCTCAGTAGGCCCCATCCCATGAACTGACCTTGTTAACAGCAGCAAAATTCAATGTAATAGTGACTTCACAGTCATCTTCAGAGATGGTGGCATAATTGATCTAAAAGGAAAGAGCAGCCATTAGTATATCTTAGCAAAAAAAAAAAAAAACCAACACAGAAGTACTTTAAAGAATAATTCTTGCTGATGGTGTTTCTTGTGCAGCCAATGCACAAAATCACACGTGTGGCCTTTGCCTCCTTGTGATATTGTACCAACGCTTCCCATGGCAATGAGAAAGGGGCACGTGTGTTTTGAGTAACTGGAAATTTCACAACAACTGATACCAAATGAATCCAAAACTGTAATGAGGCTGCATTTCATGGAAGTTCAGTCATTCTCCACTGAGATGATGTAGCTGCATAAAAGGCTGTGTTGTTCCTGGGACTCCCAGATCCAGGAGAACTGGTGGCTGCTTTAGTGACACCAGTCTGGGGAAGCACAGTCTGTATTAAAACTTTGGTACCTTTGTGTATCAGTTCCTTGAGGCAGTACTGCTGGCAACAAGTCTATGGAAGGCACACAGAAATGAGTGCGCAGGTGATTATAAAGAAGGGGAATGAAGATTATATTGCAGCTGGTTGAGAATTTTGAGGTAAGGTTGATTATATTTCTAATCCACATGAAAAACTGAAAAAGCAGCATTAAACCCAGATAGCTGGCATCTGCTTTGAACCATTTGTTACTTCTGGGGGCACTGCTTTTAAGACAATAAACTGACAAAAGGCCAAAAAGCAGCAGGAATAGCCTTCTCTATGCAATTTTATATTCTTCAGGGTATCCTTTTGGATCCTCTAGCAGAGGAAACAAGTTGCAATGGACTGTATCTCAACTCTATTAAGCAGATATTCTCTTATAGTTGCACTGCAGCTTCTGAACATCCTGGTGGACAATAGGTCTCAGTGAATATAGAAACCAGGTGTCAAGTATCTACTGGAGAATCTACTTCTTAGGAAGGAGTCCTAGGTTTTCACCTTCTTACTATATAAAAGCAGCTGAGCAAAGGATTTCTCACTTCCCTTACAGCTCTTAGGTGAGAGAATAGGAATTGCCATTAGAAAAAAAGCAGAAAAAAGTCTTCAGGAGAAGACTGACCAAAAAATGGAACAACCAAACAAGACAAACGACACACACAAACAGATCAACATCTAAAGAAAAGGGAGACATTTATTTTTCCAGTGTTTATGTAGCAGCCACAATAATCTTTTCATGACCCTCCATAGGATGATATTACTCACAAGCTCCTTCCTACCTTTCCCATTTGAGGTTCTCCAATCAGTGTTCTGAATTCAAGGTTGTTCTGGGCATAGCTTCGTACATGAGCACAAACATGATCCAGCTGTTTTCTCCAGTAACCTGTTCACAGGGAATTAAGCAGGAGAAAAATCCTTAAAATGTGATTAACATTCCTTCTAGTCAAGTGATGGAAGATTTAAAAGATAGCACAGTTTCACTGAGATTTAAAAAAAAAAAAAATTCTGTAGAAAATTCATCTAATCAAGAAAATGAGAAGGAAGTTATACCCTAAAAAGCCAGGTGAAACACTGTTTTATCTGTAGTTATAATTCATCCTTAGGGCCCTTTATTCATAACAAAGCCATGTCTTAGAATGATCCTTAGGAGACAAAACTGATTCTGTGTGAAGGGAAAAATCTCACACCATTCCAGATCATAAGAAAAGAAAAAAGTAAAATATTACAATTAAGCAATTATGTGTTACTGAACTGATTTTTAGTTGATTTGGAATAACTGACAGGGAAAAATAAGCCAAATCTGAAAACTGCAAACACAGAAACTCAGGATACACAACACTTTGGTCTGTGTAAATTATCCTCCAAATAAGTTCCTTTTAATTATATATGTGAGACCATATTAAAAGCTTAAGCATTCCTGTTCTTTTGCCTGTCAGGATTGCTGGGAGAGAGTCAGCATTCCTTTATGCTGATAGAGGGCACAAAACATAAGGGGCTTAATGTCCCTGGATTAAAAACTCATCTTAAGCCACTTAGAGCTTTTGCACCTCCTGTCCAGGCAATTCCAGAGCTACATTTTGTTTTCATCAGAGAAAAAACACAAATGGACTTGTTCTCATTTTTAACTGATTGTTTTCAGGATCTGGCTGATTTTCCTTTTTAGCATCCTCATGGTAAATACAGAGAATGATTCATTTTATTGTAAATAAACTGTGTGGGCTTGGTAACCTCATTTAACTGACCCAATGCAGCTGCTCTGACCTTATCCTTTCCTTCATGTTAAGTGAAGCTTAAAACAGTGAAAAGAGACCAAGCCAGAAGGAAAGTGCTGCTCTGGCTTTTACAAGACAAAGCAAGGGCACAAGGAGTTTTGTGCTTGGAAGACTCAAGGTTGACAAATGATGCTATGACAAACTAAACCAACAAATCTTACTTGTTAATCAGCTCTAAATGAATAGAAAAAGAAGGATCCACAGAACAACATAAATTGTTCCCTGCTGTAGTCTCATATGCAAAAACTAATAGAAGCTGAAAGCAGTGTTTAAAACATCTTAAATAAACTACTTGGTGAGTGATCTCTCCATAGAAGTCAGTATTATTTGCAATAAAGTGGTTCATAACTAGCCCAGATCCCCAGATTTTATTTGAAAAAATCCAGATGGTCAGGAACATATTCTTGCATGGTTGATGTTCTATTAGATCTCAAAGGATTTTTGGCAGCATTGATGGAATACTTGAATCCATGCTGCCAATAGCAGATTATACCTATATCACACTGATTTAACCTTTGTTACAGTAGAAAAGGGAAGCTCTTTGTAAAGTTTACCTGGTAAATGTCTTGGTTCCTGTTCAAAACAGACTGAAAGTACAGCAAAAAAAGAAATACAGTATACACCAGAGGATTAGTGTTTTGATACTGCTGTTTTTGCCCCTTTCTTAACTGTTTAATATTTTTTTAATCTTCACACATGAAAAGAAGGTTAGTTAACAGTTCATACAGTCAAGAAATAATAACCTCCACCATTTATTTAATCACTTCTATTTAAAAACTTGAATATCAAATGTCTGATCCTATTCTGATTGAAGAAATAATGGTCATATTTGGCATACATAAACAAGATTTTCCTGGGTGATAGTGCACAGTTTTGTTGATACTGATAGTTTCAAGCCATGTATACGACTCAGCATGAACTGACTGTAAGAGACATTTATTGATTTATGGAATAAGTTCCTCAGTCCTTGGCAGGATCCAAAGGAGAATACATTACACAGTGCAACTTCAACAAAGTTACCTCTGCTAAGTGGACAAAAATGAAAAGAATTCAAAAGCAGCTCAGAATTTCTGCCCAACCTTTCCCAGTGACAGCAGTTCTCACTCTCAAGTCAAGAGCTGTACTTCTGACAGAGATATACAAATATTCAGTGTGACTTTGCTTTTTTCTTGGCACTATTAGGGGCCAATCCTTTCTTGTCTCTGACTAAATTGAGCTCCCTGACATGTTGAGGCAAGTGTTGTATTTCCTACAGTGATGCCTAAGAGAACATGTCACATTTCAGAAGAAGGGAGAGGAAAAACAGATTTCTCCAGTGATTATTTTAAGAATCAGAGTCCATCTGAATACAGACACACAGAGTTGAAAGAGAAATTTCTAACATTCATTAGCAACTTTTACTACCCAATAGAAAATTAATTCTGGTAGCAGCCTGAGGGGGTGATCATCTGATTGCTGAAGAGAGCTAGATGAGAAAGTGGATGCAAAAGAGTAACTGCTCCTCTAAACCCGGGTTTGGTGCTATAATAATTTAAAATTAACTCATTCTACGGATTGCCCAGCTGGACTGCCCTGTGAGATTAAAGACAATTTTGCCCACTGAGTCATTTATTAGATACCTAATTAATACTGATGGACTGTCTTCAAGGGTTTGGGATCCAGAAAGCTGAAGATTTCTCAGGATCGTAAAACTAAAACCTCTAAAAATGGCAAGCATTTAATGACAGCAAACAGCCAAGTGATTCCACAAAGAACAAAGTGACCACAAAACTCCCTGTGAAAGAAAGTTGTCTGCACTACTGATACTGCTCCTACTGTAGTCTGTGAGAGGAAAGACTCTTCAATGAGTGATGTGTTCATAATCCTATTAAGAATCCCTTCCTCTAGTTTAGTTTTTTTTGCTTCTGAAGCTTCTATAATTTATTCCACAACAGCACCCCAAACAAGTTCCTCATGTAGACAAGCTTCATCATATTTTCAAGAGCTCTGATCCCCTGTGTCTCAGAGTTTTGTTTATCAATATCCCTGCAGGTGCCATCACAGCTCCACCTGAAGTTCACATGGCAGGGACTGGGGAGGGTGCTGGGAACTGGGAGCTGTTCAGTGGTTTCCAATTCCAGTTCAGGACACCTGCCTCCAGTCTTGTGGGATCTGAAGAAATCAAACTGCTACCAATTTAGTAAGGCTGTACAGGGCTCAGTAACCCCAATTTTGGTATTGCTGATAGCTTTATTGTAGCTATTGGTGGAGATCAGTGATTGAATTCTAAGGCAGTGCTTTTACAAGTGACTGATGGAAACAGACTTGTAAAGATGTGTCCTACTTGTAATGAGTGTCCTACTGATTCCATACACTACAATACTTTCAAGAAAAAGAGCAAGGTCATGAATTGTTTAGAAACCATAAAATCAGAACTTCTAACCTTTTCCAGGACTAATGGCTGTCAGGAGAGGCTTATGATCACTCATCTTTTCCACCTTTTCTTTTTGTGAAATCAGCTCAAGCTCCTTCTTTTCCAAGAGTTTGCTGGATGGGTAAAAAAGTCCAATGGTTTGGGTTCCTTTATCTTCTCTTTCTGTTAGTTCTGCCCTTGATTTGGGCAAGGAAACAGGACATGTTTGCCAGCCAGCTTGAGCCTGTAATAGTTTTGCCTGTGGGGGGTGGGGGAGAAGGGAAAATGTAAGTAATATAGATATAATTCAATGGCTTACAAGCATAACTACCCAGAACACCAAATTGTAAGGGAATTAAAAAGCAAGTAGGAAGAATAATTAACAATTTAAAAATTTTAATTACCAGTCTGTAACAACAATGCAACTTATCACAAATATTCAAGCAAAATCCAAATTCTTCACAATTGCCACAGGACGTGTATACTTTTGTAGGTAAAAGCTGGTCTTGTTAAGTATTTGGCTTTTTGTTAAAACAGTTTAAAAACAGCTACTACATTTGTGTGGAAGAATACCTTGTATCAGCTGACGACAAATAATTCACAGCCAATAAGATAAAACTACTTGAAGAGCTAAGACTTTTGAAAGGCTGATTGTTTCTCCTTTTGCCATTTACAAAGAGGCCGGATTGAGGCCTTGGGCTGAGGCTGCTTTTCAGCAGAAAGCAAAACAAACATTTTTGCCCTCCTTGTGCTCCCAGCCCACAGCATTGTCCCAAGGAAATGAATGGAGCTGTGCTGATCCATACCCCCAGTGGAGCAGCCTCTCAGCTGAGTTCAAACCTGGCTGTGTAACACTGGGTGTCCTACCTGAGAGGATGCCAGAGAGGAGTCCCCACGGTCCATGGGACTGCCAGGAGAGCTCTGTCTGGATGGGGGCTCTATGTAGACACCACAGAACACACAGAAACGAGCATAGGGTTGGTTGCTGGTACCACACTTGGAACAAGTAAAGTAGGATGGAGGAGGTCCAGGCTGGAAAGTTCAATGCAATATTTGTCACTGGAGGAACATAGGATGAATGACTCAGAAATTATAAGAGCAGAGGAATGAATTAAAAGGAAGTAAAGTACCACCCTGAGTGCCCTAGTACACTACAGGACTAATCGTTATTTATGCATATAGGGGAGTGTTTCAAATTTTGTGTGCATTCAGTTCACAGAGAATAAATTCTTCTTGAGTGTGATCTTAGATAGACGCACTGTACAAGGGGAAATTGTCTGCATTGATTGTAACTCTACTGAGCAGCAGTTAAGTACTTGTCTTTACTGAAGTTAAGGAGCCCTTCAGTCAAAACAATTGCATCATCTCATATCTGGTAATTGCCTGTATAGGTGATTATAGCCCAGAGCTGTTATGGGAAAACTTGCATTGGGTCAGCCTGTACTTTAACCTTTGATGGTTAAGCTACTTTGCCTGAGCACAGGGCTGTTACATCTCAGCTGATGCAATGACCTGGTGCTTGTTGACCCGTGATAATTTGTTTGCAGCTCTAAACCCTGAGGTCACTGACTGATATAGGGTCAGGATGTCTTCTAAGCCGTTCATTTTTCCATACACAATCCTCTATGCTCTAGCTAGTATCTGGATGATGACAGTGTTGACTGACTGGCAGGAGCTTTGCACAGAGCAGTGTGACACTGCTGCAGAGAAGCAGCCCCAGGTTTGTCCCCACAGCAGCAGGAGCACGTGCCTTGGCCCCACACCAGGCGCAGAAGCGGGCGTCGCTCCGGTTCACGCCGCTGCACTTGGAGCACTGAGCCGTCTTCCTTGGCTGGCCCTGCAGAGGTGGGCAGGAGTCTCCTCCAAACACGGGCTGATTAAACAAAACAAGCATTAGGGAGAAAATGCTCCTCAGGAAGGAAAGTCCACAGGCCTAATAAGGGGAAAGAGGAAAGCAAGCTGCTCTGGCAACATAAAGTAATATTCAGCCTAAAGGAATTATTGCAGTTTACAATGAGCCACAGAGTGACTTGGATCTAACCTATAATTTTCATTACAAAACCAGGGTAAAATGTAGCATTAATTAATTGGAAAATATTTTTAGCAGAATTAGCAGTAAAAAATAACCTTATCAATGGTGTGCTTTTAAACTGAGTTTTTATTAATAGGGCCCTATGTATAAGTACAGATGAAATGAAGATGAAGGCTTCTCTACTGACAAACTTGCATTTTCAAATCCAACACACCATTTTCCTTGTACCTTTCTTTTTAGTAGTATGGCAGTGAGAATGTGTTTAGGCAAAGAGTTTCCTCACAGTTTGGAATTTGCTGCATAAATATTTTTTGCACTCTTTTGCCTTGTGCAAATTATATATTACCCAACTTTTCTACAATTAACTTATATGAGTAAGCAAAACAGGTTTTTCATCTGAAACCTCTAGAGCTTAAGTACAGATCCCAGTTAGGACAAACAGGACTTAAAAATGTTTTGTTAGGTTTTGCCTTAAGGCTTATGCAATTTATTTTCTCTACAAGTCAGGAATATGGATAGGGGACAGAACCCAAGGAAAATTATTTTGATTATACCATAAAAGCAAGTAAGCAAACACAAAATAGCCCTGTTTTATTCTGTGGCCTGCATTGCAATTTGAACAATGTAATTTGGGGGTTCAGTTGGAAAATAAAATTTGGAAAAGCACAAGTCTAAGTATGTTCTAAATATAAATTACTTAACAGCCATTAATAACGAGATCAGTATGATTACTATTATTAAAAGTACTCTTGTTATCAGTAATTCATCACTATTATTAGCAAGTTTTCTGATTACTATTAATAATTCTTGGCATTTAACTTTCTCAGCTAATACAGGTCTCACATTCAAGACACATGCCTAACTACATATGCAGCTACATATTATCTACACACATGTCTGCATTTATGAAGCAGCCAAACTTACATTTATCTAGGTAAGTATAGAATCCTACTGAAATTCACTTTGAAATGACACTTATGTGGCTATACAAGAGACTTTTGCCTCTAGCTATGGATAGTTTTAGAACTCAGGATGTTAATCATTATAATCTGAAAATTTTAACTTGCAAAACATTATTGTTCTATCATTTTTGTATTTACCACAACATGGAGAAGTGAAATGTACCAGACATTTTTCATACAAAATTTTTTCAGTACTGAAAATAAAATTCTTCTAAGGAACCAAGCTAAACAGGGAGTTGAAACAGAGCAATTTTAGGGGTAATATTTTAGTGCTTTTCTCACCTCTGTGCAGTCACAGCCAAATACAAGCATGCTAGCTGTATGCATGTAGGAGAAGCAGCAAGTGGAGATAAGAAAAATAATGTAAAAGTGGAGATATGAAAAATAATGCAAAAGTGTATTCTATTTTCAGAAAATAACTGAAATCAGTGTGATTGATGTTCCTGATGTATATACTCAACTTTTCTATTGCAATTGAAAGTAATCTGGACACAAACAAGACTTCTTGGAGTCAAGACTACCCATTTTCTAAGAGCCTTCTGAGCTTTCTCAATGGCATTCACAATCCTGACTTCCATGTCAGAAACTTGAAGACACATGAGACACTTATGTTTAGCTGGACATTTGTGGTGGAGCTCCTGTGGGAGAACTGGGCTTAAATATGCCATTGGGGAGAAAATCTCTGCTTTGGTAGCATAGGGACATGACTTCAGTTTTCCAGAGATAAAGGATGTTGTGCTGTGGTTTGATTCCCCCAGTGTGATTGAAGTCTTACCATCTGTACTTCAGGCAGTTTGCTCTCACAAGTTGCACAGTGTTTATGGTGCAGAGGATTTCCTGTGCCACACACCTGACAAATGACTTTGCCCTTTTAAACAGAGAGAAAATGCATTTCACATAGTATTTGAAAACTGTCAACAAAAAGACAAAGAAGAAGATAATTTTACAAAATACTGTGGTTATTCAGCCCTGCAGATAGAGGACATCCTTCAGGTCTGGGCTGTTTCACACTTTACTTAGGCCATGTTGCCTCTCATCGCATGGGGACTATTCTTTTTTAAATTATGGTATAGCTTCCTCAGGACATGCAGTATCAGTATCTCCAGGTCTTTGTATACTCTGGTTTCAGTTTATTTAGTCACTATACTCACAAAAATCACACAGCCCAGTATCTGCATAGACAGTTATTATTAATAATATAATACCATAATACTATGAGGTGCCTTAAAAGACTTCTGGTGGTGAGATGACCCTGGCTGAAGACCAGGTGCCCACCAAAGTCATTCTATTACTCCCCTCCTCAGCTGGACAGAGACGAGAAAATATAATGAAAGGCTCATGAGTTTAAGGGCAGGGAGAGATCACTCACTGATTACTGTCAGCGGAAAAACAGACTCATCTTGGGCAAAGTTACTGAATTTATTACCAATCAAATCAAAGTAGAAAATGAGGAATCAAACCAAATCTCAAAAAACACCTTCCCCTCCTCTCCTCCTTCCTTCTCGGACTTGACTTTCCTCCTGATTCTCTGTCTCCTGCCCTCCTCAGTAGCACAGGGAAATGGGGGTTAAGGTCAGCTTATCACACATTGCCTCTGCTGCTCCTTCCTTCTCAAGGGAGGTATGTCCATGTCTTTCTTTTCCTGGGGAATCCTTAATCCCTTTTTCCATTCAAGCTGTTTTAAATCCCACTAACTCTTAAAGCTGTCCATAATGTAATGATACAAGGCCAGGTTGTATCAAAATATTTGTAATGAAGTCATCTGTTAGAAAAACGCATGCCAGGTGTTAAATGACTATTTTGTTTTACTTATTCTCAATTACCTTAATGCAGATGTTGTTTTGGGGCTGCAGCTGTGGAGCTATTGGTGCCTCACAGATAATGCAAGTGGGTGTATTCATTGGCACAAGATGTCTGCATTCAAGGCACGGTGCCATCTGAAGGAGAAGCCACATCACAGTTATGTTAAGGAGCACAATGAGATCATTAAGGTTATAATGAGATTTCAGTATTTTCCTAGCTGGAGTCTACATTAGCAGCAAGGTCACTGGAAACATAGCAACTGACAGCAACTGATGCTGATACTGAGCCTTAAAGATCAAAGGATCATATTGAGAAAATATTAAGACATCTGGAAAGAGAATGCCAGAAAAGTATTAAGGTAATTTTCAATAAAATGGAAATGATACTATAAAATACAGTAGGACTAGCAAGGTGCTGTGGTTCTTGAGGGGACCTGTGAGAAGGCTTTCTTTTTGTTTCCAAGACTAAAATTACAATCCTGTTATTCCACTGTCACACACTTCATACAGGTAATTGAAATACTCCTAATTATGAACTTAATCTAAGGAGGTGGTGAATCTCAGTCATTACTTAAAACTACACCATTGCCCAGACCAGACAACCCTCTGATGATACAGGAAGGAAAACACACCACTGACTTGTTAGATCAGGTCATGATCTCTTGGGAAGAGCTTAGACAAGACAGTTACACACACCGCTCCAAAAACTTGGTGCATTTGCCCACACATGCCACCATTTAAAGTTTCAGGTCTGGTAGTGTTTCCTGACATAGGCAAATAATTTACTTTTTCTTTGTTTTCCTTATTAGAATACATGGCCCTTGAAGAAATCTATGATCAATTTCACCCCTTGTTGGAAAATTTCATTGGGTCCAGTGCTAAAGGTATTGAGCAGAACAAAGCAATTAGAGCAGAACTTTGAAGTGAAAGTGTGAGTAGGTAACAGGTTTGCCAGCATTGCCTGTAACTTGCAGAGCGTGCTGTTCTGTGCAAGGATGGTGTGTGGATTGCTGTGATGTTTTGCTGACCTGTGTTCCCTCGGGAACTGGGAAGCGCTGGACTGGCACAGGGGGGACAGGAGATCCACATTTCTGGCAGAAGTGAGCCAAGGGCTCAGACAGGCGAGGGGCAGAACAATGTGCACATCTGAAAATAAGAGCAAACTGGCTGAGCTGGGTTCAGTATTGCACTGCTGCATAATAATGAATAGTCTGGAATTGGTTGTGACAGGACTTAGGACACTGATTTCTCAGTTGTGGTGGAACACCACACTGTGCCCCAGCATCCATGATATGGAGTTCTGAACTCTAAACAGCTTTGCAAGGTAGAAAGCTCTCTGGCTACTATGGAGTTTCATACTTTCCTCCTCATCATGGGAGATAAACAGGTCTCCAGACAGGCAGTCTGTGTCAGGCCTCACTGCTGCACCATGGGGAGCCATCGATGTAGATCACTGAACTTATTCAATACTGATAAGCATTAATGCTCTGTGAGAAGTGCTCACCTACAGCACTGAGGGTGTACTATAATTTGAAAAGACAGTTTATCCTCTGATCCTATGGGTGTTAGGAGTTTTTTTAAGGGATGATAAGACAGCTGACAACTGACAGTTGAAAACTACATTTAAGAAACAGAATTTTCAAAGTCCTATCTAGATTATACTCTGCAGCTATGAGCCAGGGTCTGGTCTGTCTTTGGCTTCCTAATTTTTATAGAGGCCCACAATATTATCAGCTTGCAAAAGGATCAGATACTTTCCAAAGGACAAATATGTTAAAAGAAGAAGCCACTTACTTAAAGAAATCTGTTTCACTCTGGATCCTTGACACCTGTGTGCTTGCTAAGCTTTTCTGGCTAGTCACTGCAGAGGAACTTGCAAACTGAAATAGAGGTAATTCTTTACGTTTTAGTAAGGAAATATTTGCAAGATGCATAGAGAGATAGAAAAATCAGCTAGTGCTGCAATTTGAAATAAACTGCACTGAAATGCACTGCTTTGAGGAGCCTTCCTTCCCCTATTAGCTGCATTAAGGACACACGGCTTCTTGTAACAAAAAAAAAAAAAAAATCAATGCCTTGCTACATACTTCCACCACAGCATTGCTGAATATTGAGTTTTAAATATTAACTTGCCAACAAACAGCAGTAAGTATTTGCTAACTGCAGATTCAGGAATGTATTAGAAAATAATTAGTAGGAATGCAGTCAGTATTGATTTCCTTTGCTTGGTTTTATCCATACTGACAATTCTGTGCTGCTTTGGGCATTTCTATTCTAGTGCATCATTACCATTACATTTAAATCAGACTGTTGAATCCAGGGAAAGGCATTAATAGCTGAGAGAGATCACAAATCTTCACCTCCTCCTTTTTTAGACCTCTGTCCTGATGACAGCCTTGCAGTTTTCTTCAGCCTAGCCCTTTGCTCACCTGCAGAGACTCCATTGGCTGTGCTGAGGTGGATTTCTCTCTGTGTTCTGTGGCTCTCAAACCACTGGCAAGGAGCTGAGGTCCTTGAGGGGATCTGTGAGAAGGCTTTCTGTCTGTTTCCAAGATTAAAATGACAATCCT
The DNA here is from genome assembly GCF_017590135.1 of Pyrgilauda ruficollis. NCBI lineage: Eukaryota > Metazoa > Chordata > Aves > Passeriformes > Passeridae > Pyrgilauda > Pyrgilauda ruficollis. Next base: position 435,748 of record NW_024531377.1, read on the forward strand.
GTTATTCCACTGTCACCCACTTCATGCTTTAGTTAATATGTACCTGAACAGGAATGTTACATACTAGCTAAGAATAATTAAAAACAAATTTGGTATCCACATTTTGGGTTCAAATAAGCTGCATGGAATTACAGGAAATGAAACTAGAAGAAACCCCGCACCTCTCTGACAGAGCTTACTTTTGTGCTTTAATTTATTTACAGTTTTTTTCCTTCCTGCATGCTAAAAAAAAAACCCAGCTCCTAAGAGTAAATTAATGAGTAAACATTAATATAATTACCTGCTCTAAAACAGTCCCATTGCTGTTGCCATGGAATAAGAGACTTTATCTACAGAGAAAATCTGGGTGAAGCTTTCATTTCTGCTCAGTGTATTTATTTTGGAATCTTGCTGCAAGCAAACATCAGTAAAGAAACTCTGTAAAGGATTTGCAATCCCATCAATTTAAGAGCATCTTCTGGCACAAAGGGAAATACAGACAGGGCCTTATTGTGTTGCTGAGAAATGAGTGATGTTTTAATGTGATTTTAAGAAGTCATGTGAAATGTATAGAAGGTAAATTTTGTTCTCTATTTGCAGTGTTGAGCAATCCAAACTGGAATTTCCAGAGGATATTCTGTCTTCTGAGAGAGTTTTAAAATTACCCACATTTTACAAGTGATACAAGAGGGAAACTCTATGCTATTTTCTGCTAGAACAGAAGACTATCTCAGTTTTATGAAGTGGTGCTTACCTTGAAGGTCTTGGGATGTTTCATCCCAGGCAGGCTTGATTTCCACATTCAGTCTATTCTTCTTAGGTTTTGTAGTAAATGTTCCACCTTCCTTATTCTAAAATGTAATTCCATTTGAATTCCAAATAAAATTTTTGCTTTTGCTCTAATCTTCTCTTGCTATAGTTATTTGTTAAAATTTTAAGAGTACATGCTTAAGGTATTTATTTTCAATGGAAGTATTTGGAAAGCTTAACTGATAAATGCAGGTTTAAAATATTTTACCTCAATTACTCATAAAATACTACTGGGGGGAGGGCAAGTGAAATTTTGAAATTTTAATATTACAAAAAGGACCAAAGCAGCAAAGATGGGCAAACAGAGAAAATAAGATATGTGAATAAAACTGACAGTGAAAGCTTAATCTGTAAATAATATCATATATATAACATTTTATACTCACACAAGGGGTTACAATTTCCAAAACTTACCTGTGTGGCCATATCTTTTAGGAAATTCTTGTCATCATCTTCAACAGGGAAAAGGAAGTTTGGTTGCTGGTACTCTACCACAAACACCTTTGTCACAACTGAACTCTCCCTGTAGTCCCTGAAAATCAATATTCACAAAGCTAAGAACCTGCCACAGACCTGTGTGCTGCAAAAGAAAATCACTGATGGATGTGGCTTATTAGGTGGAACATCCTTTCCAAGCTTGCCAGTCATTATTGCAGTAGAATCCTGAGCAATATTTATTTGCTAAAACAACTGTCATTCTCTAATACCTATTAAATTACAACAGTGGATTGAAATTGCTGTAAATGTCCAAACCACTCTTCCATGATTTATTGTCATTATAGTGAATCTCTGAAAATGTCTTAATATAAACAGCCTCGAAACAAGTGTTTATCTAGGCAGTGGTAGCACGAAAATAAACATAGGCCTAGGTTTTGTGTGTTATATAATGTTGTATTGCAGTGCAGACACAAGCACAGGCTGGCTGCAGGTGCTGCCAACAGGGAACAGCAAACACCAATCTCCAAGTGGAGTGGAAATTCCTGCTCCCTTGGAAATAAAAGATAATGCAAGACAGTACAGACAGAGAATAGATGTGTCCTCTCTCTCTATCTCTAAGCATGAAGTTAGTTTGGACAAAATCAGTGGTTGTGCAGCAAAATCCAGTTTTCTTACAATGTACTGTATTTTTGCTTCACCCAATGTTGTACTTAAGCTGTGAGGTTCAGCATTCTGTGATCCTTTGGGAGAAACAAAGCAAATTCCTGGGAAAACCAGCTTCTATAAATCCACAGAACCACTGGGTGACTCCAGAAACACCAGCCTGGTTTCTCTGGTGTTTCTGATGGTCACACTCCAAAGGATGAGCTCTCAGGACAGTACATCAGCTTCTCACCCACAGCCTCTGGGATCAATGGACACCCAGAGTCCAGGAGATCACACCCAAGAGGTTATCCAACCACACAAACACTTAATGGATAAAAATTATCCTGAGGAAGCCAAGTCAGTGCTATTCATGAGGATCATTTAGATTGCAAACTGCCTGGGGAAAGGCTCATCTCTCACCTGCAGGGTATGGAGTGCTTTAAACAACACGGGCTATGACAGGGATGTCTGTCCCTTGCCAAAACATGGCTAAAATAAACCAAAACAGGATACTCACTTTGTAACTGCCAGGGCCTTGACCATTATTTTCCCCTCTGGTAATATGATAGGACCCTTATACTCCAAAGTGTTATATGGCCCATGGCCAGCTTTCCTAATGAGTTCTGGTTTACTTCCATCTAAAGTGTAATAAATAGAGGCCCCAGGTGTATCTGAAAGAAACAGAAAAAGTGATTCCTCACACTGTAGTCAGCCTTGGAAAAACAAAGTACTCACTACCGTGCTTGATTTTTCTCACATAAAGAAAATAAAGCAGGTCCATAAGTGACTGAATGTTTGGGATCAAAACTGTTTCTCCCATGAAATATCAGTTACTCAACAAAAGCAGTTTCATTGTAAGCAATATTTCTGACAGCAAAGTATCTGTGAAATGATTTTGCATGCAATCCTTGCAGCAGCTTGCCAATTCCAATGACAGAAAGGGTATTTTCTGCCACAGCAAAAGGTGACAATTCAAAAATTGTAACGACAACACTGGGAGTGAGCCTGGCACATGATTCTTTCAAGCACTGTTTTTGCAGTCAAAGCCAAATGCAACAGCTTAAAAGTTTGGCCTTGGAAGCAATTAAGACAGTTAACACATATAACTTTTATGTCAGTAATATTGTTTGGATGCATAAAATTACATGCAAGAATATTTGGTGCATCAAACCTACTGGTTAATTTTATAAGTTCCTTAAATGCACACTCCAAAAATCATGATTAAATGTGAAAAAAGTATAAAGGCCAAATATTTCCAACGGACACACAAGTACAGGTTTGAGGCGGAGTTAAAGCTCTTGTTCATACCTGATTTTATTTCTATGAGAGTATTTGTGTCTATATCCCGTTGAGCTTTTCCTGGAGGTGGGATTCGAAGTGGGATGATCTGAGGAGCTGAGACAGAACCAGCTGTCATTTTTTCAGCAGTGATCTTTAAAATAGAAAAGTAAAAAGGCAGACAATAATTTTCCTAAGAAGAACAATGCACTGAGAAATACAGTCTTTTAGCATGATTCCTTGTCTTTTTTCAGCAGTGATCTTTAAAATAGAAAAGTAAAAAGGCAGACAATCAAAATAATTGAAAAAGAAAAGAAGTTCTTCTAAAGATTCGTCTAAAAAGAAGAATGCACTGAGAAAAACAGTCTTTTAGCATGACTCCTTGTCTCTGTTTCTCTTAAAGAGGGAACACTGGATTCTTTAAACCATCCTGTGACTGTGATTCTGTGTGTTTGAGATTAACAGCATTAGCACCTCATGTCAGTGATACACGGAAGGAGGAAGGGACAGGAATCTCCACCCTAACCATGGCAGATGTGAAACCATCCTTGTCCCACTATGGCCACCTGAGTAAGTACAGGATGCCCTGGAAAGGACTAAAGAAAACCAGCTATTTCTTAAGCTTATTGCAGTTATCATGTGAATCCAGAATATATCCATGAAACAGGTGCCAAACCTGATCTATCCTGATGTACATAGCCATTACCATGTCATGTAATTCAAGAATGAAAAATTGCATTTGGATATGATGACATTTTACAAAACAAAGAGAATGTACTCCAGATCTTGGGAATTGATGCTCAGGGCCAGGAAACACGTCTGGGCTACAAGAATTTGGTTCTGTCACCAACGCTGCATTGCTCCAGAACAACTCTGATGCTTCTCATCACCGCAGGCAGCGAGGGCCACCCCACCCTCTCTGGCCAGTCTGTCCCAGTGCTGCTTTGCAGGGCGCGGCTGAACCTTTCCCGTGGAAGCGGGGCACTTCCCGTGTCCCAGATTCTCTCTGTTTCCTCCTGTCCCATTTTTGGGCACCACCGAGCCGAGCCCGGTCCATCCTCTGACACACACCCCCGAACCCCGGGCGGATCAGCTCCATCCCCGGCCTGAGGGGCAGGCGTTCATCCTTTCCCTCACGCTCCCCGCGCTCTTGGCACACCCAAGCTACGCGGGCCCCGCTCCAGCTTTTGGGATCGCATCCCCGGCGGCCCCCACACCTCGCCCCGCTCCATCGCTGCTGCCCAGCCCCTGCTCACCCGCTGGATCCCGCCCGATCCCGCCGGATCCCGCTGGATCCCGCCCCTCCCGCTCCGTTTCCAGGGACGCCGCGCCCGCCGCTCCCGCCGCCCATTGGCCGTTGCGCGGCAACCGGCCCCGCCCCCTCCCGCAGTCGCGCGGCTCTGACGTCATCCCTCCGCGCCGGAGCCCACTGCTATGGCGGAGGTGAAGGTGAAGCCGGAGGTGCCCGATCCCATGGACATCGAGAGCAGGTGCTGCGGGCGCCCAGGCAGCCATGGAGTGGCTGTGTGGAGGCCACGAAGGACGGGTTTTGGGGCGGGGGGCAGCGGGCGTGGCGGGGCCTTGTCGTTCAAGGCCTGTGGGGGGTGGTTCGACGGCCGAGTGTTAATCAGGAGATGGGTGCTGAAGGAGAGGGTTGTTGGGGACACTGAGGGTTTCGTGTTGGGAGGTGCTTAGGGGGTAGTGAGGGTTGGGTCAGGTCACTTTCGGCTGTCCCGGAGTTTTTGTGGTCTTGGAAAGGGAAATGGTACACAGGGAGTTGGTGCCGAGCTCCCTGAGGAAGCAATTGATGGATTTTCCCCTGAGTTGCTCTTGTCACTCTCTTCCATCCTGACTCCAGTGCTGTTTGGATTTGGGTTTGGATGCAGCAGAACAGGACTTTTAAAGTTGCTTCTCTCCTCCTGCAGGATCCTTGAGCTGTGCCACCAGTTCCCCCATGGGATCACGGACCAGGTGATCCAGAATGACATGCCTCACATGGAAGCCCAGCAGAGAGCTGTGGCCATCAACAGGCTGCTCTCCATGGTAGGGACAGCCCACCTTCCCATCTTCCTCAGCACACACATAACCACAAGGCCCATTAGGGATGGGCAGTTAGTTAGCTCTAGAGAAAAGGAGGATGTGAGCCCATGGTCTCGTAGGTGGGGGTGTTCTCTGACCCCCCACAAAATCCCAAGCTTGTGGATTGCTCTGAAGGCACACAGGAACCTGCCAAAACTGTAGCAACCAAGGCTGTGACTGTAGGAAAGGATGAGCTGGCAGTGAGAGAATGAATGTTGATTAATGCTGTTTTACACACTTACACCCTTAGGCTTGTCCAACTGCTTTCCCCTTCAAAAGAGGAAAGAAGGACTTTGCCTGGCCACAGCAGTGCACAGCAAAACAGTCTCTTGGTGTGTGTGAGACATGGCAGTAATTTGCTTCTAAGGGTCACTGCCCATCAAAGTTGGCAGCTTTCCAGTGATGGCCTAACTGGAAAGTTACTTAGTAAAAAGCAGAACTTTGCTGCTGGAACTTGGAATTGTTCCAGAGCTCCGCCGTGATTTCTGGGTTGCCGTGCAAATGAGTGCATTGGTGGGAACTGAGAGCAAAGTGTGCAAGAACTGGAAGTCCCCTGTACCATGTGAAAGTCAGGAGAAACAATAGGAATTGTGCAGATGTTGTGGGAAGGGTCAGGAACTGTTTGTTATTTCTGATAGCTGATGATAAGTGGAAATTTGTCAGGAGGGAAAAATATCCTCAAGGCTGTTATTGTTTCCAGTGGTTAGAAATGTTAGTTTTCATTTTTCTTTATTTAGTTGACATTAAACAAGGTTTTTATTTTAGAATTTCAGAATATTCTTCTAAAACACCTTCTGAAACAAGCTGTTTGAAGGAAAGTAAATGTATTGTGTCCATCTCTCCTAGGGGCAGCTGGACCTTCTGAGAAGCAGTGCAGGTCTCCTGTACAGAATCAAAGATTCCCAAAATGCCAGGTAAGCCTGTGTCTGCTGGGTAAGTATGTTGGGAACACAATTCTTGTTTAAAAAAAATGAAACTTCAGTTGTTGTTTAAAACAAATGAAACTTCAGTTCTTGTTTAAAACAAATCAAACTTCTTTCAAATTTTGGACCTTTAAATAAATCCTGATGTCTGTCTTGGTTTACAGTAAAATGAAAGGTTCTGACAATCAAGAGAAGCTGGTTTACCAAATCATAGAGGATGCAGGCAACAAAGGTACTTTAAATTATGAATGTGAATGGTACTAACTCTGTTTGCTTATGGGACCATTCCTGTCCAAAGTCACGAATGCTTGCCCAGACAATACAAATATAAAATCTAATGCCCCATACCTGCTTGTTTTTCCCCAGTCCCTTCTGTCCATTCCTTCCCTTTTGCTGGGAGTGGCAGGCAGGCAACCCAAGCAGTGTCTGATGTGACTTTTGGTTGGTATGTATGGAAACAAATGGTTTCTTCTATTTATTTCTGTTCACTTCTCTGTTTTTTTAACAGGTATTTGGAGCAGGGACATTAGGTACAAAAGCAATCTGCCTTTAACAGAGATCAACAAGATACTGAAAAACTTGGAAAGCAAGAAATTAATTAAAGCAGTTAAATCTGTGGCAGTGAGTATTTGTGATCCTTTTTTAATAATTTCAAACATCTGCTGCATGCTTTGTATGCTTTTAACAGGGGCCTGAGGGCAGAGAAACCTCATTTTGCCTCCAGCTTTGTCTTTGACTGTGCAGCAGTGTTTGAGTCTCTGCCTTCAGTGTGCAGGTTTGAGGTGCAGCAGATACTGGGTGCACAGGTCAGCTTCTCTGCTGTCTGCTGGGTCTGGTAAAGCAGGTGGGGGGTAGAGAAGTTGGACACAGCAAAGCAGTGGCATGTTTGTGTTCATGTGAAAGATGCTGGCTTCATCTGGTCTTCCAACACCGTGTTATAAAATGATTAGGAATCGAAATGGGTTGATCTTCTCTTTATGTCTGTGTTTCCTGAGGGTCAAGCAGGTTGAGGATAGCTGGAGTCAGGTGGGTTGCTGTGCCTTAGGTATAGGAGTAATAAACCTCTTTTGCAGATTATCTGCTCACATGTTCCTTCCTGATGGAGGTTTTCACCTGTTGAGAGCTGTGCATTTCCCTCCCCAGGCATCCAAGAAGAAGGTCTACATGCTGTACAACCTGCAGCCCGACCGCTCCGTCACTGGAGGGGCCTGGTACAGTGACCAGGACTTCGAGTCTGAGTTTGTGGAGGTGTTAAATCAACAGTGTTTTAAGTTTCTGCAGAGCAAGGTGAGTGCCAAAGTCACCTGCCATTTGTTGTGTAAACAGGTGCCAGGCAAGGCTTAGGTTTTCCATAAGTGTTGGCCATTATTGCAGCTAGATTGGCAAATCCATACTGGACTATTATTTTTGTCACAGTAGGTGTGATGGTTTTGTATTTAATGATGAGTATTTTTACACCCTGGACAAGGAGGGAAGCCTTTTGTCCCCAAGGTCCAATGACAAACTGTCCTAGGTGACCCAAAATTGTGTATTCCTTATCTTCTGTGTGCCAGCCTGCCCAAGAGTATTGCCATCCTTAAGAGCCAGCAACCCGGGAAAGAGGAACTTGTGTGTTTTATCCTGGAAGGGGAGGGTGCAGGATCTCTTTAAAAATGGAAATGGACATGAGGGGAACGCCCTTGTTCTCCCTGGGTGCCCTAGGGGATTGTCTGGGGCGGGTCTTCAAGTCATGCCCGATGTGAAAAACGCCAATCACTTGATTTTAAAATTTTAGAAGTTTAATAGTAATAAAAATTTGGACAATTAGGATTTAGGACAATATGAGACAATAAAAACAAAGAGTTACGGACAGTCCAGGTACCTCTTTCTGGGCAAAATAAGCCCGAAAAAGGACACACATTAACAGAGGATTAACCCTTAAAAATGATAGCCTGTTGCATATTCATACACCTCATACGTGATGCATAATTCCATTCAAAAAAAGGATTCTGTCTGGTCAGTGTCAACTTCTTCCTCTGAATCCTAACAGCACCTTCAGGGCTGAGTGAGGCAGGAAGAAGTTAGTTCTTCTGATAATGGGGCAATAAATTCTTTTTCTCTGAAAGATTTAGGTGTCCTGTGGCTGCTATCTGGTGCAAGTCCTCTCTTTAAAAAAGTATCTTACATAGCATAGTTTCTATTTTAACATTATGTTATAATCTAAAACTATATTTAACACACTACTTAAGAAAATTAATGCAGCATAACTTTCTAGCATAACACATACAATATTCATTTTAATATTTGCGAAAAGCCAATCATAAAATACGCATTTTTCACACCCGAGAAGCTGCATTTTGCAGTCCAGACCTGCTCCTGAGGGAATTTCGCAATACCTTTTCCAGCCAAGGAGCAGTCAGATGCTCTCTCTGCGATTTTCCAGCCGCCTGCCGTTTGTTTGTCAAGGAGGAGGCGGACCTGCAACTTGCTGGGAAGTTTTTTCCAGCGTTTTTGGCAGCATTGGAGCCTTTTGGCCAAAAATTGTTTGTCCAGATTTTGATTTGTCCCTGTTCCCCTCTGACTGTTCTTTGTGGAATTTCTGGAACTGCCGAGGCTGTTGTCTTTTATTTGATATTTTTTCCCTTTTGTCTTCTCCCATTTTGTCTATTTATTGGTGGAAGAAGGTTGGTTAAAACTAAAGGGTCAAAACTAACTAATTTTGGAGTTATCATATAATTGTCTTAAACTAAGACACAAACCAGGTAGCAAAGACCACAGGACCAAAAAATCTAGGAAAAGTCACTGTGGTTTCTGCAGAGCACCTCATTTCTGAGAGGGTGTAAGGTAGCGGTCAGTCAGGTAGCTCTGCCTAGAACACAACTGCCCCTAGTCTAAATTGTCTCTGGTTCATTAAATATTTCTGCAGATTCTAGCATGTGTCTGTTCCATTACAATATATTTTTAATTGGCTGTAGGTACAGCAGAAACTTTTTTTTTTTCAACAAAATGCCAAATGCTGGTATTCCCATATTAATCTGAATTACAGTGTAAATTTTATGTCATTTATTATAAAATGATATTTGATTGTGCACTGCATTGTCTCACATACACCAGTTTTAAGAATGTGGCTTTAAATGCTAAACATGTCCCAGAAATGGAAAACAAGTTTTGTTTTTGAGTCTGCCTGAAACTGAACCACGAAGGAGACTCTTGGCAGTGAGTGCTGACTCTGACCTTTGCTTTTTCTCAGGCAGAGGCAGCTCGAGACAGCAAACAGAATCCCATGATACAGAGGAACAGCTCGTTTGCCTCATCCCACGAGGTGTGGAAATACATCTGTGAACTGGGCATCAGTAAGGTCAGAACAGATTGATCTCACTGCTGTTCACATTGTCAGTGCATGATTAGCTCTAGGAGCTGGGTACTGCAAACTTGCTGAAGGTCTCGTAAGTGTCTTAGTGCCCCACAGCTTGTGTAGTGGAGGTGAGCTTTGTGGCTTCATTGCTTTTTGGGGAGGGTTATTGATACAGCCTGGCATACCAGGATAGCTTGTGCATGTGGGTTTTCAACAATGTGTAAAAGAATTAGCATTCACATCCTTGTTAGCTGTCTCAGCTGGTTTAGATTTCATCATTTCTCTTTAAGTTTACATATGCACTTCAAGGGATTTTAGCAGAGGGAAAAAAAGAAGAGGAAAAATACCCCACCATTACGGGGTGTATCAACAAGTATATCTTTAGCAATCTTGTCTTTTTCTTCTTTCATAACTGTTTTCTTGCAGAAATGGAACTGTATTGTGCTAGGCTGATGGAGACATCTCAGGTGCATAGGGAAGTTCTTTTTGGTAAGACCAAGGCTAGTGCAAATCAGAAATGCTCAGGAGGTAGGAGGTATTAGTATTTGCTTTTCTTTTTGCATCTGCACAACTCCATCAAGTTGTGATGAAGACTGGTGCCTTTTTCTGGGCTAGGCTAGAACTCTAAGGATTTGTTACTCATGGTGTTTCCTCCTTTCCTCCTTGCAGGACTCACTGGCACACATCTTTCCTAACATCTATTTCACCAATTGTTTCTTAGGTAGAGTTGTCAATGGAAGACATTGAGACCATTTTGAATACTCTGATCTATGATGGCAAAGTGGAGATGACCATTATTGCTGCCAAGGAGGGGACAGTGGGCAGCGTGGATGGGCAGATGAGGCTGTACAGAGCCGTCAGTCCTCTCATCCAGCCCACTGGATTGGTCAGGACACCCTGTGGACTCTGCCCTGTGAGTAACTAATTCTGTGTATCATTAGTGGTGCATGCAGCTCTTGAACACAGGCCTGCAGTGGCCAGATGGCACACGGCAAGTTCTGCCCATGAGTCAGCCTCGGGGCTAAGCCAGCTGTGCTTAAAAGCTGCCTGTGAGGCCTTAGCTGTGGTGTAACAGGTTCTGTACTTGGTGGTCAGACCTGCTCTGCCAGGTGGTTCCCACTTGCAGCCTGTCTCTTTACTGGACTCTATGTGAAAGGATGCTGTCAAGTGTAGCCTGTTCCAAATTATGTTATTTCTGATCCCACATTTGCCTGTGTTTTTACAAAGCTAAATTATTTCTCTCTAGCTTTTAGTCTCTCCTCTCTGGACTGTGAATTGGTTTGTAGGTAAAACTTGCCAGCATGTCCCTTTGTGGTGGGATCTGTTTTTCTCTTCTCCTTCAGAGCTGCCATAAAACTTCCTAGGTTTTGGCCTCTGTTAGACTAATGCTGATCTACTGGGAAAGCAGCAGAAAACATGGGAGCATGTTACACACAGCAAGCACCATCCAACTGGAAGTAATTATTCTGCTGACACAGGGCTTTCTTTTGCAGGTTTTTGATGATTGTCATGAAGGTGGTGAGATTTCTCCATCAAACTGTATTTATATGACAGAATGGTTGGAGTTTTAAAGTGAAAGGAAACTGTAAACTGGATTCATCCTTCACAGCCAAAGTGACAAAGCAGAATGCTTTTTTTAAAAGCGGACTTCTAAATTTGTAAGCAACTTCAGGACATGGAGTGACAAACCAGCCATGTATCAGTTGTGTGAGGTATCCTGGGAGTGGACTGGAAGTGGAGTCAGTGCTGAAGATCAAGGCTGAAGTGGAAATCAGTCAAAATTGGAGATGGCAACTAAGGTGGTTAATAAAATAGATTTCTAAGCAACAGTTCAAAATAAAGTTCAAACAAGGTTGAGACATTTTAGTCTTAACATTTATCACTTCCTCACAGCTGATCAGAAAAACTTGTAACAAGTGGTACCAAGAATGAGATCCCAAATTTTGCTTTCAGATTAATGCTACTAATGGATGCTTAAGTTCTAAAGCTGACACTTACTCCCATGATAGATTCCATCTAATTGAAGACTATGAATCTGATGTGGGAAAGATTTTGAATATGTCAGACACTGAATATGTCAAACACTTACTGGTTCTTTATTATCTTTCTTACCTGCTTATTTATCATTAAACCCCTGATTTTTCTTATGTACATCTGTGCTTCATTTCCTGTATTGCTGCCTGCTGTATTTATTCCTTCATCATCAAATTTCTGGTGGTGTTTTCTGCAGCTGCATCACATACCTGGATGTCTCCACTGAAATTTTGAGTAGAGGTGCTCTGGAAAGATGTTTTCCAGACAATTTCCAAGCAATCAGGGGGTCAAGCACACCACAGAGCTTGTTGCATCTGGCTGTTTTCAAGTGTGCCTGGCTCAAAATAAGCCCTCTGGACACTGTGTTGGGAGGGTGGTGGGAAAGCACCTCTGTGGCTGTTAGCAGCATCCTGGGTAACCTGACAGAGGGTTAACATAGGTTTTGGAACAGTTTACCTCATAAGGGTAAGAGACTTCACATCAGCATTTTCAATACTGTCCAGGAGCTTGTACTTTCTAAAAGCAGTCTGGATCACAAATGAAAGTGTTCAAATCTTGCTTGATTTCCATTTCCTTTCTTAGAGGACAGAGGCTAATGAGGGTGCTGTACAAAGAATAAAAAAACCTCCCATGGTTCCTGTCCCATGCAGGGAGGGTATGGATGCAGAGAGAAAGGCTCCTTGTGTGGGAGCAGTTAGGTGTGTACTGGAGCAAACAATGAGCGCTGATAAGCTGGCAAGTCCCTGGAAGGGCTCTGATTGTCCCAGCAAGGTGAGCACTGCCAGCAGGCTCTCCTTTTGCTGCAGTGTTGTCTCCAGGTGAAAGGGATGCATATCTCTACAGAGGCAGAAGGGCTCTTAGGAAAGAGAGGTGGGGGTGAAATGATTGGAGCTTTGTTCTTCCTCTGCCCCCTTTAACCACTCACCACAGAGAAGTCAAGGGTAAAATGCTGCTCTCTTCCCTGGAAAGAGCCTTGGATCAGACATCCTTTATTCCACCCAAGGTAATTTCATTGAGATGTGGGGCTGGGGTTGCCTTTGTCTTCCTGTCTTCAAAGGGGACCTGACACAATGGGGTCCTGAGCCTGCTGCTGCAGAGATAACACAATGTTTATGCTCCACTGCAGCTAGAAGATACCTTCCAGGGAAACAATAAGGCTTTATCATGCAGGTATGTCACTTTATGCTCTATAATCACATTCATTGGCAATAAGAAAAAGGAGAGAAAAGTTCTCAGTGAACAGCTTTAGGAAGTAGATATATGGTTTATTAAGCTCTTTAAATTTTGGCTTTGGGTTTATCTGGCTTAGATGACCTTTGTGGTATCTGAAACTTCTTAGTGTTGAAGCTGTAACAAGACTTCTCAGATTTGGGGAAAAGTGCCTATGAGGGAAAAGTAATTTCGATTTAGTTTCCTACAGATAGGAATCTGTCTGATCTATTTCTATATGAATCAGAGAAATGATCTTTCTGTCACTCCGGTTCTTCATGAACCTGGCTGATCTATTAGTCTGACATTCTTATCTGAAAAGTGAGGAAATGCTAAAAGGTAGCATTAATAGTGTCCTGAGTTTTGTCAATCTTCTCCTTGGCGAAGCTGTCCCTATTCCAAACTGGTATGAAATGTAATGTTTTGAGGAAGCTATTACAGTACCTCCACGGTACTCAATATGAAAACACTTAGGTGTAGAAAGTTGAATTATCCCTTAAAATATGGATGACAAATAGGAAGCATGATCTGCTCATTTATTTTCGCAGGCCTCATGCAAGAGGTCAGAATTCATCTGCTGCAGGACCATGAGATCCCTCCTGAGCTGGAGAGAGCTCATCCTTGTTTTCATGAGCCCTGATCCTGCTGTCAACCCATGAGCCTCTTTTGAGTGGTTGCCTCACTAGTAGTAGCCAGCTGTCCAAAGGCAAGTGGGAGGGTGGGCACACCCAGCTGCCACAGGGGATCGAGTGCAAAATTGTGTTTTAATTCCAAGATAAACACTGACTACAGTAGCTGGCTGCATTGAGAACTGACAGTGTAGAGCCGGCAGGTACTGCCTGGCATGTGTAGCCTTTACACTCCAAAGTTTAAAACATGAGGATGAATGGCAAACTTGAAGCTCTGGTAGTGAAAACATTTTCCCCGTGACTGAGTGGCTGTTCAGTTTTTTCCCGGGTTTGGTTGTTTGGCTGCGGGTTTTGTATTTTTACTTTGATGGTAACTGACCCGTTGGAGGTGTGATGGGTAATTGTTGTTCCTCTGGTGCTGTTAGAGCACCATCTCCTGTCTCTTCCTGGGATGGCTCCCCCAGGGCTCCAACATGGAAAAAGCTCGGTCTTAAGCCATACTGGTTTCTTTTTTGCCTCCACATGCAGAGCAGATTTTGGGAAGAAACTGTAGTGAGTGGAGCCAACTGGGTCTCCTGTTGCTGCTAAACACTTGATGCTTTGAAACAGGGTACAGACACCTCAAACAGAGCTGTCCTCTGCCACACACAGACCACCTTTCCCTCCTCCTGCTCTGCTTGGCTGGGACTTTCTGTCATTTCACCTGTGAGAAACGGCATGGCTAGGCTCTCCTCAGCCACACTGAGCCCAACTCAGCTTGCAGCCTGGAAGAGACTAAAAGGTACGGTGACAAGCTCCACAGGTGGTGTCCAAGTTCACGCTGAAAATATTCACTTCCACCATGAGAAAGTTGGTCACTGCACTTTGCTCACTCTTCAGGAGGTCTTCTGGGGAATGGGGAGGACAGGAACCAGAGCTCAAAGCTCTCTTCTCTTTCAGCTGTTAAACACAAACCAAGTTGGGGTTTGTATAGGCAGCCTGTGGTGTTTTCCTTTCTCCCACTTTTTGAGCAAGCTTGTGCTTCTTTCAGGAAATGCTTTTGGGAAAACTTTTACTTGGGTTATTTGTTCCATGGACACAGGGCTTTAAGACTGTGCTCCTCTTCCAAACTGCTTTGGTTTAACCCAGCAGACAGGTAAACACCACACAGGTGTTATCTTACTTCCTCCCCAGTGGGATGGGAGAGACGATAGTAAAAAAAACCAAAGCTTGTAGATTCAGATGAAGACAGTTTAACAGGGCAGAAAAGAAAGGGAAAATAATGGTAAGAGATTTTAGAAATCATGTGATGAACAATACAGTTGCTCCTCCTCTGCTGACCATTGCCCAAGGAGTGCCAGAGCAGTGGGCTGGAAACCAGCAGCCAACTCTCCCCAGTTTCATCGTTCAGCATGACACCATATGATAAGGAATAAGGAGTATCCCTTGAGCCACTGGGGATCAGTTGCCCTGCCTTTGTCCCCTTCCAAATTATTATGCAGCCCCAGTTTCCTGGCTGGCCAGAAGAACCTGAAAAATCCTTGACTAAGGATAAGAATCACTCAACAAGAACTAAATTATCAGCGTGTTATCAACATCTTCCTAATCCTAAATCAAAAGATGCAACACTAAACCAGCTCTGAGGGAGGAAAATTAACTCTGAAAGATGAAAGCAAGACACAGACTTACAATAGTTGCTTAATATTTTAGTTAATCTAATGTTTGCAGCGGGGTGCACTATGGCCTTGAAGCCGTAGGTCCTGGTGAGGCTCTTTGTGTTGAGATGTGGCAGTGGGAGGAAGATGTAAACTGTAAACAGGCAACTTCAGAAGAGCAGATTTGCTTTGCCTCCTACTTGGAGAGCCAGTCCTGGGCTGAGAATGTTAGTCCTACACCTGACAATGCTAGCAATACTAGTAATTTGAATTTTACACACTTTAGCATACACACATCAGTAGTATGCTTCTACTTTTTTATTCCCACTGTGTTTGTGATGTCGGGAAGCTGGGAAGGCAAAACTAAAGTTCACCTCAGACAGCATTTCATTTTGCTTTGTTTTGGACCTGGATTGTACTCTGCACATTCCAAACACAGATTTCTGTCGCATTTAAAAGAAAGAAAACAGGAAAAACAAAAACAAAAACAAACAACCCCCAGAGCTGGACATGGGTGAGTAGACTTGATCACAGGGCAATAATTTCCTTTAAGCAATGGTGGAGCAGTGCCCACACAGAAGCCTGGGGGATATTTGTAAGCTGATCACTGCAGGAATGTGAGGCAAACACCCAAACTACAAGAAGCAGATTGAGGTATTTCACTCGAAATGAGGTATGCACCTCGAATATGTGTGAAAGCCTGCAGGATTCAGGAATGGATTTGCATCCATGCATTCAGATAGGACAAATATCACTTGCACGGCAGCACACAAAGCTGCAGGGCAGGATTCCTGTCTTGGGCTCACTAGGAAAAGGCCTCACCTCCTTGCCTTTGGAAGAGAGTCTGGGAGGCAACACAAGATGGAAGCAATGAAAGAGGGACACGTATTTGCCTAATTTCAAGGCAGAGACAAGCTCCTGGGGCAAGTCAGATGTGCCAAACCTCCACCTCATATCCACCTCATACCCTCAGCTCCCTGAAAATTGTGTCCATCCCTGGACCTCTCCTCTCCGAAGGTCTGGGCACTGCAGGGTCTCCCCCGTAGGCTGGGCTACGGATTTCCTGGCAGAATGGTGAACCACTGTGGCCTCGAGCCTATGTGGGGGTAAAGCTTGGTCAGGGAACAGAACGGGAGGAAAATCCCATGGATTGTCCCTGCCTCGCTGCTGGAATGGAATGGCCTCATGACTTTGCCCAGCGTGCCTGGGACAGAACCCTCGGCCCAAGAGAGGAGCCGAGAACTGAGACAAAGGTGAGACCGTGTGGGGCTCGCAGTTTATTTCTTTAAAAAGTGTCTCGGTGTTATTAGTGGAGTGCTACTCATAACCCCTTCCCAGAAGTTCTGTCCTCCCTGCTGAACACGACAGCGCGCTCTCAAGCAGCCGAGCCCCTTCAGGGCAGAGCTGCTTCCCTCATGCCGTGCCAGGGTAGAAACGCGACTCCGCATCCCACACTTAGCAGGGACACCCCGTCCGTCGCCATTCCAAGGCGGAACCTGCCGCCTTTAGGCAAGATGAGCTCCGTGCCGCCGGCGCCCCGCCACGTTTGGTCGCGGCACGCCTCTCCCCTCCTTCTGAGGGGCGGTGTGGCGTGCCCTCAGCCAAGATGGCGGCGGGGCCTCAGCGGGCGCCGGGCGGGTGTGCCTCCGCCGCCGCCATCTTGGCCGCGGGCAGCGCGTACCGCTGAGCTGGCCTTGCCGGGCGCGCGGGGCGTGCCGGGAGGGAGCGGCGCGAGCGAGCGGCGCGGGCAGGTGGGAGCGGCGGGGGGCTCCGAGGGGTGGGAATGGGGATGGAAATGGGGATGGGGATAGGGGGGGTGTCCGTGTTCCCTGAGGGGATGCGGTGTGAGGCGGTCACTGATGGCCCCTGTGAGGGCGAAGGCGCCGTCCCCTGTGACGGGCGGGTGTGGAGGGGGCCGTCAGCGGTGTCCCCTGGACGGGTGTTGAGCGCGGCCCGCGCTGTGCCCTGGCGCGGTGCTCACGGGGGTCAGCAGTGTCCCACGGAGCAGCACGGGCTCGGCGCTGTTCGCTTCGGCCGGGCTGGGCATCGGCAGTGTCCGCCAGGGCAGGGCTGGGGTCGGGCGTGTCCCCTGTGGAGGGTCAGCGGCGCTTTGCCCTGTGGCCGTGCCGGGGATCAGTGCTCTGGGGGGCGGAGGTGGCGCCTGTGGCGGCACGGGGGATCTGTGGTGTCCCCTATAGCCGTGCCAAGCGCAGCAGCTGGAGGATTACACCTGTCCTGCCGCTGTCCTGACCCCAAAGTAGGGCCACAGCCCATGGCAGTCAGGGCTCTCCTGGGGCAGGGAAGTGATGCTGGGCTACAGCTGGGAAAACATGGAATAAATTTGCCCTGTGGCTGTGCTGCATACCTGAGATGTCAGATGTTTTTATTGCTGTTCTGGTGTGCGGGATCTTTTACAGGCAGACTCAGCTCTGACTTTCACATTGACAGACCTGTTTGTGGTGGGGATGTGTTGTGAACCCTTCTGTTTGTCCATCCGGTGAGGGAGGTGGAAACATGGGGCAATTCTCCCCTTATGCTTGATTTCCATGCTTAATAGCAAGGAAGAGGAAAATGTCAGTGAATTTGTAGTTCTGTAGGAAAATGTTACACCAAAACTTCTCCTCATCTGAGGGGAGGTGTTGCTTCTGATTTTTCATGTCTGTGGCCCTCCTGAATATCCCACCTGCAGTGAGGACCAGGAGTAAGGTAATCCTGGAGTATCTGCAGCTGTAGGTGAACCTCTGAGTTTCCTTGTCTGAAGCAGGTTGTGAGCTGCTGCTTTTGGCTCTGTGAGTTGCTGCTAGTGCTGTGTGGTGTTTGTGGTCTGGATTTGACAAGTAAGTTTTTTTGGTAAGCTTGTTCTTGCCTTTCTCAGAGAAATCAAAAGTAGTGATGGCCTGGAGGCTCTTTTTTATGTCTTATTTTGGAGAGTTTAGTGAGAGAACACAGAGAATGATTTCTCTGTTATGTTGGGGATATTCCTCCTTGATGTTTTCTGAAGTCTTCTGGCCTCTCAGTTCCCTCCTTACTGGCAGTGGGACAATGATGCCATGCAGAGTGGGTGTCCAAAAGACCTTTTTTGGTATTTTGTAATGTACTCCTTTCCCTTTGTAAGCAGGTCAGGCTGACATCTTGGTGGCATTTGGGATTGGTTTGGTGTCAGACTTGGCCTCCTTTTCTCCCTGCAACGTTTCAGCTGAAGGCTCCAGGATGTGTTGCAAATCTGGCCTGTCTTCCCTTACTGACCCAGTCAGGCAGGATTGCCTTGAGGCCAGCATGAGGCTGATTGGATTTTGAGATGTTAAATGTGAATCATAAGGAAAAAAACCCCAGCCTCTTGCATTCTGACTTTGAGTGTCAGCTTTCCTTGTTTCTTTGTTGGATTTGGTGGTGTTTTAATTGGCTGTAATGTTGATGAGAGCACTGGACAGAAGAGATTAATGGAGTCACATGGTTTGTTTGATAATGGGATTAATTCATTGCACTGTGTTGGCTTTGTGCTTCAGTGTCTTGTGTCCCCACCTGCAGTTGATCTGCTGAGCTCCTTTGCAGGTCTGTTGCCCACACAAGTGGCTGCTGCCCGAAGGTGCCTTCTTCTGTCCTTCAGGAGCTTCTGCGGGGCCATGGCGACGTACCTGGAGTTCATCCAGCAGAACGAGGAGCGTGACGGGGTGCGCTTCAGCTGGAACGTGTGGCCCTCCAGCAGGCTGGAGGCCACCAGGATGGTTGTGCCCCTGGCCTGTCTCCTGACCCCGCTGAAGGAGCGTCTGGACCTGCCCCCCGTGCAGTATGAGCCGGTGCTTTGCAGCAGGCCGACCTGCAAAGCTGTGCTCAACCCGCTCTGGTAGGAATTGCTCGGCTGGGGATGTTGGAAAGGGCTGGATAATACCTAGTTGTCATCTGAACTTCACTGCTTCCTTATTCTCTGCCCTATGCCTTTCATTTAGATGTGGTGGGCTTGTTAAAATCCATACATCAACATGCCTGTTGCTAGAGCTGGCAAGAGCAGAGGGCACAGGAGGATCTTTGGGGAGGCTGTTACGGCAGAGTCCTCTCAGCATCCCAGAGAATTTCATGGTGAATGAGGAAACTCGTAATAGACAAAGATGCCCATTATACTGATACTGTGCTCTGGACTCTGGTGTTCACTTGTTTTCCTGCTTCCTACACATCCTGCTGCTTGTAGGTCAGTTCCAGTATGAGCATAATGAAGTAATTTTAGAGGAATATCTCGGTCCCAAAATCATGTGATGATCATGCATACTCGGAGTGTGGTGTTGGGCTAAGAAAAAGCAGGGAATGCCAGTAAGAGGAAGTGAAATGAGATCAAAGCCATGGAATGAGAACATGGTGAGGCATCCTGCACTAGCAGGATGTTGTACTGGGCTGAGGAGAGTAAACTCTGTGGGACAGATGCCAGTAAGAGGAAGTGAAATGAGATCAAAGCCATGGAATGAGAACATGGCGAGGCATCCTGCAATAGCAGGATGTTGTACTGGGCTGAGGGGATAAACTCTGTGGAACAGCCTGTTTGTTCTGTGTTTGCACAAGATCTGGGTGGATGGCTCCTGCTGCTCTGAGACTGGAGCACTTGTGTGCCACAGCTGCACAAACAGTAAGACAATGAGATGAGCCTAAGTGTAGTGAGAGTTATTAGACCCAAGTCTGTGTCTGCCAAGGGCTGAGCTTCAGAGAGCTGTCAGTGGTCCCTCATGCTGACAAGCCTGGAAATGGCAGGGCTGGATTAGCTAATGAACTTCCTGGTATAGAACCAGAGTCTGAGTCCCTAAAATACTTGCTGTTCAAGCTGGAGTGTCTTTTTCTTCCTCAGTGCTGTGAACCAGCATGGATTAATGAATTAATTGTGAAGCTTTGCTGTAAAATTGTTCCTGAAGTCACACCAATGCCTCATATTTCCCTTGCAGCCAGGTTGACTTTCGGGCCAAGCTTTGGGCTTGTAACTTCTGTTTTCAGAGAAACCAGGTAAGTTGGAAAAAGCACTTCCACCTTTTCAGTGAACACTTAATTGATGGCCTTCCCTGGACATTAAACATAAATTCTGCTTCTCTAGATCCCTTCCCTTGGCTTTCTTCTCTTGCTGAGCCCAGGCTAGAGTACAGTCTTCTTTATCTGACATATTGTCAGTGATTTTACTAGCATGCGGAGCATATAAGGAGATAAAAATGCTATTTTATTCCATGTGTCCCAGTCTGTTTTTGCATCTGATATTTACTATTCCTGCAGATTATGGAATTTATTAGATTTGAGTAGACTTTTGCCATCAGAAGCTATGGCTAAAAGAATTTCAACTACTACATTGTTGCTGCTGTAGCCTTACTTTTTATTTACACTGGACTGAGCAGTTGTCCATCCTGCTGGCCACTTGTCTGTGCTTAGGAAAAGCACGTAATGAATTAATCAGGTTGGTGCAGTGGCAGTAAATAAAAAGTTGAATAACCTGAATAATCTGCAGGGCAGGCTCTGTGCTGCAGTAGAGAGCCCTAAATTTTTGTCCTGCAACTTCCTTGTCCTAATTTTTTGTTGTCTTTTTCAGTTCCCCCCAGCATATGCTGGCATTTCTGAAGTCAATCAGCCAGCAGAGCTTATGCCTCAGTTTTCAACAATTGAATACATAGTGCAGGTAAATGAACCACAGGCAAGTTTGAAGCTCCCAGAATTGTTTGTGACAAATTATATATGTGTAAAATTTTCTTAGGATAATGCAAATAAATACCATGTCTGCAAGGTGCTTAAGAAGGGGCTCATTTTATTCCTTGGCTGGAGGCTTTATAAAATGTCATTTCTTCCCACGTCAGCGAGGTCCGCAGACGCCGTTGATCTTCCTGTACGTTGTGGACACGTGCTTGGAAGAGGAGGATTTGCAGGCCCTGAAGGAGTCCCTGCAGATGTCCCTGAGCCTGCTGCCTCCCGATGCCCTGGTGGGGCTCATCACTTTTGGCCGCATGGTCCAGGTTCACGAGCTGAGCTGTGAAGGGATTTCCAAGAGCTACGTCTTCCGGGGCACCAAGGACCTGACAGCCAAGCAAATCCAGGTGTGCTCTGCCATCCCTCAGGCCAGGGGCTTGTACCTCTCAGCTCTGTTGGGCTCTCAAGCACAGGGCTCTCTGGGAGAAAGGAGGGCTTGGTGCTCTCAGCTGTGAGCCTGTTGCCCTCTCAGTATCTGTCCTGTCTTTTTGCTTTTGTAAATGTCTTGGAAGCTTGTTCATGATTGAGTTTTTATATCTCACATAATGGACCCATGATCCATTCCTAATGGCAGTGCAAAGATGAATAATTTTACAGATTTAAGTATATTTAATGCTGCAGTATTGCAGGCCTCACAGTATATTAAATAATACACATAATATTATTAGTGTTTGAATAGTACATCTCTGCCTCCTCTTTACTGTTCTTAGGATATGCTTGGGCTTTCGAGGCCAGCTGTCCCCATGCAACAGGGAAGACCTCTTCAAACTCCAGAGCAGCCTGTTATTTCCAGCAGGTAAGCTTCACCAGCACAGCACACAGCAGGGCAGATGTTTTATGCCCCTTTATAACCATAGGTCATGCTTCTAACCCTGGGTTTCCCAGGGAGGGGAAAGGAGATTTAAATGGTATTGTCTTATCACAGTTATTTACCTCCATTGAACACAGTTTTCTCTTTCTCAGCTTCTCTTTTTCAGTGGTAGCTCTCATGCCTTTCAGCAAACTCACCTTTGAACTTCTTTCCTCTTCTTTATGTGACTTTGACGTCTTGTCAGTTCCTGATGTCTTGCTTTGATCAAATTTTTTATTTTGCACAGGCTTGTTATCTTGGAAAGTTTGCATGTAAGAAGACGACCTGCTGCATGTCTCTTTACTTCTTTTGATTCTGATTATTGTCTCAGTGCAGTTTATGTGTGCCAGGAACAAAGAGGCAGATTTTTTTTCTCCAAACTTAGAAGCAGGAAAACACTATTTTGAATTTTTGCAGGTTCCTACAGCCTGTGCATAAGATTGACATGAATTTAACAGATCTGCTTGGAGAGCTGCAGAGGGACCCATGGCCAGTGACCCAGGGAAAGAGACCCTTGCGATCTACTGGAGTGGCTCTTTCAATTGCAGTTGGCTTATTGGAGGTACTTCTAATGCTGTGGTTTGAGATGAGCAGGCCAAAGTAAGCACATGGCCATGCTTGCTGAGTGCAGCTGGGTTACAGTGGGGTGCAGAGGGGCAATTTGTCTCTACTGACATTTGAGCTGTGCTAGCATTGGCTGATGTAGATGGGCTGGAAGGTTTCATCTAAATGGAATTTAAATTTGCAGGTGTTTAAAGGTCTCTGATTCTTGCGTGTGTTGCCACACAAGAGGTGATACTATGCACTGGATTTATCTGAGTATTATCTAAGATATAAGTAAAGAGAACAGAAACTGCCTGCTTCCTGTTTTGTAGACATGAAGCTTGATATGGTTTGAGTTTAAACTTTATCTGAGTGCTGTGACGGTCAGGAAGTGCATCACTATTTATCGAGGTGGCTTCTGGCAGGGAGGGACAGGTCCCCACTGACACTGCAGGAGCACGTGCAGACCCTTCTCTAAAGAAAGCATTGTTGCTATTTAATCAGTTTCCCTTTTTTTCCCCCTCCTCCCCCTCTCTGATATAAGTCTTTGTTTTTATTTTAGGGTACATTTCCAAACACAGGGGCCAGAATAATGCTGTTCACAGGCGGGCCACCAACACAAGGGCCAGGCATGGTGGTGGGAGATGAGCTGAAAACACCCATCCGCTCCTGGCATGACATAGAGAAGGATAATGCAAGGTTCATGAAGAAGGCCACCAAAGTAGGTACTAGGGCTTGATATGTGTGTTTAAAAGCTGAAACTGAATGCTGTGTCAGAACACTACATGGGTTGCATGGTTGTCCTTGAAATAATCTGAGTCTTTGTGTATGCTAAATTACGGGGATGGTTAAGGGAAGAGTAAAAAAGCTTCCTTCTAGTTAGTTCTCCATCATGGTCTTGTGCCTTCTCAGAGAAGAAAGTATTTCAGTATTGTTTCTTAGCTGATGGTGGGTGGAGAGTTTGTTCATCTGCATCATTGTGTCTCTTTCTGGAGAGATAAAAATCTCCTAAGAACTGGTTATTTCCAGAAAGCCTCCTTTGGCTTGACATATAAAACAACCATTAAAACAGAAAAAATGTCAGATATGAAATGTGCCTGTCAGCTTAGAGAAAGCAGGATGACACCTGTTCTCTTAACTGTCTTTGGGTTCCCAGCAAGTCATCACAGACTAGATGATCCCTTGTCATTTATGCACTGTTTATATTTGAGGCTCATCCAAATGCATCCCTCATCCTAGAAGGGAGCAGTGTGCTGCAGCCAACATCTCTTTAGCTACCACAGTACTGGTGGTTGTCCCATCTGTACCTTGTGTTGGCCTGAGGTGGGGAGCAGCAGAAATTGCAGAAATTGCAGCCTCCTAACCCTCGGGTGTGTGTTCCAGCACTACGAGACTCTGGCCAACCGCTCTGCGGCCAACGGGCACTGCATCGACATCTACGCCTGTGCCCTGGACCAGACAGGGCTGCTGGAGATGAAGTGCTGTGCAAACCTCACTGGGTATGTTCACAGCAGGGCAGCACACAGCTGGCACCTGCTTTTTGGGGTGTTTTTGGAGGGGGAGAATAGTTCAGGAAGCAATTAGGTGTGCTGTCAAGGCAGAAGGTTTTTTGTCATTCTGTTCTAAACTGTGGTTTGAATTTGCCAGGAATTATATGGCAAGCCTCACCTGATCCCAGTCTACATTTCTGGAGTCTCAAAGCAGCATGTGAATTAGCACTGCTGTTAGAAAACTCAATGGTGGGTAGATGTTTTCCTTGTGTGGACCAGATTTTCTCTGCTTAACAGCTCGCTTATGCTTTCTCCAGGGATTCTTGACTTCCCTGGGTTCAGTTTTAAGTGACATGTCTTAAGGGGTAAAGGTCTCTGTCCCATACTGCTAGAAATGGTCTCTGTGAGGAAGGCTGTGTGCTAACCCAGGCCTTTTGAGGACTTGGCATGACTTATTGCAAGTGCAAGGTGTTTGTAAATAACCCCTCAGTGCTCAGCAAGGAGAAGAGAGACTGACCCTGTGGATGTGTTACTGAGCTGCATCTGGCAGACCTGGGCTTGCCATGGCACTTAGGGGAGGCCCAGCACCTTCCCTGTGCTGCAGTGGTGCAGCCACCCCTGGTGTGGTGTGGGTGGCTCCAGCCCTACTCAGGGAAAGCAGGCTGAGCAAAGAGCTTTCCAGGCTTGAAAAACAAACGTTTTGAAGGCAGCTGAAGCAATGGCAAGAAACAGAGTTGAGAAAGGAAACTGACAAAGGAAACTGATAAACTGACGCACTAACCCGAGTGGCTTTGTAGAAGGCACACATGAATCTGCACTCCCTGTTATGAATCCTGCCTGTGCAAAGGCATGCTCTAAAGCAGTAACTGCATGTGTTTGCACGTGTCAGAGGTTCAGGCATGTGTCCTTTGTACTTCTAGTTCCCAGCTGCTTCAGTTCCCTTGTTTTTTCTTTCCCAGAGGACACATGGTGATGGGAGACTCCTTCAACACTTCTCTCTTCAAGCAGACCTTCCAGAGGGTATTTAGCAAAGGCTACAATGGGGAATTCCGGATGGCTTTTGGTGCAAATCTGGATGTGAAGGTGAGAGATGGGTATGACTGCAGTAATGGGGAAATACAAGTGCTGTTGATTAAAAAGTCAGTTTAAGTCTCTGGGATATTTGGGGTGTAGGAATGTCTACATGTTTGAGGTCAGATGTAGTGCTTCTTTGGGAGAAGCACTGTACTGGAGGGATACTGATTTGGAAGCTTGGTAATTTTGTTGTTGTTGTGTGGGTTTTATTGTTTTGTTTGTTTGGTTTGGTTTTGTTATATTTAAAGCAGCCTCTCCTCACTCAACAAGGAACATTTCATACTGTTTAATCCCTATAAATATGTCTTCATTATTAAAATGTGGTTCTGTAGATTCTCTTACCTTCACTAATTGTAGCAGTGGATAGTATGGGAAAATACCATCTCATTAAAGCTGAGCAACTAATTTAGACTCTGTGTATGCTATTTGACTGACTTCATAAAAAAAAACAAACTTTTTTTTTTTTTTTTACCTTGTTCAAGACCTCCAGGGAGCTGAAAATTGCAGGAGCCATTGGACCATGCATATCCCTGAATGCTAAAGGGCCATGTGTGTCTGAAAATGTAAGTTTCTGACATGGAAAAATCTTTAACAAAGAAGTAAATATACAGTGCAAAGTTTCTGTCTAGACCTGCAGCTGAAACAGAATGTCAGTTTTCCAGGAAACATCCTTAGGAAATTACAGCCTTTCTTAGACTAAATTCTTGCTTCCTAAGGCTTTCTTTTAACTGTATGGCCTTCAGTAACTTCATTCACACCCAAAAGATAAGGAGTCTAGAAGGCCTGCCATTACTTGTACCACTGATCAGAATTTAACATAAGCTTGCCTTTCCTGCTGCTAGAGTAAAATTGCTGCTTTCTTTTGGATTCTGTGCAGGAACTTGGAATTGGAGGGACATCTCAATGGAAAATCTGTAGTCTGGATCCCAGTACAACTCTGGCTATTTACTTTGAAGTGGTAAATCAGGTCAGTCCTGGCTTTTTTTTTTTTTTTAATACCTTTTTTAGTCATCAAACTAGTTGTTACAGGTCTAGAAAATGCAATGGCACCCCCTGTGTTGCAGGTAGATGGTTGCAAAGCAGCCAAGTGTTCTGTGATGAGAAAATAATTTCAGAATTTTTTTCGCATGTGTCTCTTTCTTTTATGTGCTGTGGGGGCTTGTTACAGCTGGGAAGAGTTCTGGAAAAGGCATCATGTTTTGAAGTCTGCCCTTGTTTCATTTGCAGCACAATGCACCCATCCCTCAGGGAGGCAGAGGGGCAGTGCAGTTTGTCACCCAGTATCAACACTCCAGCACCCAGAAGCGCATTCGTGTCACCACCGTAGCCAGAAAGTGAGTACCCTGTGCCAGTGCTCTGGCAGAGTGGCACCAACTTCAGCTCCCATCTGTGCTGGGATTCCTGGCTTTTTGCTGCCTGCATTGGCACACGTGGGTGCACGTGGCATTAACCCTTTGCTCACCCTGCAGCTGGGCAGATGCACAGACTCAGCTGCAGCACATCGAGGCTGCGTTTGACCAGGAGGCAGCTGCCGTGCTCATGGCACGGCTGGGAGTGTACAGGGCTGAGTCTGAGGAGGGACCTGATGTTCTGCGTTGGCTGGACAGGCAGCTCATCAGGCTGGTAAGACCAACACTGAGCTTGGGGGCATTCTTGATTTCAGTGAAAATGGAAGAGACGTCAGCAATCTTTTTCCAGATTGACTTGCTTTGTTTGTGCTTGGATCATAGTCACATAGGTGTAGCGTGGAATAACTCAGAACCCAGTGCGATCAGCAAATTTAGGATGGGATAGGTGAACATCCCATCATGCTGAAAGGGATTGAATAAGGGATAGGGAAACACAGAGTAATGCAGGTGGGGTGGTCACTGGCTCAATCCTCCTGCTTAAAGCAGGACCAGCTCTGAAGTTAGAGCAGCTTGCTCCGAGTCTTGTTCAGTTGTGTTTTGAAGATCTCCAAAGGTGCGATTTCTTATGCTTCTCTTGACAGCCTGTTCCAGTGTCTGGTCACAGTCACTGTGTTTTTGTTTTTTTTTTTTCTCTTCTCTGCCTCTATCTCTCAATCAGAATTTCCATTTCCCCAGTTACCAGTCAGGTAGACAGCAAACTGACTCCCTGATCTCACTCTTCACCAGGCTGAACGAACCCATCTTCTTCAGCTTCATTTTCTTCATAAGATGCTCCAACCCCTGACTAACTTGGTGGTCTCTGCTAGACCAGTATATCCATGTAGAGCCCAAAGCTGGACACAGCATTCAGATGTGGGCAAGTTCAGGATAGTAACCTGAATTAATTCTGCAACGTCCTGCTGTCTTTTGCTTTCAATTTCATAAGCCCAAATTGTCTAAATCAGTGCTGGTCTTGTCCAAACACCATGTGGGTTTGGTACTAAGACAATATGGCACATCAGACCCTAAAAACCAGGGCCAGTCAAATAGAGATTGGAGCACAAGCACAAACAGGAGCAAACTGTTTGCTGCAGTGACTGTGCAATCATTTAGAGTTTAATTTCTAAAACCACTGATACTTAGTTTCAGTGAAATGGTGAAATACTGATCTGCTGTTCTGCAAGAAGTGTTCCGTAGGGTACAGAACAGTTTAGGTGTAATAGCCCTGAATTAATGGAAAAAAAAAGGGTAGTGCTGTAGAGGCACCACTTCTTTCATTCTTTGATAATTTCAAATCTAGACTTTATGAATATATATATAAATATCAAAATAGATTAAATCTTCATTCTCATTCCAGAAAAACAGAGAAACCACTGACTTAAAGAAAAATAGCCTGTAAATGCTATAGTGTTTGTTCTTGTCAGGTTCATGCCTTGTTTGTTTAAAAATTAGCAGAAGAACACCCTGTAGAAAAAGAGATGTAAATTCTATTAAAAAAAAAAAAAAGAAAAAAATAGAGAAAAGAGAGAGATAACTAAAGTACCCATTTTGCTTCCAACAGTGTCAGAAATTTGGACAATACAACAAAGATGATCCCAACTCCTTTAGGCTATCAGAATCATTTTCTTTGTATCCTCAGGTAAGAATGTCACTTCCCACAGCCATGGGAAAAGTGTGCAGGGGTGAGTGGGAATGATGATAAAACATCTTGCACTATTTGTCAGATTCAGGAGGGGAGGAACAAGTGCTTTTTTAATGTAATGGACTGATCCTGTAGTTCAGCACTGCAAGAGACCAGTAAGAGAAGAAATCTGGGGAGTTATTAAGGGGCAGACTTCTCCCAAAGAATTTGCTGTTCAAAAATACTGGAACTGGGTCCAGATGTCTTGGCGACTTTGGCTGACATTTCTTGTCTCACTCCTCTTTCTGGTGCAGTTCATCTTCCACCTGCGCCGCTCCCCATTCCTGCAGGTCTTCAACAACAGCCCAGATGAGTCTTCCTATTACCGGCACCACTTTGCCAGGCAGGATCTGACCCAGTCCCTCATTATGATCCAGCCCATCCTTTATGCTTATTCTTTCCATGGGCCTCCTGAGGTGAGTCTGTGTTTTCTAGGAAGAGGTCAATCAACTCAAAATAATGAATATTCAGTTGAAATAACACTATTTCAGCCAAAAGGCCCTTGTAGATTTAAAAGAAAATTATTAAAGGACAAGATACTTTTGTTCAAGATCGTATCAAATTGGATGGGCATAGAAGTTACTCTCTGGCATCCTGAGATCTGAGGGCATAGGGGTGCCTGACTTTGTTCTTTATTTTCCCCAGCCAGTGCTTTTGGACAGCAGCAGTATTCTTCCTGACAGAATCCTACTGATGGATACTTTCTTCCAGATAGTTATCTACCTTGGTGAGGTATGGTGAAACACATTCTCTTTCTGTGTTTGTGCCCCTTCCCTCCTGCCATGCATGCAGACAGCTTTGCTGCTAGTATGAAATATGAACAAATTAACTTCTTGCAAAGCCCACACAGCATAATGACCATGCCATGTACATGCTGCTTGTTGGAATACAATTCCCACCACTGTCAGAGTAAAAATAGTACTGGAACCACTAAGGATATGTTCTGCACTGAGTGCCAGCTGTTGTGTTAGCTTGGCCATGAAGGTGGTCCCTTACCATCATTGGAAAAGGCCAGAGAACCTGGAAATTAAGCAGGGCAGAGTTAACAAGAGGGATACATATTTTGACAGAGTTGCAAGTATTTTCAGAGGAGTGACAGAATTTTGCTTGCAGGGTTTTAATACTTACGTGCAGTGGCTCTTCAAGAAATCAGTTAGGCAGTTTTCCAGTTTTTGCTTTTAAATACTGGATGGTTTTGGAAGCTGATGCTATATTCCTCATGACTGAGGGAAGTGCTTAGATACTTTCTAAAAATCTTGTGGGGTTACCTTAAGGAGTTTCTGTCCTCTGTTGCAGATCAGGACATTCAGTAACTGGCTAAAAACCAGACAAGAGCTGAGTGTCTGACCTATGTACTTATAGAGGAATTGCTGCAGACATATGGTGCATGCAATGGATACCTTGAAAGTACTGTAAGGCCAAGTCAGATTCAAAATGTCAGTGATTTATAAATGCTTCATTTCTGTGTTGGCACAGGCTGAAGCATATTGAAGATTTTCAACAAACTGCTCTGGCACTGCACAAATTGCTGCCAGCTTTTGTGTTGGGTGCCTGTGCTTAAATTTGGGGACAGAAAGTAATGTTGTAGGCACAGTAGTGAAGGTGTGTGTTTGCCCCAAGCAGAAGCACATGCAGCATTCTGCTGCCTTGAGACATGCAGGGTAAAAAGGGGAGGCTTGTAGACATCCCTGCTCCGTTTTAATTTCCTCCCTGTCCCATCAATAGACTATTGCCCAGTGGCAGAAAGCTGGATACCAAGACATGCCTGAATATGAAAACTTTAAGCACCTCCTGCAAGCCCCACTGGATGATGCCCAGGAAATCTTGCAGACCAGATTCCCAATGCCACGTTACATCCACACTGAGCACGGGGGCAGTCAGGTAAGGAAGTTTCTGGAGGAACTCATTCTGTTGGTGCCTAGAGCAAATGGCTCATTCTGCTTTTCTGAGAGGTTCTGGTAGTCAAACACAGTTTAGCTCTTCAAAGTACAGAGCTTGCATATTTTCTTATCAACTTTTGCTACAACTCTGTCTTCTAATAGGCTGATCACTTGCTGGATATGCTTATGAAATCTGAGGGTGGAAAAAAATGGAAAAGCCAACTAAAATATGTTTTTATTCCCCAGTAAAAAGGTGGGAAATAAATGATTTGGCTATGTGCCTATAGTTAGCTTGCTAGGAGAGTAATGCTGAATGACTGACCATCTGTATCTTCATTCTCAACCACTGAGTGAGGATATAAAATTGTTGTTACTTTCGCTCTTCCTGGAATTGCTGTACTTGTTTGTAGCAGTGAAGAGGCAGGGACTGCTGCTCCAAACTAAAGATTTGGTGTTGATTTTTGTTGTGACCCTGTTGCACTGGTCTGGCACTGAGCCCCTTTTGGAAGAGCAGGTGTAGCATGGGGAGAAGAACAGTGCTGGTGTTTCCTGTGCCATGGATTCCTGTCCCATGGAATCAGAGCTGCCCTGCCAGGCGAGCACAGCCTGCTGTAGCAGGATACTCAGTGCCCCTGGGAGACAAACTGTCTGTGGAGCAGGGATTTCTGGACTTGAAACCTGCTTAAGTTAACTTAGTACCTTGCAAAAGCAGAGGAACTTTGCTGGCCATGCGTCTAAGGTGAGATGAAGCCTGAAGGAGCAGACAGATCTCTCATTTTACCAGACTCCTCCTCTTTTTGTCTTTATAGGCCCGGTTCCTCCTGTCTAAGGTGAATCCTTCTCAGACCCACAATAACCTCTATGCCTGGGGCCAGGTAAGCAGTGGAGGAGCTGCTCATCTTTGGGAATGCTGTAAAATACACATGGACACGTTTGTGTGTGCAGTGGCCATCCTGTCTCACCAAGTGGCCACAAAAAGTGCTACATTTGTCTTTGGTTCATTATCATGGAAGCACTGGTGGGCAGCACTGGATGATCAGAATGGAGTTTTCAAGCCTGGATGTCATGCTTTTTCATGATGCTGGAAAAAGCAACTAGCATATGGATACATACACATCTAATTTAGCTGAGAATACTAGACTTTATCCTCTTTGCTTACCTTGTTTGTGTAGAGCTTTGGGCAGCAAAATTCCCAGTGCTTTAGGAAGAAGAGACTTCCCTGCAGCAGTTCAGATTGTATGAGAGGATAATGTCAGTGCTGTTGCCAAATAGTAGCATCTGGCTTTTGCAGGAGAAAAAGGTTTTAGCGGGTTTTAATTAGGTGAGAGTGCTGACATTTGATTTGCTTTCAGTTCTTCCCCTGTGTTAGCAACAGTATTTTAGGCTCGTTATTACTTTGTTTCTTCTGCAGGAATCTGGAGCTCCAATCCTGACAGATGATGTGAGTCTCCAGGTATTCATGGACCACCTTAAAAAGCTGGCAGTTTCAAGTGCATCGTGACTGAGCAGCAGGAGCAGCAGACAATTTACATGGATCGTGTTGATGACAGAAGTGGACCAATTTATTTACATTTCCTTTCCTCTCTTTTGAACTAGGGATTTTAACTGTTACACAAAATAAACATTCAGGGAGAGTTTTTTACTTCTCCCTTCTAATTTATTTGTATTGCTGTTTGTCTGTATTCTGTTCACTCTGCATTTTCCACACATCCCAATTAGAGTTGAAAGCTGTTTTAGCCAACAGAGATTTCGACAGCCTTTAGCTTAACTTTTAATATTCTTGAGAGGTCTCCCAGCAAGCAGGGGGCTGTAGTAATGAAAAATAAAACCGGGTAGGAGCACAGCTCCTTAGTGTTGTTCCCAGATCCGGCTGTTGGTGCCAAGGGCGGCTCTTGGCTCCTTTTGCCCCGCCCCCCGCGCGTGCCCCTTTAGGGGGCGGGGCCTCCCACGCGTCTGCGCGGGCGGCCATGAAGCCGGCGCGCGCCGCCGTGTGGAACGCCAGGGCCGCGCTGCTCTACTCGCTGGGCGCCTGGACCACGCTGGGCGGCCTCATCTACTACAGCCGCCTGGAGAAAGCCAGCACCGGCACCGGTACCGGTACCGGGGCCTGCGGTCACCGCCAGGGGGTGGGGAGGTTTCGCTGAGGGACAGCCAGCGCGGCGCGCGTCGTGTCCGGGGCGGGGCCTGCCCGGGGGCGGGGCTTGCGTGAGGGAGAGCTCGGCAGCGGGATCGTCCTGGTTTCTCCTCGCTGCCCGGGGCAGGCGCCGGGGTCCCCCAGTCCCGGTCTCGCCGTTTCCCGGTCGGGGGACGGTAACGCGGGGTGTTGCCCGCCCGCCCCTCGGGGCACTTCGGGCTGTGCGGCTGCCGGAGCGCGGGCTCCGCTCGGGCTGAGTGACCCGGGTGTCCGCCCGGCCCGGCCCGCCCCGGCAGCCCCTCCTGAAGGGAGGTAAATCCCGCATTGATGGGAGAAAGTCGTGCTCTGTCTCAAGTCACAGAAACGGGCACTAGGCTCTTCCCAACCTGTTCCTTTTATTTGCGCTGTGGGAATGGCTCGAAGCTGTGCTGCGGGAGGGTTAGGCTGGACATGAGGAAGCATTTCTTTACTGAGAGGGTGGTCAGATAATGGAATTAATGGATTTTTGCACTGGGCTGCTTGGGCTAGCTTTGATGTGGATAGCTTGGGAAACCTGTTGTTACTGCTACTGTAGTACTGATAATTGTCCCGTACCAGTGCAGGTATCTGATTTACCTCATTAAATCAGTTTTTCTGGCTATGGTTAACAGATCTTTTCTATCTGATCCTCAGAATGGAAGGAAAAGCAAAAAGAATACTGAATGTCCATGTGGCTGCCATGATAAAGGGATAAAAGATTTTTATTGTTTTTTTTTTTTTGTCTTCCCCCCCCACTTACCATTCTTTCTATTCCTTAGAGAATGAAAATGATCCTGAGGCAAACCAAGGGGTCCGCAAGGAAGTACACACTAGGGAATATCCTTTTGGATTGACAGTGACAACAGAAATAACATACAAAGAGGTTCCGCCTCCTCTTACTCAGCTGCTCAGGCGTGTGGTATCATTCTTTGTTCCTAATGATGACCCTCCTTCTGAGAAGTGAGCTGTTCAGAAGCTTGGAACGTTGTGCTGGACCTCTGAGAACATCATCCCGGTGCCTGGCACCGGCCCACTGCTGGAGCACTGTCCCTTGCATTGCTGGAACAGCAGCTCAGCCTCGCTGGTGTGAAGTTGCTTTCCCAGCAGGACAAACCCAGGCGATCCAGGCTGTACCTGGGATGGCTCCTCAGCTGGGCAGCTCTGAAATGGATACTTCAGGAATGATGAGTAAATGGGAAGGAATGTAGTTTAATGTTTTGGTTACCGGAGTTCTTAATGGTCCTTCAAATAAAAGCTCTTGAGAGATGAGTTACAAGTGTGGAAATGTTTCTGTAAGCTAAAATCTTACTGAATGTTCTGCTCCAGGCTCTTGTTCTTTAGGGGTTGTCCTGATCCTTGCACACGCTATGTCCCCTTGTAGGGTCCTGTCCCTCAGCTCTGTGGCCAGAACTAATGTTCCTTCTGTAGGGTTTTCCCTAGTCCTTATGGACATCCCTTCCCTGTTTCTACTGGGCTCTCCCTACAGCCCTTTTAGGACACATCTTGCCCTGCCCCTCAAGGGGATGGATCTAAGGTTTCCATCTTGCTGTTTGGAAATCTGTCTCCATCTCCTCTGCCCACACACCTCAGCTTCCAGATCCTTCCTCCCTTCTGAAGGGAGCCCAGCAGGGATGCTGCAGGGGGAGGGAGACTTTGTCAGGAACTGTGCTGATATGACAAGGAGGAGTTGGTACAAATAAGGAGAGGGGAAATTTAGCTAGATATTAGGAGAAATTCTCAACTGTGAGAGTGGTGAGGCACTGGAATAGGCTGCCTGGGGAGGATTTGGATGCCCCAGCTGTGGAAGTGTTCAAGGCCAGGTTTTGGATAAGACCTAGAGCCACCTGGCCTAGTGCAAGTGTCCTTGCCCTTCCAGCCCACACCTTTGATTCTATAGGAGCTTTTACAACCCAAACCCCACCCAGCCCATGCACCTACAGACCCACCTTTCCACATGGACTCCTTAGGTCCTTACAGCCACCACCTCCTTTTCCCCAGCACTCCCCCAGCTACTCATTTTTATGGGCACCCTTCTGTCTCCCTATAGCTGTTCCTATAGCGGATGCCAATCTGCTTACGTGCATATTCTCCTTTTGGACGGCACCCCCAAATCCCTACAGGCAGTAAGAGGAAGGCCGAGCACCTGGACACACGTCCCGTGCGTGTCCGGGCGCTCGGAATGGAATGGAATGGAATCCCCCGAGCGGCGGTGCCGGGGCTGCGGCGGCACCTCCCGTGCGCCGGGGGGCGCTGTGCGCGGGGCGCGGCCGCCGCTGCTGCCGGGCGCCGCCGCTGTCCCCGCTCGGCGCCGGCCGCGCTGCGCTGCGCCATGAAGGCGATCGTGCAGCGGGTGGCCCAGGCCAGCGTCACAGGTCAGTGCGTCCCGACCGCGGAGCTGCGGGGGCCGGGGCGGCTCTGTGGGTGTCTGGGCGTGGGTGCGGGTGTGTGCGGGCGCTCCCCTCCCCTTGTCCCCGCCGTGGGTCCGCTCGTTCGCGGCTCCCCCGCGGCCCGGCCGCCGTGGGTGCGTGTGCGGGGTGTGTGTGGGGCTCTGTGTGCAGCCTTGCCTGGCGGGCGTGGGCTGGCAGACACGCTGCCATCGCCTCCTCGAGCGCCTTTGTGTTGGCAGCACAGTCGCAGTCGTCTTGCTTCGCTCGTGTTCACGGAATCACACAGTATTCCGAGTTGGAAGGGACCCACAGGGACTATGGAGCCCAGCTGTTAGCCCTGCACAGGACAGCCCGAGAGTCCCACCGTGTGCCGGGGAGCATTGTCCAGACGCTTCCTGGGCTCGGTGCCGTGACAGCGCCTGGTGCTGTGCTAGCGGGGCTGCCCTGGCACGGCCGTGCATTGCCGTGCCTGTGGTGGCGGTGCCATCCCGGTGTCCCTCTCCCGTGGCTTGCATGCGCTGGCCCTGCAGTCACAGTCACCTGCGTGCATGGCCGGCATGCTGGCAGCGCAGCCTGGCTCATCTTTTTTCATAGCCTGTGTGTGTCAGTGGTGCTGTCCCAGCTGCCGCCGGGCACTGCTCGCCCGGGTCTAGCCCCGGTTCCGGCAGGGACGGTGTGTCCTGGTGGAATGTCCCTGCTATTGCACTGCTTTGGACCTTCTGTGCTCAGGGTGCTTCAAATCGCCAAGAAGTTTGCCCGTGAGGCAGTGAGTGCCTGCTGTGGGAAGTTATTGAAGAGTTTCTGCCTGTTTGTGAGCACGGGCAGAGCGTGTCTGTGAGGGCACAGCTTTTGTGCACAGCTGGCACCGTGACCACAGCTGGGCACACCCTGTCGGCATGGGGGTTCTTGCTGCCTTAGTACCACTTTTCTGGGGAGAATTTCAGCTGTTGTAGAGTTTGGTGGACGGTGCTGTACTTAGCAGGACAAATTTCTAGGCTGGAGGACTCATACCCTGAATCCAGCCACTAGTGCACAGACACTTTCAGCTTTTACTGGAGGCCTGATCTCTTTTCATTTTGTGAGATGTTTGGAGCTTTTTGTCCCAGTCATGAGCCTGGATGCAATTTTAGCAGCTGGGTAACTGGTGCTTATCTCAGCACCAGGCATTTATTCTTACTACAGTAATCTCAGGGTAAAACCACGTTAAGATAATTTATTTAAATTAAGATAGTTTAAGGCGTTTCTTCGGAAAACACTACAGATCTGTGCTAGTTTGTGTTTTATTGTAAATGTCATTAAAGAGGTTGTTTTCCCAGTTAGGAGGGTCTAATTTGCAGGTTGTTGAAAGTCATGTTTCAAAAAATCCATGAGGACTCAGGCAGAAATCACCTGTTCAAAAACAATGGCAAAGTATGAAGGGAATGGTGAAGTAGAGAAATGGAGTGCACTTAGTGGCATCAACCAGGTGGATAATTTTTCAAGGACTGGGAAGAGTTTTACCACCTTTCTGTTTAGGACAGCTGATTCAATGGTAGTATAAAAATCTTCATACAGTGTTTTTAAATGCTGGAGTAAGTAACCCAATCTGATAAAGAAGTGGTGGCATTGGAAAGCTTTTGAAAGAATGCTTCCATGTGATCTTTCAAATCTACAAACGTAAAGACAGAGGAAACAGGGTTTAGAATGCTGTTCTCTTTAGTGGCTGGACTGCTGAAACCGTCCTAACTTGTGCTATAAAACAAGACAGTGCATTTAGCCTTATTTTTCTTTTTCCTCTCTGCTTTCTCCAGTGGGTGGTGAACAAATCAGTTCAATAGGACGAGGCCTCTGTGTGCTGCTGGGCATTTCTTTGGAAGATACACAAAGAGAGCTGGAGCACATGTAAGTCACTCCCTGCCTTTTGCCTTGTACTCTTCTGTTTGTGCATTGCTGATACCTGTGCAGTAGCCAAACTAATCAGCTATTCCTATGGGAAATAGAGGTTTGCCTGTTAGTTTCTCTTCAGATTTTACCTTGAATACAGATTTCTTAGAGTTTTCTCTTCATGTTCCATTGAGAAAAATCTGGTCCCAATTTCCCCTAAGTGTTTTTTATCAAGAGCAGACTCTTTTAAATCCTTTTTGAGTCCAAAAGAAATCCATCCTTCAAGGGTGGGATTTACGAGCATCCTCAAACTCTCCTTTTAGCTTGCACATGAGTTCTGTTCTTCCTAAAGGCGGGATAGTCTTGTCAGTTGTTTGTCTGCAAACAGGAATCAGTTTTGGCAGCCTGGAGGACTGGCTCTGGCCATCTGCTCCATGGCCACAGAATATTGGGATTCAGCCAGCAAACACATGCAAGAGAGAGCTCTCCAGGGGCTTCTTCTGTCTCTTTTGGACTGGTTATTGCTCTAGAGCTGACCTCAGTCCTTGCAAAGGCAAAAAAGAAACAGGTAATGGAGCTGACTGATGTCAAGAAGAAGGGGTTTTTATTCTCACATGCTCCATTGGTTTACCTTCCTGTTTGCCTCCCTCAGTGTGTAACATTTGCTCTGCCTTCGCTTCCCATCCCTGCCTTGGTGGATGAAGAAGCTGCTTTTGAATTTTGCAGACAGGAGATCTGTGGCTACCGTGCTCTCAGCACCAGGTTGTTGGGATGGCTGACACAGGAAGG
This sequence comes from Pyrgilauda ruficollis, assembly GCF_017590135.1. Lineage (NCBI taxonomy): Eukaryota > Metazoa > Chordata > Aves > Passeriformes > Passeridae > Pyrgilauda > Pyrgilauda ruficollis. Next base: position 472,543 of record NW_024531377.1, read on the forward strand.
GCAGGAAGCCAGCATCTGGGCAAAACGAGTGAGAGAAAGCAGCTTAACCAGGCTTTTCAGGTCCTATTAAAGGAAACTTTAGTAATCCTGTAAATGAAACAACAGACATTATTAAACACAAAAACCAGCAGTGGTGATGATTTAAGCCTTCTGCTGGGGCCTTCCAGTGGATGCTTTCAACAGTCCACTTCATTCAGGAGTTAATTCTGTTTGCTGTTCACACACACAAATTGGCAAGGATGTTCTTGTGACTGTGCCTTAGTGATGGCCAGACCCTGAAGCTAGACCATAACAAAGTCTCAGCTTTGTCTTGCACTGACTGCCTCACCTCTGGTGCAGTGCAAAATGCCTGGCTGATGGCTGCAGCTGAAATAGTGATGGCCAGACCCTGAAGCTAGACCATAACAAAGTCTCAGCTTTGTCTTGCACTGACTGCCTCACCTCTGGTGCAGTAAAAATGCCTGGCTGATGGCTGCAGTTGAAACCCTTTGTACTTGATAGGTTCCCTTGATATGCTGCAGGTGTGGAGAAGCCAGAAGAAGAAACCAAAGACAGGCGAGTGGCTTGGATGCAGTCCTGTTATCAGTCAAAGTCCTGACATGGACTGGTTGCAGCTGCCTGCTGCTTTTCAGGACCCACTTGTGAAAGTCCTCTTGTTGTGTTGAGCCAGTCAGTTCTGTCCCCTGTCTCTAGAAAATGGGCCCAAAATGCAAACCACTTTGCTGCCAGCTGCAGTTCTGCCCTGTTCCTTGGATTCCTCCTCTCATCCTGATGAACAAGTGTTGTCATCATCTGGCTTATGGGGCCTGGTCTGGAAATAGTGCTAGGAAGTGACAAAGCAGGAGGAGTATATGTGAATCATGACTGGAAACAAAAACCCACAGTTTTAAACACAGTTTAGGATGATCTCATTTCCTACTGAGTGTGATTTCCTGGTGTGGTGGGAGGACTCAAATTCCCAAAGCTGTTCACACATTAAATAATGTTGTGACACATAGAAGCAGATAGTAAAGAGTGAGCTTTCTTACTTCCTGTGCCATCTTTATGTTGCTGTGTAACACGCAGTTATTCTGCCCTGGTGCCACAATGTAAAATGATGGTGTGGATTAGTGCCCTGACACTCTTGTGTAACTGTGTGAGGGCTCTCTTGGTTAAGGCTCTGCCTAATGTGATGAGATTCCCATGGCTGGGAATCAAAGAGCAGAGGGATATCTTGTTATGTGGAGGCAGGCTGAGTATGCATCTGTTATCTCATTCTGTATGGTACCTGTTGATCCTACAGGGGACAATTTAGGAATTATCTTCTCCTCCTCCCAGGGTTCGAAAGATCTTGAACTTGCGAGTTTTTGAAGATGAAAGTGGGAAGCACTGGTCCAAAAGTGTGATGGATAAACAGTATGAAGTGCTGTGTGTGAGCCAGTTTACTCTCCAGTGCATCCTGAAGGGAAACAAGCCTGACTATCACATGGCAATGCCCACGGAGCAGGCAGAGTCTTTTTATAACAACTTCCTAGAGCAGCTAAGAAAAGCCTACAAACCAGAGCTTATTAAAGGTAAGGACAGAAGGTTGGTAAGGTCCTTGCTGTGACCAGTGGACACTCCTTGTGTGTGTCCTTTCCTGACTCTTGCTTTCTTTATTCTGTGACTTTCTGTAGCTGAAGGGGTGTTAACAATACTTTCACTAGAGCCTGTCAGGGTGATCGCTCCAGTCTTCCTCTAGCCAAGCCATTTCCTGGCCTTCCTCTGGATGACATGTAGATGTTTTATTCCTTTTGGCTGCACAACGTGAGCAGCCCAGAGAGGCTGCAGCCATGAGAACAAGTTCTGTGCTCAGGCTCCCTCAAAGGCTGCTGGATGTTTTGTGCTGTATAAATAGATTAACCCAAGAGAAGCATTTTTTCTGAGGAGTGTGTTTAGTGAGGCTCTAAGGTGTCACCAGTGTGTGATGGACAGCACAGTTCCATCTGTCACTTCTACATCCTGTTAAATGGAATTGTGACAGTGGGAGGTGTAATGTGCTACATGAGCACAGGTTTTGATTTAGACTCTCTTTCCTCAACTCTGTGTCATGTGTGGAACAGTTTTCTCTTTATCAGAAAATACCTGGCTTTCCTGTTCATTTGTGCTCTGTCCACACTCAATCTTTTCTGTTTGGTTTTCTGAGTACTTTCTGTCCATTTTCATATTCAGATTTGACTTTTTGCTACACTTGACAGGAGACAAGTTTCTAGAAAAGACTATTTTTCAAATGGTGTTTGCTAGTAGATAGTGGTTGGCCTTTCCTGATGAGGAAGAAAGTAAAAAAAGCTGAGGAAGGATTTAGAGGCTAATTTTCATATTGACTCTAGGTTAGGATAATTATTCCAGTGCTTTCCAAGGAGGCACAGTGAAATACACACATGTCCACATGTCCAAAAATGTCAATTTTTCAAGCTTTTCTAGCTTGATATGTTCTTCCAACATTTGTTCCTGATAAGGAATGCATTTCTGATACCACTTCAATCACTTTATATTTTGAAAGCAGCTTTTTGAATTAATTCTCTCAGTGAATAGCAGTTGTGTATCTGAATTGAATATTAAGTGCCCTTATTTTGGCACTTTTTTTGCCAGTGCTTTCTGCAAAACGAGCTTTCACTTCTGCATTTTTATTTCTGTGTTAAAAGCACAGATTGGGAAACCCAAGAGTGCTGTTGTGTCAGATAACACATGAATTTAAAACTGCTGGCAGCACCGGAACTACCTGTCAGTTTATGATTTTGCTTTCTTATTAAGCTGTGCCAGTTATGGTGTGTTGCACCCAAGTCTGCTAAGATTCTCTTAGGTTGAAGTTTCTGCTTGCCAGTGGTGTTTTTTTTTTTTTTTTTTTTTTCTGCTTCTTTGCTGTCTGGGAGATCTGTACTCACATTGCCCCTACATACACACAGGCACAAACACAACAGTTGTAGTTATTGGGAGATAAGAATTTGATTTTCTGGATTGTTGTAGGTGCCCTTCCCTTTTGATCCTACAAATTGCTTAATGCATCTTAGAGGAGTAATTTAATCACTGAAAGTGGAATTTGTGTAGCTGAGGCAAAGACAGATCAATAAAGGTCTTGTCCTAAGAGCCTTGTGTTTTCTGGTTCCTGGTTCCAGTAGAGAATTTGTCTGTTGGAAGTTGTAGGTGCTGGGCAGGCAGCTCCTCTCTGCTCTCTGGTCTAGCTGGAGCTTGCCAGCCAGGAGCTCAGGGTGGGAAGTGTTCCCCAAACAGAGGCACAGCCCATTCTTTCACACCGAGAGCAGTGGGACACTTGACAAATCAAATCTTGGAGAAGGTTCCTTCAGTTCAGAGCCATGGTTCCTAGGTCAGCACAGGTTAACACATGGGCACCCACATCTAGAAAATAAAAGGCTGCATCAGAAGTCCTTGCCTGTTGTGCTTCAGTGCTTTCTTGTGTTCTTAAACATCCCACTCCCCTCTGGGGAGCAGAGCTGGTGTCTGCAGGCCTGAGCACTCTTGTTGTGCAAGGTAATATCCAAATATCAGACTTACCAAGGCTCCTCCTTATGTTTCAGGGCATTTGCTCTCTGTCTTGAATGTGGATTTATTCTTCTGAGGTAGTAAAGGTTAACATGGCAAGGAGTGTGAAATGTCTTGCTCTCTTAGTAGTAATATCTAAGTAAATATGAGAGGGTTGTTCCACAAGGCAGAGTTTAACTCAGATTAAAGTTTGGTACAAGTTGAAAGCACAATTATTCTCCCTGATTAATTCCCTTTGTGAGTGTTGTCACTTCAGAATAAGTGCTCTTATCTGGAGCAACAGTATTCACATGAGGTTAATTAAGAATAACTTTCCAAGTAGACAAGCTTAGAAGTATAAAACCAGTGTGAAATTTCTAGGTCATAAGGCTTGAAATATGTAAAAAAATATTCTGGAAGTAAATGATGCCTCTTTTTCAAGTCTTTATGGCTCAGATGTGGCTTCTCTGACTCATGACAGGTGCAGATATTCCATCTGAGGAAGGCTGGGCTTTTAGAGGCAAGGAATTTGGAGAGATGGGTGTCCAGCAGAATGAACTTGTCACTTCAATAACACTTCTATTTAGAAGTATTAAATTAAATTGAAGAAGTATAATACTTCTAGGATCCTATTTTATTGCAGAAGATGTTACAAGATGAATTGATCAGTCCAGAAGTCTTACAGTGGGGAAAGATGAAGAGCAGTAACTAGAAATTTAAATGTGTGAGGAGAATGGGAGGGAACTGTTACAAGGAGATGTTCCTTGACAATAGTTCTGGTGCCAAAACAAGATAGAAAGTGCTTATGACATGGGAGTACTTTGAGTGTTGTGGTAAAGTTGGGGGTTTATTTGACCACTTTATCAGCCTCTGAAAAAAAAGGGCTTGTAGAGTTTACTTTTTTTTAGGTCCATACACATGAATGGGAAATGGAAAAGACCAACCCTTTTTGTATGTGAAGTACAGCAGAGGGATGTACAGAGCAATTTGAAAAGTTGTGCTCCCACTAATAAAGTTTAAGATAATATTCTTTGTTTATTATTTTGTTAAAGAAAGATTAGTTTTGACTGGGTTTTGTGGTCACAGAGTGTAGGTTACATCTATGTAACTCTCAAGGACCAGCCTAGGTTACCAGCAGGAATGTAGAAATGGCTGTAGCAGATTGGGACTGAGCTGCACCCCAGTGTCCCTGCTCTACAGTATTCAGTTGCCAAATGCTTCAGAGTAGGCTTCAGGTCTTCTTACCTTTTGCCTAGCTATAACGTTTCTTCAAAACATCAACTGGTCAGTTGGACTGGATCCCTAGGCTGAGCTGTTAGAGCCTTTGAAATGTCATCTCCTGGCAGTGAGAACCATCCTGCCTGTCCTGAACTGTGCACACCCTGATTACCTGTAGACTTGGTTTGTTTTGTGCATGTTTCTCTACTTAGCTGTGTATTTATCCTCTCTGAATGTCAAACTACATACCTGGGTGCACATACACTGTTTTTTTTTCTTAGTAGCTTTCTGCAGTTAGCTGCCCTTTTATGTATTTTTTAATTTCTTTTTGGTATCACTTTTGATAAAAACTTTGGTGTGTGTTATCCTCCCAAGGGTTCTGAGCACTTGTCTCTTCCCTTTTCAGATGGCAAGTTTGGTGCCTACATGCAGGTCCACATCCAGAATGATGGTCCTGTAACAATAGAACTGGAGTCCCCAGCAGCCACTGTTGATCCCAAACAAGTAAGTGACTCACAAGGTCTGGAAAGGATGATGTATCCTCTGCAAATTTGTAGCATTCCTGTTGTGAAGCAGTACAGCTTCCCTCAGGTACAAGGACCTTGTCCTTCCTATGCAGCCTCTGAACAGTCAAATAATTGCATTGTTTTCTTCAGTTCCCTGGCCTGTTGATGGCTGCCTGCTGTCCTGGAAAAGATTGTGTGTGTGTGTGTGTGTAATGCAGAACAGCTTTTCACAGTTTATTCATCCTCATAAAAGCTGTTGTTTAATCATGACTCATTAACAATGTTTTTAATAAGTGGACCACCCCCCCTGCCTTTAGTGAAGTTTCTTGCTATGTGGGAGCTTTGGCATGTGGGTGACTGGATGGAAGTCAAGAGGTGCCTCTCTGTCAGAAACAAGGGAATAGTGAATTTCAATCCTGTATTTAAGTATGGAGTGGACAGGAGAGTGAGCTAGCTCTGCTGAGGAACAGCACAAGCTGTGCTGAAAACCAAATGTAGTGCTGAGGCTTCCTCATCCCCTAAACACAACAGTGGCCAGCTTTTCCAGCTGAGAGAAAAGGGGCAAAGGGGATTGTTGTGCTTCAGCAAGGTCACACCAACCTTATTTGTATAATGCTTCACTTAACCTCAGTGAAATTGTTACTGCAGTTTATAAAAAGGGCATGAGGGAAGAATCAGGAAACTACAGGTCTGTTAATCTAACCTCAGTGCCTGGAAAAATTGTGGAGAAGATCATGCTGGGTGCCACTGGGAGGCATTTAAAGGACAGTGCACAGTCAGCATGGATTCAAAAGGGAAAGTCCTGTCTAACTGATTTAATGCTCTTCTACAGTAAGGTCACCTGCCAAATGAAGGAGGGGAAGGTGGTGGATTTAGTTTTTCTAGATTTTAGTAAAGCTTTTGATACTGTCCCTCACATCATCCTTCTCAACAAGACTTCCATCTATGAAATGAGAGATACAAGTGCCCTGGGTTGCCTTAAACAGCTTGGTTTGAAGTCGGTTTCATTTTTACCTTCAAATTCTGTTCTGGATTCTTGTGTCATGTTTTAGCCCCTGAAAAATCTACTTCTGTCTCTAGTCTTTCCTTATGTACCCTCACAGTTTTAGAGTTCTCAGGCCAAGCCATGCATAATTAGCAGCAGCAGCAGCTCTGTTTTTGGAGTGAGAATTGCTGCCCAGCATGTAGGTGTAAAATAACCAAGGTGTGCAGGATTCTGAAAGGTTTCATTTCTTTCTTGGGGAACATTGGCTTGTTTAAGGGTTTTGCCTTCCCAGTTCAAGGCTGCTTGCTTTACCCATCTGACAGCACCTTCCTGGTGGTGACAACATAGGCTGAAGACAGGGTTTTTAAACTTTCTCTGTCAGTGTAAGGCTGAAAACTCCCTTGACAAGCCTCTTAAAAGGGCTTAGGGTTTTTTCATATTCCCTGAGTTAGACACAAGGGAGAAATTCCAACAGGAATTTCAAGGGGTCAGAACAACAGAAGCTTCACTGGCAACCTTCAGAAAATCAGACAGCTTTGGCAAAAATTTAGAGCAACATCCAGTTAACACAAAACATTTCACAAAGCATTGGCTTAACCCATTCAGCTTCACAAACTCCCAACCTGTCCAATTTTATTTAACTTGTTCAAAACTCAGAGGAGAGGGAATTAGAAGAAGAAAGAGACAGAAAAGATACAGAAAAAACCAATTATAACTTCCACTCCTGGTGCCAGCAATGTTCAGCTGATAGAAATTCCAAGAGGAGATGGGGTCAAGACATCCATCATGCATAGTGTGACGAGGGAGAACCAATTTAAATTGTTGTTCTCTTTCCTCTTCCCTGCCCATTGCATTCTTTTTTTGCTGACAAAAATCTGTTGATTTGTTTGTAGCATGGGAAGTAAGGCTTAGGGATGGTGTGGTTTTTATATTTGAGCTTTCAGCTTTAGCAAGAAGAGATAACTGAACCATCCTGCAGTGTTTAATGTGATGTTAGCAGGAAGAGATTAGACAAATAATTGCTGATGAGTAGCTCTTTTATGTCATTGGATGTGACAGTGAAATATCTTATTTTGTCTGAGCAATTGTCTGTGTTTGTAATTGGTAATCAGAACTTTCTAAGTAATTTGCAATGTAATTAGTAAAAATGCATTTGGATTAGTCAATCCAAATGTATTTTTTGTATTACTTGTGCTGAGGGATTTAAATAAATCACTTCTCTTTTATACTTGGGGTGATCATGTTATCTTATGGTGATAATTCACTGTCTTTTTAAAATTTTTTAAAATCTCAGCCTTCAGGTTATTTTTTTCTTTCTTTTTTGTTTTGTTGATACATGTATTGGTGTTGTGAATCTAAGTTGCAAGTTTTATACAAATGCTCACTTTTACAATTTTTTAGAAATAGACTTCTGAAATGGTTTTATTACATGATATATTTTTTCCTTCCTTTGGAATAGCTGACAAAACTTGAAAAACAGCAGCAAAGAAAAGAGAAGACCAGAACCAAGGTGCCCTCTGAGTCAAGCAGAGAAAGAAATGCCCCCCGAAACAAGGATGACCCCAGTGCCAGCAGTGGAGCAGAAGGAGATGTGTCCTCAGAAAGAGAGCCTTAGCTCATCCAAGGCAGGCCTCAGGTTTGGCTTCTCCTCTCCTCTGGAATGCTTGGCCCCCTGCCTGTTTTACTGAAGCAGCACATGCAGAAAGTGGCATTAGAAGTGCTGGAAGGTGAAATTTTATAATCTTGTTGGTTTTATAAATTTTGCAACCTCTGCTCCCATCTGCAGTCGCACACCAGAATGTTGGGGTGGGTGAAAACCTCTTCCCAGCTTGGCTGGAGTTGTGGGTCTGGCCCAGTTGTGACTGCTTCCATGTTGACTCAGGAAATCTGAAAGTTTGATCTGATAATACAGCAGTGACTTAACTCAGAATCCTTCTTTGTGTTCTTCAGATAGACAGAGACATGGGGTTGTGTTTCTGTCTGTCCTCACCTAGCAGGGAGCTCGCTCTGGAACAGCCCAAATACAGCACAGTCCGTAGCAATGGAGGTGGAAAACAGCTCAGAAGCTGGAGACAGGGCAGAACTGCAGCTTCCTTTCATGGTTCTTACCTGCCCCTCCTCAGTTTTGTTCTTTTCCCAGGATGAATTAGTCACAGGCTGTTTAATAGACCTTCACCATCTAATAAGGACATTAGGGCAGGCATTGAGAGCCAAACTTGCCTGAGCAGCAGGAGATCTTCTCTGCCTTCAGGCACTCGACCTGCAGGACATGCCTAGACATCAGTGAATGGAATTAGGCTGAATACAGACCTGAATCCTTTGTCATGGATTATCTGCCTGTGTAGATATGTGTTTATCATATCTTCCAGTCAGCTTTAAGCCTTCAGGACACAGCTTTCATTACCTTTCCTCCCCCTTTCTGCCCCCAAAAATCTACATTGCTGATTTTGACTTTTCAAATGTGTCCAAGCTCTAAAGAAAGTGTTATTGTCCTCATCTGCACACTGAAGCTCTGAGCTGGCTGTGCAGTTTAATTATTAGCAGCTTTTCAAAGTTAAGGTTTAACCTTTCTCTCATTTTCCTGTCTCCAGAGTTTAGTCTGGCTGTGATTTATACAATTCAGCATCATTCATTGCTCACAAAGTTCCTTACTTTTTTTTTTCTTTTTTAAATCCATAATTTCCCAGGTGGTCAGACATTAGGTGATGATTTCTGTTCTATACAGGGTTTCCCCCCACCATTTCTGGGTTGTGTGTTGAAATAATAAGAACATTTTAGAGGGTTTGCAGTGTTATTGGAAAGATTGGGCCAGTCCAATCTTTCCAATAACATTTGGATTTCTAAGGAGCTGAACATCTCTAAAATGTGGCATACAGATAACCTAGCATTAGTTTTCGTGCTGTGACAATAAGTAAAGATTCTTTTCTCCGTGGGATTTGAAGGACACCTTCAGTATTTCTGCTCTACCTACAGTAATGTTCCTGTTTGTTTGCCTTCCACAGTTTCTTACACAAAAGCTACACTGAATTCTTGAAGAAAGACCCAACACTGGCCTCAGCAACACTCTTCAGCGACTTTGGAGAAGGATGGAAAATGGGAAAGCAGAGCTGAGACATTAGAAACCTTTCATTCTGTATTGAACCAACCAAAGCAATGCTATCAGATCCAGTTGTTAATGTGTAGTGTCAGTAGTGAAAAGGACTTGTGACATTTCTGTGTATGCGTTCTCACACGACTGCTGAGTAAAGGGTGACTGTAGGCAGATTGTAGCAGAGCATTTCACTCTCAGTACGTAAGCTCCATTTAAAGAATAAATCAGGGTTTTTCCTTAAACTTACACTTGAATTCTGAAAATTCTCTGAGCAGGCTTGTGTATTGATTCTCACTCCGTGGTGTCGTGTGCTATCTGTTTCCATTGCAGTGTGCAGATCTGTGTATATTTTGGTAAATTGTTAGCTGCTGCCTAACATCAGGTTAGGCAGTCCAGTCTTTCTGCATGGATTAAGTTATTACAAGAGAAGATCAGCCTCTAGTTGTTTATCATGTGGAACACATGTGTCTTGTAAACTTTTTTAAAACCAGAAAAAACTTTATTAAACAAATGATGCCAGCTGAGTGCCTGTTGGTGTTTGTGTATTGCACTCCCTGAGTCACTCCTGGGTGTCACAAAGCGGGGGACACAGAGCTAAAGTAGCAGGCCAAGAAACACATACTGCTTCAGCTCTCCCACCTTTCTGTGGAAGGCTGGAAATCAGGCTGCTGACCTGAAATCTTTGCTGTTTCTAACACATCTAAGTAATTTATTTTGTGGTATCAAAATGCCACACAGCTGCTCCATCTACTGCATCCAGGGCTGCTGACAGACACTTCTGTCACATCCAGGGGAGGCAAACGAGCATTTGGAAACTGCCAGCAAACAACAAGAGCTGAGAAGAAGCTGCAAAATTGCCAGGAAAGCTTCGGGGAAAATGAAAGACTGCAGGTTGTTGCACTTTGACTTCTTTCAGAGATGATGGCACCTTTTGTATTTGCTGTTCCCCAGGTCTGCCTTGCCCTTCCAGTCTGCCCTGGGCCCCTGCTGTGACTGCCATCAGAGGCAGGATGCACAGCTCTCTCCCTGATTGTTGGGATAACTCAATGGTGAGAGCTTTTAATCCAAATGCACAGCACAGTTACAATGCTGCATGTCGTGTAACCACTGTGGTTTTTATTATTTAACTTGTAGGCTGCTTGTGTTGTAAAATATCAGTCAACCAAGACAGGAGATTTAGAGCTGCACCCTGACATGGTTTGTTAAAAACCATGAAGCTTAAGTAAAGATTTGGCAAGCTACGCAGCTGGCATTTGAACAGGAATGGTGAGAGGGCAGGATAGGTGGAAGTGTTACACATTGTCTTGCCTTTAAGAGTGACATAATTTCCCACGTGACCATTTATCGAATCCAGGCTGCCCCTGATGCATACACATTGTCTTGCCTTTAAGAGTGACATAATTTCCCACGTGACCATTTATTGAATCCAGGCTGCCCCTGACGCAGGGAAATGCTTGGCATCTGACTCCATTGATTCAGAATGCTGAGTAATTGCTTTATGAAGACCATATTATATTACTTTATACTATATTAAAGAGATACTGTACTATACAAAAGGATACTAAAGAAAAACCCGTAACTGTCTGAGACAGCCAGGACACAGCTTTGAGCCAATTGGCCAAGGAAGCAAAACAATCCTCAGCAGAATCCAATTGACAAATCACTTCAGGTAAACAATCTTCCTAACACATTCCACATGTGCACAAACAACAGGAGCAGAAGGTAGAGAAAAGAATTGTTTTCTCTTCTCTTTGTGCTTCTCCAGGAAAAATCCTGTGAGAGATAATTTTGTCTCTGTCTGTTCAGAGAATGTTAATGCCACATCCATTATGTGCAATATAAGGAAAAGCTGCATGTTTGGGACAGATGTTTCCTGTGTGCCCAGAGTATTTTTAAGCATCACAATTAGTTTCAAAAAAACCACGAACCAGCCAAGCCTACTTCATTTAAAAGTACTGTTTACTTCTACAAAAGTTATTACCCTACTCTACTGCCAGCCAAACGTGGACAAGGCCACTTTTCCAAGTGCAGTCACATGGCTTTGAAATTGGATATTTATCCTATGGATATTTCTGCTTGTAGAGAGCTGCAAGCAAAAACCAGGATACATGAATTCCTGTGTCTTGTTCCTCTGCTTGATGTTTCTTAGGAAAAATATTTTCTCAACAGAAGACACCTCCAATGGAAATGTGTTGCTAATTGTCATGGACTGCCTAAAACCAGAAAATACAATTATTATAACATTAAAAAACTTTTGCAGGTGTTTTTCCAACATCTCCATTCAGATACTGGCCCTAGGGTCTATGATAGTTTGGAAAATAGGATTTTAAGAATGGAAGAGTCAGAATAAGTGATGTTTCTACAAAGCTATTTGGAAAAATGATCTGAGTATTTTATTTTGGGATGTAAATACAGTAATCAAAGTCAAAATAACATGACAATTGATGTAAGTACCCAGTGGCTAAGCTCATCGTTTAGAAGCTAGTGTGGACAATAAATTAAAAATGTTCTCATTTACAGATATGCTCACTCATGGAGCACCCTCACTCTGACTAGTGGAGTTTCTTCCTTTCAGTACCTGCCCAGCAAAGGCAGGCAGATCTCCCCAAGCAGGTTTTCAGCTGGTGTGAAGTGTCTGCTCTTGTCTGGCTGCCAGTCCGTCCTGTGCAGCCCCACAATGTTCTCAGAAATGCCCAATTTTAGTCAATTTTTCATGTAAGTGTTTAGAAGTGGTTCTCTGTCAGCTCAACTGCATGTAACTGTGGATTATGCAGACAGCAAAGGTTTGGTGACAATTTAAAAAGAGATTCCTAAACTCTTTGCATGCGTTTGATTCTCAGTGGAAGTGACATGGCAGGGCCTGGCAGGAATCAGAGCAGATGCTGTGGAAATACAATGGAGCCAGGTCACCTTTCCATATTCTGGAGTACACATTCTCATACCAACCTCAATTCTTTTGTAACTCATTCTATTCCCAATGCCTCAGGAGGCATTCTCCCCAGTCCATGGTTTGCCAGGCCAAATCCCAGTCCTTCCTATGAAAACTGGCCTGTTCACCCTGGCACAAATGGCTCAAAGCTGAGCTCATTCAAAGGGATGAGGAGCCAGGATGAAGCTTGCGGGGTTTTTGACAATGGTCTTTGAAAATAAACCATGGAAACCTGAGCTGTGGCTGATCTTGGACTTTCTCCTTTCTGAGAGCTCCTCTGATTTAATTAACAGTTTAGTATTTGCAGCCAGCAGTATCTGAATATGTTTTTGTTCTTTGTGAGTTTAACCTAATAGCCACAATATTTTAGGGCTGCTCCTTGTTTTTCCAGGCTCAAAAATTATTACTGATTTCATAAATATATTGTCAGAATATAGGTGTGTGGGGAATGTGCCTCAGTTGTGACTTAGGGAGAAGAGATTTACACTTTGTGTAAGACAGTACCTTGCTATTCATGCAAAAGTGTTTTTTCCTCTTGTGTTTAGCTTATCTGGGTGAGGTTGACCAGTGCCAGATGAGGTATGATGGTAAATTTTTTTCCTGTTAAGAACTGGGATCATTTTGTAAGGGTGGTTGAAAAGCCTCTGGCTGTATAGAGCACATATATGTCTTTTTACTAATCCTTCTGCACTAACACAACTGTATGCAAAAGGTTGGAGCACTTGGGAGTGAACAGTTCATATGGCAGATGTTATTAACCTGTAAAAGCCTTCCATGGCATCTCTTAAAAAACTTTGAGTGTATTGGTTTTGTAGTAATAGAAATAGCAAATCTTGACTCAGAGAGGGTGAGGTGTGACTGGCTGCTGAAGCAGGACCAGGGATGTTTATTGCTTTGAGACTATTTCCCTTTGTGCCACCTGGTGTCAGCAGAACCTAAGAAACTGAAAACCATTACAGTGGATTAAGGTGGTTTTCATTAACGACTCCTTCCCTAAAGAAAAATTACCATTCCAGTGATAATTGACACTGCTGTTTCTTCAGAGCGCACTTGGTCTAAGCATTTGCACTCTCCAGAGTTCAGAAACTGCGCAATACATAAATTTTTCTGCATATTAACCCAGTGATCTGTGTGACGTTTGTGCAAGCCCCTCAGCCCGGGGAAGCAGCAGCCCTTTGTTACCAGAGCTCACACAGCCTGTGCTGCCACCAGCATTGTCTGGGCTGCCCTTTGGAAGCCTCAGCCTCTCAGCTCCTTGGCTCAGAGCATTTCTGTCAAGCTACAGGACTGCAGTTTTGGCAGCACCAATAGGTGTGTTCTGGGTGTCAAGGCAGGAGGTGGATTTCCTGAGAGGAGTCCAATGCTTACAATCACTCCTTAGGACTGACAAATAGGTGGGTGCCTTTTGAATGAAACCAGGGTATGGTGCTACTCACACTTGTGTCTACAAGATCTCTTTTAGGGGAGGAGGTTGCCTTTGCTGGTGCAGTTTGAATCAGAAAATGAATATTTCTTTCATTCTGGCATGATTTTGTTTCTTTGAGGTGCTCTTGCTCCTCAGAACCCACACACTGTTTTACTATGGATTTTTATTTCTACCTCGTGATAGCTCCAAAGAAGTTCCCTCTAATTGCTTTTCTTTGTTTGTTTGGGGTTAGGGGGACGCAAGACAAGAATGTAACCAGCAAACACAGTGGTTGTCAATCCTAGAATGCATTCACATTGGAAAAGCTATAGTTTCAGGGGAATGCTTCCGAAGGGCAGCCAGCTGGAATATTTCTCCCTATGGAGAGTTGATTATTGTGTCATGGCCTCACAGTGCTGAGGTTTGCTGTGCCTGAAGCAGGCACAAACAGCAATCAGCCAGGCAGCATTCCCTGGTGTGCTTTAGGAAGAGGAACCGTGTGGGCAACGAGATTGTGGTGCCCAGCTGAGGAACTCCTGGCCAGCGTGGAAAATTTCCAAGAGGTTGATAAATATCCTTAGAAAAGAAATCAGAACAAATCCCCCTGAACCTGCTAGGATGGTTTATGATGTGCTAATACATAGTGAGCACTTGATGAAATGGGAGGGAGTGTGGAGCAATGCAGATGTTTCTTATGGATTAAAAGGAGTAACAATGATACCTTTAAGTTTTAGGAAATTTATTGGAATATAGCCAATGGGCTTCATAAGTTGAAGTATTTACTGCAACCATGAAGTTGTTGTGTGCCTGCTGCAAAACTGCCTCTGTGTTTCAGGGGAGAAGAGAGAGGTGAGCAACTCTTTTATTCCAAATAGTTTAACATCCACATATTTTTAATACATCTCACAAAATATTTTATGAATAAATTTCCATTTCCCCACCTGTGTTTTGGGGAAATCCATGTTGTTCTTCTATAAAACTGATTAGAAATATTTCTGATGGTAGGACAAATTGTATTTTTTCCATTATGCTCCAGTGGTGAAAATATACTGAGCTAGCCAGAATGTTCCTGCAAATAATTACAGTGAAATATAATGTATTATGGATTAAAATCCATCAAGAAAATTGATCAGAGTATTTAGATTCAGACTAATGTAATTTTCTAACAGGAGGTATTGTTGAGAAGTCCATGGAGTCATATGCAGCTACATGCTGAGAAGAAAACCATCTTGAGGAGCAGCATAGTGCATTCTTGAAAGGATAAAAGTGCTGACATTGAAACTGTTCCATTTGTATTCAACGTTTTAGGAAAAATTCAACATGTTTTAGGAAAAAGGATTTCAAATTAGCCAGAAGTTTTGGCTACAATCCCTAACATCAAATCTTGTTTGCTGTTGTTTGCTTTGGTGTTGGAACTGTGCTGTGTTGATGTTTTCACTCGTTTTTCACCTGTGCCAGCTCCAGGAATCTCTCAGGGTGAGTAGGGTGATCTCAGCCTGGGAGAAGCTGTGCTGCTCCTGATGTGGGTGCTGGTGTTGGTGATCCTCCAATCTGCACCAGACAAGGCAGAAAGATTTTTGCATATCAATGCCAGGTCAGTCACCATTTTTCCCCCCAGTTATTTCCTACCTGAAATACATGTGTTTGTAAAGATAAACACAGAATACACTTAATTCCTGTTTCTGCCTCCTAAGGAAGGTGCCAGATGCACTGCTTTTGAGCACATTTTATCTTGCCTTCCAGCATCCCTTCTTTCCCCATCATCAAGCTGATCAGCTCCTGCTCCTCTGTCCATTGTGACCCCACGTTGAAAAATGGACCCGTCCCCCTGGGGCTCCTGCATAAGCACAATTTCCAGCCCAGCTTGCAAAGTGGGCTTTGTTTTGGTTTTGGACATGTTTAGAAGGATGTAAAAATAAAATAAAGGATGCTGAGAAGGAAAAAAACCTGGTTTTTTCCTTCTCAGGCATAAATCCCTTTGAGGTCCCAGTGGGGAAATGGGGAGAAGGGGAACAGCTGGAAGCTGGAGTGGAATCTGTGAGGTTTTTTCCTTGGAGCAAACCAAGTGGAGTAAAAGATGCTTTAGGTGTGAACTGGATGTTTCTACACTGATGGCAGCATGCCCAGCATTACCAAGTGCAGATGCCACAGGAGATTAATTGAATGCACCAGAATGGTGTTGCCATGCTGTTGTAAATAAAATATAAAATACATTGACCTGTAATCTGAGGAGCTCTGAAGTGGAGCCTATAGGCTGATCATCTGTTTATCTTTAAATGTACATGAGGCAGGAACTTGGGCCATCACTTGTTTGCATCCTTCTGGCCTGCTGCATTGGTGTAAGACAATATTTCACAGCCATCTCCAGGAGCTGTACATCTCTGAAGGGTGATGTGTGAGCTCTGAGGTCCATCCACTCTCCCCTCTCTGCTGCTCCTGTTGGGTCTGTTTTACACCAAACCACAGCTTTACTTTGGACCTGCTACAGGATGCTTCCCACTGAGGCCAAAAATCGGGGAGCTGGTGACTCCTGGAAACAGGAGCCATGAGGAGGAACACACACACCTGACCTTTGTGCCACACAGTCCCTGACAGATTCTGCTACTGGTCCCCCAGTCAGAATGTGCAGAAGATGCTGAGAAAGACCTTTTTGGGCCATGGCATTATTCGTATGATGATGGTTTTCACCACCAGCTAGCCAGTGTGGTCATCAGAGTCACTTCATTCACTTTTCTTACATCAACAGCATCTGGCTGAAGTGAGGTTTAGTTCATGAGTGTGGCTGGACAGAGGATTTATTTAAATAAGCTGAAAATTATGTTTCTGATGGGGAAATCCAGAGATGCTGGAGAAACTGCAGCAGCTCTTTGTATTCAGGAAATTTGTCAAACCAGCTTGGATTCCTGAATGTAGGTATTTTTATTTTGTGTCCTCAAAGCAACAGGGTTTCATACAGCATTTGTCCTTCCGAGTGGTTGGAAATTTGCCAGCTTTTCTCCTTCAAGACAGATCTTGCTGGAATATGCATATACATACATGTATGTATGTGTGTATATAAACTAAATAAAATTTATGAAGTGGCACTATAAAGGCGCCACTTTAAAATTTATATATATGCATGTCATCTATATAAATATATATAATGTATAACATATATATGAATATACATATGCATCTGTGTTTTGTAGGGTCTTAAAGAGCCAATAACAATTTTGGAATTGTTATTGGAATACAATATTGGAACAATTTGGAATACAGTAACATTTTGGGTTATCCTCAAAAATCTGTCACATCCAACCAGGAATATTTAATATTTTCTTACTAAGATCAACCTTGAAGTTACCTTAAACTTTAGACATGAGCAGGCCCAGCAGGATTTTGCTTCACAGGGTGTGCTAAATTCTGTGTGCTTCTGTTTTTCCACACTGATTTGATTGTCAAAATCCTCACTCAGAGACAATTTACTTCTGCCCTTGCTGGAGTCTCCTGTGATGTGTTGATTAGCATGGGTATTTTCCTGAAGTGGTACTGCTCATTTCTTGGAACAACTGGCTTCAGTTCACCTCATCCAATTCTCAAAAAGAACAAAAATATTTACTGTATAATAAAACACAGTGTAATAATACTTCATAAGATTTTTGTCTAGACCTGTTCTCTCACCCATAAAAACCCTGTTTACAGAAATCTTGAGCAGCCTTTTCAGTAACCAAGTGGAATATCTGGAATATATTTAGGCCCTTTAGGTGTTGCTGTACAAGCTTCACAATGAGTGAAGAGAGAGAGCCTGTAGGATCAGTTTTACTTCTTCCTTCACCCCAAATTTCTCTCCTTGAGGGCTGCAGGGCACATTGAAGTTTGCAGCATCTCATTTCATGATGTTGCCATGTGATAACTCTTTACTGGTCTCTCTGGGAAAGCCTGCAGTGCCTACAAGTCTTATCAGATGAGAATGATCCCTTGCCTCAGCTGCAAGATTTTGCCTTTTTAATCTCTCCTAGTAGGTCCAAGAGAGCTTAAATGGATGTGGGAAGGGGGGAGTCTGTCAACAATCCTCAGCTGATAATGCTCCTTTTGTTATACAAGGCACATGTTTGGACAAACCACTGGGGAAAATGATTCTTATTATTTTAATTCCCCCCCCCTTTTATTTGGTCCTTGAATTCAGAAGTGTTTGACAAGAGCCTGTGATGCCAGAACACCTGCAGCAGCTCCAGCTGTCACAGGAGATGCTCCTGGAAGCAAAACTGAAGGAGGAGAAATGCTGCATCAGGAGTACTTCACTTCAGGTGATTTTTGGACAGTTCTGCATACACTTGTATTTTCTTTTAATTCTTCATTGATCTTGCAGTGAAACCTAAGCCTTCCCTGGTACCTTAGAGACTCCTTGCAGTTATAAGACTTCTTCCAAGCAGATGGTTCTTAACTTCCCTCACAGACTATTTCTGGTGAATTTCTTGCTTCTTGCTGTGGCTGCCAGTACTTTGAATTCTACTTTTTTTTTTTTTTTTTTTTTTTTTTTTTTTTTAATATAAACACCTCGAGGAGTAGGCTGGGGTTTTTTTTTGTTTGTTTATTTGATTTTTTTTTCCAGACATGTGCTTATATAAACTCCAGAAATGCAGCCCGCCAAACCAAAACTGTAGCTAGATTTCTACTATTTTAACAGGATTTTGAGGCACTGGAGCATATCCAGAGAAGGACAACAGAGCTGGTGAAGGATCTAGAGAGTAAATCCTATGAGGAGAGGCTGAGGGAGCTGGGGTTGTTCAGCCTGGACAAAAGGAGGCTCAAATCCCTGGAAGGAGCGTGTTGCCAGGTGTGGGCTGACTTCTTCCAAACAACCAGGACAAGAGGACACAGCCTCAAGATACACCAGGGGAGGTTCAGGTTAAACATCAGGGAATGTTTCCTCATGGAAAGGATCGTCAAGCATTGGAATGGGTTGCTCAGGGAGCTGGTGGAGTCACCATTCCTGGAAGTGTTCAGTGAATGACTGGATGTGACATTCAGTGCTGCGGTTTAATTGGCAGGGTGGTGTTTGGTCAGAGGTTGGGCTTGGTCATCTTGGAGATTTCCTCCAGCCTTAATGATTCTGTGATTCTAAGGGTTTCTCCTTCTTTTCAGTGATTGCTTTTTGGGGACCTGACAATTTGCAGTGGTTTTTATATATTGATTTTCAGTGATAGCTTTTTGGGGACCTGACAATTTGCAGGCGTTTTTTATATATTGATTTATATCTTGATTTGTGTCAGCAAGAATGTTTTACACATCCTCTTTAAGGTGAAGGTAAATAAGGAATCTTTTCTATGATTCTGTGCTCACCACCTATGGTGTAAATCAGAACTAAAACCCCTTGTTAACCTGGAGTTCTACAGGCAAGATCTGTGTGACCTAAATTGTTATTCCCCACAGACTCAGACCATTACATCCCATGCCTAGGCCTAAAAAGTTCCTACAGCTTCAAATTACCATTTATACCCATCTGATGAAATTCTAATTAATAAGAAAACCAGCATTTTCTCATGAACACACAGAGAGAATGATGTTCTAAGTGCTCTTTAAACATCATCAGATGGTAAATTTAACATGAATCCTGACTGCTTTGCACAAGTAATTGCCTCTTCTTATTTGCAGGAACTTCCACATTTCAGTGTGAGTGGGTGTAGTGAGTGTATTTAAAATAAAGTGCTTTAATTCTGGGGGTAAGAAATTGGGTACTGATTAGTTTAGCTGTGATTTCTACTGCTGTGCCTCCTGAAGGGAGTGGGATGTGCTTGTCTTTTGTCTAATCACTGGCTACACCTTTATTTTCATCTCTGAAATATTTTGTCCTGTCCCTAAGCAATGTTGCAAAGAATTTGTTTGACATGAAACCCAGCAGAAGTTTCATGCAGGGAGGGGGTGTGTGTTTGATTTTTAGACCAGACCACAGAGTTGGAAACCAGCACTGTGTGATTCTTTAGGACAAATTCGTTTTGCCTTGGGGGGGAAAGAAGCAAAAGAATTATCATTATTGCAGCAAAAAAATAGTGAAAAAAATAATTGAGATGTGCAACGAATCCTTTAATTATATTTTCTTTATGAGAATGACTTCTTTTCTCATGTTGGCCCTGAAGGTGCTGAAAATGGGCACACAGGCAATGCACATAGGCATTTTGGCCTGTTCCAGTATGGATGTTGGATGAAATTCCATGCCCCAAGCTTTGTTTCAGGTAACCTTGGAGTCTCCCACCCCATTTTCACGTAATGCCACATTCTGAATGACATTTTGTATATTTTTCCACTTTTAGGTGATTTTTTCCTGCCCTATCCTGCCAGATGTAAGGCTGAATGCTAATGGAGGTGGAATGCCCTAAAAGAATGCATTGGGACTACAACAGCAATAATTCTTTAGGTATTATGAATATTGTGTCTATTTATGAGTTCATTTGTTATGTTTGGGAAGGGAATATGTTAAGGGATTTTTTTGAGAAAGGTTTCTATTTAATAACTCTTCGTAAGTGAGACATATGACCTATTTCCAGAACAGAAATGTATTGGCTTAGTGGTTCTAATAAGCTAATTTGAGTTCCATTTCTGTTTATTGGCTAAATGAGCAAATGTGAAACATGAAATTAAATTTGTCTAATTTGTTCCACCACCAATATTTCAGGTTATATTTACAGTACTGAATATACTACATTTTTTCTGATTTCTGTTTGTAATGTGTGGGGGAAAAAATGGGCTATGTCAGCTCTCCAGCATTCTTTAAGGGAAAGAAACCAACTTATTTTAGGGATACACAAGTCCCTGAAATAAAATAAAAACAATCCAGGATAAAGGAGCAGCTCAGCAATGTGGGGATAATTTTGAATTACACATTTGTCTGCTCAGTGTGCAAAGCTGGAGCACTTAAGAAAGTTTCTACCCCTTGGTAATGGTCATCACTGCTGTAGTGTGGGATTTTAGACTTTCACTGATTTATCATCATACAGTTTTACAGGTTTAGTTGTACTTTTGGACATTGCAGTGTCAAATTTCAGAGTTGTCAATCTAATTTTAGTTGCAAGCAGGTGTGTAAAACCTTTCGGAGTAGGAGTGGAAAACCACATGTAGCCCTTAGGTAGGACTGTAGATGGTAATGAGCCATGAATATGATTTATAGCTCCACTTCTCACATATTTTTTTTATTATTAGCAGGCAATATGCCACTAATAATATGTGTCTATATGAACCCAACAGTCTGTCAGTTGAGGAAGATTATTGGCATGTGAATTAAACCACTGAGTCCTCTACACGGAGGAGGTGATTCTCCTCTGTATTTTGTTGTTTTAGTGCAGTTTTAATAGCGCAGCAGAAATAACTAATACCAAAGGATTACATTTTTAATATTTTATTATTAACTTCATAACAGGGTGAGGACATTGTGCTGGTCTGGAGAACTGTGCAGCCCCAAATATTGAAAGTGCTTTTCCTTGAAGATAGGGTAACTCTTCACTACACAGAAAAGGGCTGCCACATGTCACAGGTGTAGATTTCAGGAAGGTTGGTTGGGATGTTACTGCAGAGCTCACCCTGGAATCCCATGACTTGCACCTGACTGGCAGCATTTAAGAGGAAACATATTTAATACAGATGAAAAATGTGTGAAAGTGCAAAATAATGAGGAGATGCTTGATCTTAACCCTTAGAGAAACGGGGACCTTTGGCTGAGCTGTCATCGAGCTGTGTGTCAGACTGAGGGCTCTCACCAGGCTGATGAGGGTTTTCTTAAACCCTTCAGGAATGAAAGATGGGCTGGCAAAGTTGTCAGTGCCAGAAATGTTTGTGATTTCTTTAAATCAAAAACAGCCTCTGCAACTTTTGCAACAACATGAAGTTTGCAATCTCTGAGCAGCATCAATGAATGAGTAGCAGAGTGTCTCTCCCCCAGCCCTCGTTAGCTGGGGAGGATGCAGGTCAGAGGGGTGAGCCATGGAATAAGATTGTTTTTCTGCTTCAATATCTCAGTGTTCAGAAAGAGGAAATATTAATTTTAGCTGCAGCTCACATGCTCACCTCTAAACTCCAGGGAAGCCTGGATCTAAATGCATGCCACGGGCACCCAGTACCACTGCAGAAGGGACTGCTGGTCACTTCAAGTATGCGTTTCTGGTTCCAATTAAAACACATTTATTACTTGGCTACTCAGAATAATGGAAAATAGGGTGTTAGAGGCACCTGAGCCTCTGTGTGCAGTGTAATTTACACAGCCAGTCACAGATGTAAATCAGCGCTGAAGCGCACGTTGTTAGGAGAATATTACTGAATAAGAAATGCTCTTCTTCAAAGCAATCTCACTCATGAGAAAAAAAATAAAATTAAAATGTAGTTGTTCCATAATGTCTCCCAGATAATTAGTGGCTCCAGATATTTGAAGTCATCTGGAGTTGCTAGTACTGGGGACAGAGCTACACCTTTAATACCTGGATGTTGTGTGGGGCTGGGGCCACCTGCAAGAGCCAAGCCCTTTTGCTGAGACCTCCCCTGGGAAGCTCAGCTCTGTGAAGGGGAGCCTTGTAAAACATAATTGCAGTCTAGATTTTGTGCTTTCAAAAGGCCTTATCAGCCTCATCTCTGTCTTCTGGGAACTTGGCTTGCCGCTGTAATTGAATCAAATTGACTCTTAATTAGTTAGATTCTATTCAGGAAGGATGGGTTAGTGGAAAATCCTGACTGACTCTCTCTGTGTGCCATGCTGTGCACGAAGCCAAAGCTGCTCGGCTGGGTGTAAATCCTAAACCTGTTCCCAGCATTAGGACAGTCCCTGTGTTTGAGATGCAGGGCTTCATTTCATGTGGCACAGCTTGAAGGTGAAATCTAAGCAGGCGGGCACGGTGTTGTCTGTCCCTAGGCTTAATGAAGATACTCCTGAAACATGCAACCCCCCTCCTCTGGAGTAATTTAGGATACTCCTTGTAACTCCAGAAGTTTATTTGGATGATTCTTAAGTAATGCAGTGGAAGCCCATGAGCAGCACGAGGATCAGCTGCTTGTCTGCTCTCAGGTGGCTTTAATTCAGTGAATTTACTGTGCAGGGCGCCTGGTAAGCAGATAATGCTGTGCTGCTTATTTAAATATGGGCTGCTAATCTCCAAACTTCTTGCTTGTCTAGTCCAACGTGTGCTTTCCAAGGATGGTACGTGGTAATTAATTACTGCGATCAGGTTTAGTGAGGGTTACAGAAAATCTGAAATAAAGAAGTGAGTGTGTGAAGGCTAAATTCAGTAAAATTCAATTTCAAAAAATTCAGTTGCTTCCCTCTCTGTAGGAAGAAAGCCATATAGAAAAATTACTCATTACCACCCTGGAGAAAGGCATCTTTTCTCTATTCCTATATCAAACATCTTGTATGAGACCCCAGATTTGGCTGAGCAACAAGAATAACTTCAAATGCACAGAAAGAGGTCTGAAGATACAGGAGATAAAAGTAAAGGTCAGGAGAGAAGGAAATGGGTTCAGGAAGAGATTGTGTGAGGCAAAACAACATGGCAAAAATACCAGTCTGATTTTGGTATTTTATCCCATAGAAGTAATTGTGTGGTAATGTGTATCTCCTAACTAGGCCCTATAGAATTAAGCTTGTATTTAAAATTATGTCTTATTTGTATTTTCTTCTGGTTTTTATTATCCATTAAAAGATGCTTAGACTTCCACATTTATAAGCTTTTACCAAAATAATTTAAGCTTTATAATGTCATTAAAATTATTACTCAGTTCCACGAAAAGTGCATGATTTTAAGATTTACTTGGTTTTAAATATTGATTTATATTTCAGATACCATTGAGATACCAAATGTATTTTAGTAAAAATTTTTTAGCTGAGTGTAACTTTTAAAAGTATTAACGACAGTTTGATGTTGAGTTCTTTGCAGTTTACCCCTTGCCAGTGACAAAGCAAAATCACCATTTTCTTAAAGAGAGCTGGGCTTTGTGGTCTCTCCCCTGTATATTTTTTGGTCATCGCTTAAAAAACTATTTTCTTCTGGTTGAAGTCAAACGTGAAGCCCCATAATGTGGAAAGAGGAAACCAAATAAAAAAACTACATTAGAGTGTGTACAAGAGAATCTCTGACACAAATCTCTTGGAAAATAGTAAATTAGTAAAGGTGTTTTTTTTTTTTTTTTTTTTTTGGTTTTTTTTTTTTTTTTCTTTTTCCCACCACTTCATTTCCCATTCAGGAGGAAATTCAGGAATGTTTGTAGATCTAGGCAGGAATGGCATGGCTTTTTATCCTACATAACACCATAACAGTTGTGCATCCCCACAGTGTTCCCCACTTACCCAGTCAAGCCATCATTAAAAGTTCTTCACGCACTCTAAAGATCTGAAATGTAAGTTGGACCAATTCCTGAATATGCACAAATGCAATCTCTGGTGGAAGGAGACTTTGAAATGCTTGTTAATTCTGTCTTAAAAAAAAAAAAAAAAAAAACCCAAAAGCTAAATATGCTTCATCTGAGTGGTTTTTTTTTTTCCTCTCTTCTCCAAAAGTGCCTCCCTGGTAGCAGGAGAGTTTGGAATTAGTAGTGGGATAGCAAAATTCTGCAGAGGAAGGTGCTGCCTGAGGCTGAGGCATTCCCCTTGGAAAGCAGGTACACTTTCTTCCAGCCTAACTTCCTTTCAAAAAGAAACAGAGGGATATCTGATTGCATTAGCAAGGGTGATACTGTCAAATTGACTTTAGAATTGCTTTTGATGTTTTACTGTCCTCAGGATATAAGTCGGGTAAGGATTTGTTAAAAAATAGCACGGCTGTCTGTGCATTGTTTCCTTTATTATTTTAGTGCTATTGTGTGCAAAATTTTGTGTCAAAATTTCAGAGCAGTTTGGCTATGTGGGATTTACCCTGTGGATAAGGATGCCCTTAATTTCATTCTGGAGGTAATGAGCTGGGAGGGACTCCCTCCAGCCATGGAGTAAAACCTTTCAGGCTCTGCAGAGGATGCTGCCTGGGCTGCCAGCAGTCCCTTTGGTGAGTGGTACAGTTGGCAAAACCCCCTCTGCATGCCCCAATTTCCAGAACCTAAGTGGGAAACAGCTCTTTGTGCTCCTATCCAATAGCAACAGAGCATCAAATAATCAACAGGAATTATCCAGAGCCCAGGGAGGGGCAGAAACAGTTACCTTTGCAGGAAAAAAAAAAAAAAAAGGTATTTGAATGCATTTTGCTGATTGTGGGTTTATTTCAGGTGTAAAGGAGGTATTTTTTGATAGGTGTCACTTCCAAGTGATGTGTGTGCCTCGTGCTGAATGCTCTAGAAAGTCCCTGAGATGCTGTCACATGAGCCCCAGCACATGTGACAAGGTGATGCTGAGAGCAGATACATCAACCTGTGCTCCCAGTACAGCTCCTAGCTTAAATGAGGGAAAAAACTGGGAAATGGTGACAGGGTCTTGCTTTTTAGAGACTACCTTTGGTCCCCAGAAGGAGCTGGGACTCACTCTGGGAACTGGGGAGAGGAGTTCACATGGGAAAACCCAGGTGTGGGCAGGGAATGTCAATGAGAACTGCACCTTCCTAACATGATTTGTTCAGCCTCTTAGAAAATTTGGGAGATGATAATGAGTATTATTTGATTACATTTTCTAGACAATATCCCACTGACTTTGTTTATTAGTTTTGGAATTTGATTTGTATTTACAGCAAAGTGTCTACCCTGCTATCTTAGCACTTGATAGCAGCTACAATGCAAACAGCAGAAATTATCATAATAAAGATTTGCAGCTTATTGTCAATTCTATAACCAAAACAAGGTCAGCCTAAAGGAAAAGATTCAATGGCTCTTTGTCTTCAAATGCCACCCTCCAGAAAAGCAGATTTAGTATATAGAATTTATGATACAATATATATATTGTTCTTGAAAACTCGTGCTCAAATGCCTTCAGTACTGACCCACATCCAACAAAATTCTTCTTTGAAGGGTGATAAAACTGTGTTAATGTCATTAGAATTTCTTTGGAATATTATATTTAGCATTAATTGGCATAAGTTTTTTGGAATGACAAAGGGGGTTGCCTGGGGAAATTTAATTACAGTTCTTTCTTTGTTTCCACTTCCATTTTAAAATTGACATAGGAAACGCATGATTACCTTCTTTCATTGTTTTTATGTGTATGCAAGTTGCCTACCTCTGCACAAAAGCTGTGACAGTGAGCCTGTCACTAACATTTTTGAAGATGTCTTTGAGGAGAAGCAAGGATGTGATGGGCAGCTGAATTGCCCCGGCTTTTGGGAAGCATCCTTGGTAGTTTTACTGAAATTACAGCAGGTGAGCAGCTCTGTCCTTGCACAGCAGGCTCAGTTTCCAGAGACCAAACACAAAGAGAGGGAGGGGAAGAAGAAGTCACAAGTTTTCCCTTTTTCATTTGCTCAACCAGCAGCAGGTAGGGAGGGAGCTGCTCTGCTGAGATACAGCATTTCCCACCCCGACAGGACTCAGAGCTTGAGCTGAGCTCATCACATGGCTGAGCATGGGAAATTAAAAGGGGAATGTTCATGCTGGCAAGTTCAAGAACTGGTGTTCACACTTCCAGCTGACATCTGCCCCTGGCACACTGAATTTACTGCCCATTGTGGCTCCTTTATAACAGAAATCATATTTTTTCCCCACATATATGGGAGTAAAAGGTGACATAATGAAATTTTTTTTTTTTTAGAAAAGCTTTTTCTTTGGAACCTTGCAATATTGTAAAATTAAATAGTTTTGCTTCAAGAAGATGCTGTCTTCTGGCAGCTGTTACTTTGCTCACCATCATCCTTGTAAGAATGAGTTAATTTTCTTCTCAGCTTGGAGCTTTTTCAGGAAGAGAAGGCTGTGTTTTTACAGGAAAGACAAAAGGGTCTCTCTCTTACCTTTGTATTTAGTATCACTTTTGAGCTGCACAGCACTTAAAGTTTGATAACAAATCTAAAATTTTCTGTGCAACTCCAGCTTCTTTTGTGCCTTAAAAGAACCGTTTAGGGACTTGATGTGTATGCAGTTGTCTGCAAAAACATATTTCATATTATGATTTGAAATAGCAAGTGTGCAATGGAAGAGTTTGTTTCCTAAGAAGCTGAATTTTGCTGCAGTCCAAAGTAAGACTTTCATTTTAGAACACCAAAGGTTCTGTAAAACATCTAAGTGTTAGGATTGAACTGAGTGAAGCAAACATAGATTTAAGAAGTTTTATTCATGTTTTTTTGGCTGCTGGTGTGGCTGATTAATGTTTTGTAGAATCAATGGACAAAGCTGAATGCAGGTCATTAGGGGAGTAGGCTGGAGCCAAGATTTACATTTGGGAAGCTGCTGCCTTTTTTTGTTTGAAAACAACATCAAAACTACAGAAGTGCAATAGGTTTTAGTGCTTTTTAGAGACTACCATAAGAAATCCCACTTTTATTGGTAAGAATGTGCTAAAACATTTGATCTCACTGCCTCTGTCATTAAGGAACATATTATATTTGAAGATTAGGATAATCTTGTCCTAATGTCTCCAGTGAACGACTCTAAAGCTTCCCCTTATACTGTCCCTAATTGCTATTACACCAATGATGACAGGAGCAGTTTTATTTCCAGTTTTGTTCATATTCTGGCCAAGTGGTTTTGCTAGCTCACTTTAAGTAACATCCCCCTCAAGGTATTTAAATTCACCTTAAGACAGGGGCAAATTCTGCATTGTTCCATTGCACGTTGTGGATCCTTGTCTCCTGGACTGACCTCCTCAGGTTGTTTAGCTTTTAGAAGCTGAGTTTCCAACCAAAAGCTCTCAGGCAGTAGCACTGCAGAAAAGCAGTGACATCAATAAGACACCCTACTAGAGGCAACCAAAACTAACATGCATAACAGGAATCGGCAGGAGGTGTGAATAAAACTCCTAGCCCAGTGTCACAAAGAATGATATCAGCCTTCTGGAGCCAGCAAAAAGCAAAATCTGTTTCTACTGAAACCCCTTTGAGCACCTCCACCTCTCCCCCTGAGTCTGTTGTTAATCCTTGTGAGCATCCTGAGGGGTTTTTTCAGTTTCCAGCCCTCTTCCTACAAAAGGTGGTTTGTGTCAGTGAATTTGGGGCTGGACCAGGTTTCTGCATTGAAGCAGAGTCTTCACTTTTTTCTTGTTTGCCATCTCCAGTGTCTTCAAAGCCAAGTCCTGACAAGTGACAATATGATATTCTTCTAATTGAAAGGCTGGCAGGGCCCTCTTTTGTGAGGTCCAAAAAAAGTGAGATCTGCTGGAAGAAATCTGTGTAGATAGGGAGGGACTGAAGCAAGGAGTGTTTCCAGCTCTGGGGAGGGCTCAGCTCAAGCCCCTGAATTCTGCAGAGGGTTTGCCATACAGAAAGGTCCTTCTGAAGAGCCTGAGTGAACTCAGCCCTGTTAAAATCCAGGGATCGCCACTCATGGGGGATCTCAGAGTTCATTCCAGGTCTCTCCACAGCAGGGCCCCCACCCATCCACAGGTGAAATACAACAAAAGTGACCTCAGGGCTGGAGTGACTTTCATACCACCACAACCAGGGTTCTGAAATAGATCAGAGGGGATTAAAAACCAGCAGCATTAACTCCAGGTGACTTCAATGAGCTCTGCTAATTCTGGACACAGTGAGGAGCTCAGCATTGCTCATAGAATAACCATGTTTGCAGAAAAAATCAGCAGCTGCGCAGAGGGGAGGGCAAAAGACTAAGGAGAATGGCAGTGCATCCCTTTCACTCTTCTTAGCCATTTTCTTCCTAAATGCCAGGTTATTTAAAAAAAATTATTTTTTTAATCTCTTTCTTGACTTTTAATGTTTTTAGGGAGGGAAGGTTTTTCAGAGTCAGGGTGAAAACAGTGCTGACCTGCAGCCCCACACCTGCACAAAGCTTTTGGAAAGCAGGGCAGCTGTGCTGTGCCTGAGTGGCAGGAGAGAGAACCTCAGAGCTTTTGGCCCAGGTAACACATCTGCTGGGGAAATAACTTCTCCCTTTTCTTTGCTCAGGCAGCTCTGTTGTGAAGGATCACTCCCAGGAAGGTAATCTGTCTTCCAGGCTCTGAGCTGAACATGGGCAGGATCCTATTGATTTCTGTGGGAGCTGGATGGGCTCATAAAGGCACATTTCAGACGTAATTTGCTACTCTCAGCTCTGGTCAGTGCTTTCAAATACTTGAATTTCATCAAATCAAGAGTGTTTCTGAAGAGGAGATAGTCTTTACTATTTCTGGCTGCATGATCTTGAACAAATCATAGAGGCAGGAGCCTCCTATTTTATATTTTTGGTTCCTTTTCAGGAGACATCAATAAACTGCTTGACTTTTCAAGGTGTCAAATGCCTCCCCAGGGTAACAATCCCATGCTTTAAAACCAGGAGAGGATTTCTTCACGAAGCAGACGCTGAGTTTGAAGGACTCTGCCCTGTGCTCCTTGTTGTACATATCTTAAGGGTATAGTGGTAAGGACCACTGCAAAACCAGAGCATCCTCTGCACAGGGAGCTTGAAAGAGCATGGCAGCTGCTCACAGAAGAAAACTGCCCCTGCAAGGTGGCAAGAAATGTCTCTGTTTTAGCTTTTCTTAGCAGAAAAAGCTAACTGAAAGATCTCAGAGCTACTGCTCCTCCAGAACATGTAAGCAGCACCCAGGAGGGTCCCTGGCTTCTAAAGTCTCGTAGCTGGCTTTTAGACTTTCTTGTCATAGGGTGGTTAACAGACTTTATGCTCTTTGCCATCTCAGAAAATCTCAGAAAACTTGAGTGACATTTTCATGTATTATGTCTATTACATGCACTGAAAAATAATACACCTTGGGATTTGGAATAAGGAAGGACTGGAAATGAGACACCAGGCAAATGGAGAGTCTTTCTGAACAGATAAATTTGAAAATTCAAATTTCACCATGTGTGTGAAAACCCAGGGCACAGTGAATATTTCTGTGTCTGCTCTGGGGTGTCCTGACCCCCAGGGGAGCAAGTGCCTTCAACCCAGACCCAGACGAACCAATAAATGTGGAAAAAAACTGATCTGCTTTTAGTAAGAAAAAAAGCAAACCCCAAACCGGAGTGAAACTCTTGTTCTGCTGCATGCTCTGACTCCAATCATACAATTTCTTTGCAGGTGCCTTTCTTGCCTTCTCCTAATGTCAGCAGGGAAAAGCTGCAGCTCCCCACAGCTTGGGAGAGCCATCCAAGCCCCTGTCTGAACTGGTTTCAGTTCAGCCAGGCCTGTTATGGATTTAGCATCAAGCACGTGTTTAAAGTCCCATTGAGGCTTCATTTTGGCTGGGATTTTAGCTTGTGCTGAATTTGTTGCTGGAGTGCCTGGCTAAATGTGTGTTTGAGTTGTGGCCTCTGAAAGAGCATGTTTGTATAATGCAATATCCTGATTTGTGAAAGGAGGGAACATAACATTTACTGGGATACTGCAGGAGTCAGGGTAATCTTTGTGCATCCTGAAATCCTCCTGTGAATCCCTGCAGGACTTTGGGCTCAAAGACCCCTGGGCTCAGAGTGCTGCTATGTGAAAAAAATTATCCATAAAGTCTTAAATGCAAGGAGTTCCCATAAGAAAATGATGCATTTGGAAAAGTAACAGAAAGCCTAAATTTATGCAGCATAGCAGTTTTGAAGGAAGCAGGCAGTCTAGACACCTACAGTTGTTACATAAGGATGCATTGAGGACTCATTAATATTTCACTAACCAATAAAATGTTGTATATTAAAGTATTAAAATATAATGTTATCCATTTTGTTGCCTTGCAATGGGAAACAAACCACAAGAAGGCATCTCATAAGAAAAAAAACACTAGGGTAGACTTGAAAATTACTTTAGATGTAAAGCTTTGGGGGGCTTAAAAAAGATGCTGGGTAGGAGAAGGGGAGCAATTTTTGGGGTCTGTCCTGGTTTTGCAGCCACACACATTTAAACTATACATTGGAACCTGGGATAAACCCACAAGGGTGATTTCTGTGTGTTCTCACTGGTTATGGCAGGTTCAGGGGGCTGCTGCTGGCTTCATGCAGAGGTTTGGGAAGCCTTATCCTTTACATGTCACCAAATGTTATGTTTGCTTCCCAGTCCAATGTGTTTTTGCAAGTGCAGGTGTAAATTTGGACTAAGGCAGCTGCAGGCTTTGAAGGGGAGGTGCTTGAAGGAATTGGGTGCTGAGCTTGCTCTCCAGATCCTTTCAGTGTGCCTTGGAAAAGGCAAATATCCAGGGAGAGTTTCAGATTGCAGTGGGTTGACCCTGGCTGGATGCCAGACACAGCACCCCTGTACCCACCCCACAACCAAAACCTGCCCACCCAAACCCAGTCCACAGACACACCAGGTGTGCTTATTTCCATTTGCAAAAACCAAAGCAAAACAAAGCAAAAAACCCAGGAAAATCAAACCACCAGGGGATACAAGTAAAAACCAACCTCTCATTTTGGCTTGGGAATGACACACTTTAAAAGGCAGCCTTTTAAATAGGGCTGTTCTCAGTAGGGCTTGAAATACCATAGGAAAAGAAAATAAATCTGTGTCATCAACTTTTAGGCAGAAAAAGTGAGGCAGTGCAAATTCTTCCCCTGCCAAGTCTCATCTCGGGCTGTGGGGGTGAGGGATAAGGTGAATGTGGCTCCATCTCCTCTGGCTGCCAAGGGAACCAGCCTGTGCATCAGGCCCCACAAACAAGAGTGCTTGCTGTCCAGAAATTTAGATTTGCATTAGCAGTCCCAAATAAAATAAACCCCAAAATTAAAGCTCTCAATACAGAGAAATTGTGGGGTGGCTTAACTGGGATATAGTTCTAGTTTTACTGGGGAATGGCTACACCAAAATCTTCTGGGTTACAGATGTGTATGAATTGAGGTGCAGGGGTGTGTCAGTCCTTAAAATAAATTTTGGTGGGGTGAAAACCTAGATTATATCTTGGGTTTTGGCAATGAATTTCTTTGAAAGGGTGGAAGCATTATTATTATTATTATTATTATTATTATTATTATTATTATTGCTTTTGTAAGATGCTTTTTACCAGTGCTTCAGAGTAAAATTATTCTGCAAAAGTGCTTGCACAGACAACTAATATCTATTACAATTAAACTTTCTCTTTTGAATTTGAATTTAAGGCATGCCAAATATGGCAAGAGGCTGTGACTTTGTTATTGATACATGCTTTTTGATGGCTGGTATCAGCCTATAGCTGTTTAAGAAACTGATCTCCCGTAGTATGAATATTGTATATGACTCACAGCCACATTCTGGATAATGTAGTATTAATTTATTGCTGGTTTAATTTTGTAGTGAGATAAAGTTGTGTTTGGTTTAATATACAAACAACTTAAGTAAACATGCCTATTGTTTCATTGTATGAGGTATTGGTATATTTTTAACTTCTTAACTAATTTTAATTTAACTTTTTAACTAATGCCATGTGTATGTGTGTTCATTTAAAGGCCAATATTGTGTTTAAGGCTGCAACAAAGACAAACAAGGATTTCAACATTTAATTCTGTAGATGTCCCTCAAATGTAATTAAATCTGATCTCACTTACTGGCAGACAAATGAATAATTCATGGCGTTCAGGCATAGTCAGGTTACGAACTTCCTTAAAATTTCAGATGATGTGCAAAGGTTAATCTTTATATTAAAAGAAGAAAAGCTGGGATAGTTGTATCTCCAACGTGATAATCCAGGTTGCCTAGGATACCATGTTAAAGAGACAGAAAGTTCAGGATATATATAGAGAGAGAGAGTCAAACACGACCTGGTATTTATTTAATGCAGAGGATGTATAGATTTTTTTTGTGTGTGTCTGAAGAACTCATTATTTTCTCTTGACAAAGACAACAGGGAGAAGGGGCTGGGGGAGCTGAAGAGGGACGGGAGAGCAGAAATGGCAAACATCCAAGAAGGCGAAGGGAGAGAGGCGATCGTGAGCCTGGGAGCGCAGCGGATGCCTGGCAGCTTGAAAGGAGCCTGATGCAGATAAAGAGAAATTAAAGTGATGGCATGGCTTTGGCCAGCAGCGAGGCTCCCAGGGCTGGCAGAGCTCTCCCTTTCCCTGGGTGTTCCCAAGGCACCGGCACTGCCCGCAGCAGCCTGGGGGAGCTCTTCCCACGCTGGAAAATCCACAGCCTGATGGGGGGATCAGGCAGCTCTCAGGAGAGAGGGATGGGGGGTTCCCAGTCTGCAAGCAAAACCCTTCTGCCCCCAGGGCATCGTGTGAAAAATGCATATTTTGTGATTGGCTTTTCGCAAATATTAAAATGAATATTGTATGTGTTATGTTAGAAAGTTGTGCTGCATTAGAAAATTAAAAAAACAAGTGATTGGTGTTTTTCACAATTGTAAGCGGGGTTCTCTGCTTTGCTGTTTCACCCAGTTTCCTTTTGTTCTCCTCCTCACTGCTCTGAGAAATCATTGGCTTTGGAAACATCTTTCCACCATGGATTGGATTGAATATATCCAAGCAATCCCCAGTGAAAAGACATCAGGGTTTGCTCAGCTAAACAACAAATAGATCTTTAATTAGAAATGCAAAATAGACATGAGAGAAGTAATACACACTGGAACAAAAAGTATTATCTTCGGGATACTTGCCTGAAATAGCAGCACGCTTCGTGTCTTAACGGAGGGGAAAATGGGTTTGCAATAGTGAATCGCAGCTCTGACAACTCTTGCCCTGTTTCAGAAACCCCACTTTTTCTTTCCATGCTTGTCCTAGGTTACAAAATAAAGATGTTTTCTATTCCCACCCTCTAGAGCTGTTGAAGCCAGGAGGGGCATTGTTTTTCCTGATCTCCTGTTAATGGGCCCATCAGTGCCTTTCCCCCTGACTCAGAGATAACTCCCTCCCGGAGCCATTTCTGTCTAATGGACCCAAAACATGACTCACAGTATGATAACAGCCCATTGTGAGATGCTCTGCCCAGGGGGGAGGAGCTAAGCAATCCCACCTGGATATGATCTGGGGTTTGGGACAAAAGAAGCAGTCTTTCCACTGGATTCCCAGAGGAATGGCTGTCCTTATCACTGGTTTTCCAGAGGTCAAGAGCTACCAGATCGTTTCTACAGGATCGCCACTTCAACAAAACCATTTCATCTGAACTGCTACCACCACCCTAACTAGCAGGGTGTCAGGTTGTATTCTGACTCTGTCAGTGTTTTTTTTCTTTTGTATTATTGCATATATTTGTTTTTTTCCCTTTTCCTAATCAATTGTATTTCTGACTTGGAGTCTCCCGCTGGTTTTGCTTTCAAACCAGAATAATGCTGTGTAAATTTGCAGGAGTTATGCCATGAGAAATACCAGTGCAGCCCTGTCTGGGATCTCCAGTTCTGCTTGGAGGCCTTGGCCTGGAATTTATCTGGCCTTGTTTGTCTGTATTTTTGTAGGAATATGTGGACATTAATCCCTGAAGAGGATGGTGCTCAGACTTTCCCACAAACCAGCTTTAGAGGGTTCTCTGTTCTGCATGCAGAGATTAGCAGTGCCAAGACATCCTGTCTTCCTCTGTCATGCAACACCCAGGAGCCCATCTGGGAATGATTTCAACCATCCAGTCACTAGTGTGGTTTTATAGAAACAATTTATTTTTCCTGACTTTGTTGATATGTTGGGTGTGCCCACCACCATCTCTTTTTTTTGTTTCCCCCCTATAATTTTAGGCCAGCCATTATTTCTGCCTGCAGCCTGTTGCTGAGTGAAGCTGGCAGTGCTCAGCCGCTCACAGTGCTCAGAGCTGCATTTGCACTGGATGTACTTGCTCAAGTCAGCTGAGCTCCCCAGTGAGGAGTGCTGGCACCCAGAGGCTTCCTCCAATTTCTCCCATTTCCCACTTATTGAAAGGGGCTTTGTTTGCACCTGTGTCAGCACCAGGGCCCTGTGAATTCAAGGCTTCTGTGTTATGTTGGCTGAGCTCTGCTGCCTCTGCAGACTGGGGCAAAGCTGATGTTTTTCAAGCAGGAGTGAGGTGGTTCTGATACTCTGCTTGAAAAGCCTCAGCAACATCTAAGAGTCCTGCACCAATGGTCTGGAACTTCACTCCTGAACACGGCAAGATCCTGCTGCAGTGACAGGATTGGAAATATTTTTTTGTTACTATTTGGAAATAGTAACAAAAAAAAGCTGTGTCTACTCCAAAGAGACATAACTTACAGCACTGTGCTGGGCCTTGGCTACTCCTCTGCAATTTCAGAGCAAAAGCCGCTCATTTTCTGATGGAAGTAATAAAGAGAAGGTGCTCTGACACTGTAATGTTGGTCATTTCCTGCAGACTGTACTTGGCTAACTGCACTATCCAGTTTCTTGCTGAGGCAGCTGAAAAAGCAGGTGATGCCAGTGAAATGTGCCCTGAGATGCCGGGAAGGGAATTTGGGTGAAACATTTAAAGCCATTTATCTCTGAGCCCAGAAAGCTGAGGTTCTGAGGTCAGCTAAGCCACCAAGTGATGAGACAGTTTAGCACCAAATCCCCGTGCTCTAATTTAATGTGGAGCCTTATCTCAGTGTGAAGCCTGGTCCCCACTCCTTTCTCAAGGAGCACAGGGTTATTGCTCAGGATACCTCGGGAGGGCATGGAGAGCAGCTTCCCCAGGCAGGGGCAGAGAGAGCAAAGGAGCTCCTCTTGCTGTTTTCCCTCCTCTCTCTGAGGGTGCTGCTGCCATGGGCTGAATCAGTTGTGCAGGTTACATGGATTAGTGGTTGATTGATTAATTAAAAACCTTATTGACAGTCCAGGAGGTCACCAAAAGCCACGGTCCTGTCTCGTCTGAAATACTTGCTCAAATACCAATTTAAGGGATAAGGTTTATTTTCTTGGCAGTTTCTGCTAGAGAAGGCTGGGGGAGGAGGGGTGCAGGGAAGAAATCTCCCCAGAGGTTTGGAATGGAAACAGAACGAAGAATAATCTCTGCAGATATCTTTATAGGAGAGTCATGCGACAAAATTACTCTGGCATGTTAGCAAATGCACCTGTGTCCTATACCATGTACAGGGAAGACGTGTTTTGGGGCCTGTAACTTCTTCTTTAAGTTTTATTTTTTGGGTTTTTTTGTTTTGGTTTGTTTTGGTTTTTTTTTTTTTTTGCTTGACCATCCTTGCTTTAGAAACTGCTGTGCAGTTAATCCTCACCCAGAGCAGCGTTAGCACAGGACAGACATCCTGTTGTTTATCTGGCTTTTAGAGGTAACAGCTTCTGTAAACTGCCTGTTGGTATTTTATCTTCTGACTTCAGCACTCGCAAGAAAATTTTAATCCGAATAATTTCTAAATCCAAAATAATAGGAAGGCAAAGCTGTGTCAGGGCTGTGTTTGCTTTCTGAAGCTCATTCAGTCCAATGTCTTGGACTGAATTTTAAATATGGTGGTGCCTTACGCTGATGCTGGTGGTGCCTTACACTGACCATTTGTCTGAAGTGCAGGGTGGAGTTGCCTCTGAGGAGCACAGCTCCATGAGAGTGGCCAGCAGCAGCCATGAGTAAATTCTTGGATGTGTTTCTGGACTGAGATATTTACTGTATAATGCCAGATATATTCTATATAATAACATTCTAATATTCCATTCTAATGACATTCTATACAGAAAAAGAGTATGCAGTAAATAATTTTCAAGTAACAAGTACTGCAAACCCAGCTATTGTGCTGATTCCTAAAAGTACAAATGTGCTCTCTGTTTGTGCTGGCTTATCTTCGAACCGTAGACATTTATGGAGTGACCATCTGTGGCAAGAAACATGTTTCTCATCTTGTCAATTCTTTTCTTTCTGGCCTCTCAGAGCTAGGATTTTAGAGTCCTTATGCTTGGCAGGTTCTTGAATTTGTTGCGCTTCTTTCTGTGCCTGGAATTGCATTTTTAATATCTTGGCAGACGGCGTCCAAACAAGTGTGGGTTTTACATTCATGGTTCCTGTTAGGGCATTTATTCTGAGGAGCACTTTTGTCCCCAGTTACACCCCAGTGCAGGGGTCTTTTATCCTCTTTCCCCAGCAGTAGTGAATTTCGCAGTTTTAGGTTACATTGCACAATTTGGAGCAAGGGGGAAAGATCTTCCACTGACCTTCAAAATTGTGCCTGTCCATTTACATTTTTTCTTCTCAGAGGAAGGAGCCCTTGGTCCTCATTGTTGGCAAGTTCAGGACTTAGAAGGTAATAGAATCCGACCAGTTTGCATTTAGGAAGTAGTAGTAGCAACAAAAATGTGCAACCTTATGTAATTGTATTACAACTTCTAGATGGTGGAGGAAATAAAGGGAGGTCGGATAATCCTTAGTCTGGTGTGGGTACCGCTGAACTGTTGATCTCCACTGCCCACAGGAAAGGACAGCTGGCCTAAAAAGCAGTGACTTCTATGAACCAGAGTCAGATTTGGCAATGCCTAGAAGTGAGCAGCATTCAAATGCAACTTTTGAATTGCTGGATTGTCACAAAAGGAGGTATTGATTGTTGGATGATTATGCTGGATCAGAACAATGTCGACTAATGTAAGAATCTGTTTGTTAGCTGCTAGGAAATGCTGGCTTGTACTTGAAGTGAGCATTTATGTTGATTTAACACTTATTTTCCAGTATTTTGCCCCCACAGCAACCAGAAATGTTTCAGCTTTTTTTTTTTTTTTTTTTTCCTTAAATTATGTCAGGCAAACTATGTGGGGTACTAAACAACATTTGCCTTTTCTCCATGAGTTATTCCAAGACTTGAAATGTCTAGAGACTAAAAGATTAAAATATCTAGACCTGCCATTTCACTTGCAGGGCCCTCTCCAGAGGGTTTTGGGGGGTCAGTTGGACCTGTCAGATCCCATACATCCTGGTAGCTGCAGTGCATTGACTCCTGTTCCCAAGGATGGTGGACACTGCCCTGGCAGTGCAGCAGCATCCTGTCCTCAGCTGCTGCTTTTCCTTGAGTATATTTAGAGTGCCAGCATGGGGAGAATTAGCCTCTAGAGCCATATTTGCAGGCCCAAATTGATCTGCAAAATAAGTCAGGAAATTTGCAGAAAAATTCCAGTGCTCTGAGGGAAGGTGAGAAAAATCCACGAGAATGTTAAAGCAAGTTGCAGTCCTTTCCAAGGGAAAAGGGATTTTTACAATGCCTATGTAGGCACTGTGTAAAATTCAGATACAATTAACAGAAAGTGGTCTTTAAAACCTCAGCAGTATTTCAGTCTTTTGAATTACTTCTCTCCAACCTCTATTACCTTCAGTACTGCCAGTGCTGGGATGAACCCTTTGGGGCTTTGAGCATGCAACAATGATCAGGAAGGTCGTAGGGAGGCTTAGCTGAGAGAAAAAGTTGGTCTGTGGAATAAAATTCCCTTAATTCCTGAGAGATTGGAGTGTGCATAAATGGAAGTTCAGAAGGCTTAGTGCAGGCTAAGGAAATGGGAATGGACAAGAGCAAATATGACTTGGGCTCTTTTGACAGCATGTTTCTTTTTATGAATTCTTGACTTCCAGTTGCTCTGTGATTGCTGTGCTGGTGTTGTCCTTACCAGCCTTGGGCTATGCAGCTCTGTCTTGTCCTCCTGCTTGAAAAGCTTGCTCCTATCATCCCTGTCCACTCCCTGTGCTCATCATGGAACACAGGGAGAAACTCATCCCATTTTCCTTTGCAGTATCCTTTGGAATACTGGAAGGCTCTTTCACAGCTCTCTTCTACCTTCCTGACATTAAACCCCAGGTCCATTAATCCTCTGGTTAATCCCATGAGACCATGTTTCCTAAAGATTTGATCTCTCTGAGTTGGAGTCTCTGGATGCTTTCTCATTAGTGTGTATCTTTTGTGAAGGATGATCCTCAGAAACAGACACTATTTGAGCTGAGAATTTTTAAGTTAAATGAATTAATTTTTATTTATTTCAGTTTATTTGACGTTTACTCCATGATGTTTTAGCTCAAGGCATGTTTTGATGTGTGTCTGCTGTGTGTACTGCGGAGGAAAAGATAAAATTGAGTGAGTAGTCAGAATTTCTGCAAATCTCTTCACCTGTGAAAAGCAATTGCTAAAAATGCTTTTCAGTGCTCCCTTTGTAATCTTGCAAAGAGCAGGCTGATACAGCAATATCTGCATCTCCAGGAGGCATGATGATTTTCTTATGAAAGAGTAAATCAGAAGAAATGCAATTTGTCAGCTTGCCCCCTGAAGCTGGAGTGGGGTAATTTATTATCAGGTGGTTTGGCACTCTGTGCTCTTGAAATGCACAGGAAACAGAGCTGCCTTCCCTCCAGTTTTCCCAGTTCTGGCTCTTTTCAGTGGATGTGCTCCCTATTTGTGTTAGGGCAGGGGCAGACCAGGTCCTTGCTTGAAAGTGCAAGGTGAACTCTGGTTGCCAGTGCCTACATTCCTTGTTTTCATGTCAAGTCAAATGCCAGCCTCACTCTGGCAGGGAGGAGGAGGGTGCTTTTCCTAAAATGACATTTAATTGGGTGTATCCATTCCCTTGGCAATAAAGACTGAAGTGCTCTATTTACCAGTGACTTTACCCAGCAGCCTGATGTGGAGCTGTCTGTGATTCTGTGCTGCTGTACTCTGTTCCCAGTGTGACATCCATTATATCCATCTCATTTGAATGTACAGGGATTGCTGTGGCATTCAGCCTTGCACAGAATTAGCTCCTTTTTCAGTTCAGAAATCACTTCTATCACAGAGTGCAAAGCTGCCTTGCACAGCTTTATCCACTGTATCTGAATAATAGCCCAGAGACTGCTGCACTTCAGATCTTCAGAAATTCTTGCTGAGCAGCAAGGTATCATTCTTGCACTTAGCACATTTTCCCACTGTCATTAGTTTATGTCCTATTGAAATGAGATATCAGAATGCTGGAAGTTATTATGTGTCTGGCCTGACAGCTCCTGCAGGTTTTCAGCATCTGGGAGGTTTCTTGGTATAGGCTCTGCTTTGCTTTGTGTGCTTATTTCCATTTGTAAATAGAGAGCTGACTTTCCTGGCTGATCCACTCCAGGTTTAACTGGAAAACTTGATAGCAGTGTTCATAATAAGGGGTAGATATGCTTCCCAGATGATTTTTTGTAGTTCTCTTTTCACCTTTTCTTTCCTTACACAGAATGACTTAATGGGACCCCCCCTATTACTGTTCAGCAGCCAAACCTTCAAGTGAGAACTCTCAGATTCTCACTGTAGCAGTTTGTCTGCTTAGCCCAGCTCTGAGAATTCAAGCAAACAAATTTCAGTTTATTCTAAACAAATTCCTTCTTTTTCTATTGCTGGCTTCTTTTTTTTTTTTTTTTCCCTCCAGAGAGTGCACTTACTCAGCCTGTTTGCTGTCACTTTGGAATGTCAGAGATGCCATTTGGACATTACTTTGCAGGAAAACAATGACAGGTCAAGAAAAACCCGCGGGTCTGAAATAAGCAGAGACTCTGGTACAGTCCAATGTTTCTCAATATCTAAATGACATCAGGTACCAGCTGAGACAAGGATATAAATTTCACAGTAACAAAGAGGAAATGGGTGAGCCAGATTGTGCTGTGCCATCTCACCCATTTCAATTTTTAAAAAAATTTTTTTTTCATTTTGCCTTCAGATTGAAGGATAATTCATGGCATGAGTATTAACTGTTGTCAGTAATTCAGAATGTCTCTGAAAGTTATTACTGTAAATGTCTACTTCTGCTTTTTGTCCAGACCCCCCTAACCTGAATGGGCTAATGAATGTATAATTGGTGCAATTCTAACAGAGATTCATGGGGTTGGAAGGGACCTTAAAGATCATCTAGTTCCAACCCCTCTGCCATGGGCAGGATGGCTATTCCTGTCATTTCTTTTTAGCTCTATCAAATATCCTTTAAAAGACTTTCAGTGTTTTAAACCCATTTCTTTTTAACCAAATGCTAAAATAGGGAGTGAGTGCCACTAGGAAATGAGAGTCCAGATAATTACATATGTGAATTGAACAATTACATATATGAGTTGTTTCCAGAAGTGTGTGGGTGTAACTTGAGGTGTGTGAAGAGTTTGAAGTCTGGTTTGTCTCTGGCCACGTGTGGACGGGTCACTGTATGGCGCTGACAGAAGAGCACAGCCTGGGATTTAAAGAGAGGATGTGTTTGCTTGCCTGGCCCCATGGCTTCTGCTTGCAGGAAAATGGCTTTTATTAGCTACAGAAAAGGAAAAAAAAATTAATTGCTTGAGAGCAGAAGAGAATTTTTACATGGGGCAAAGAAGGGAAGTGTGTTTGACAGCTTTTGATGTCCTAGTTTGATAGATGGTTATATGTGACCTTTGTCTGCAGAGGCACTGAGAAGAAAGTGAACCAGTAGCTAAAATCTCAGGAGAAACCAGTGGAAGAAGAGGGAGAGAAAGGAGCTTCAGTCCAGGGCTCTTGGCAGCCTCCCCAGGGCATGGCAGCAGTGCTGGTGTGCCAGGGGCACAGCTCCAGCCATCCCTGAGGCCATCACAGGCTTTCCCAGCCAGGGCAAGAGATCCAGAGTCAGTCTGTGAAAAATGCCAATCGCTTCTTTTTAAAATTTTAAAAGTTTAATAGTAATAAAATGGTAATAAAAAGAGTAATATAATTAGAGCAACAAAACATTTTAATATTTGTGAAAAGCCAATCATAAAATATGCATTTTTCACAAGTCAGCCCAGCCACTCTTTGGAGTTTAAAAGAGGGAAACAGGGGAAGAAGCAATAAAGAATTGCTGGAGAGCTGCAGAGCCTGCATGAGTGTGTGTCCCCATGGGAAGTCGTGCTGGAGTCTGGTGACAGCCAGTGGAGGTGGGATGGTTTTACTGGAGCAAATGACTGGGATGAGAGGATGCTGTAGTAAATCTTTGATTTGTGTGGGTAATGAAGAGGCAAACAGTGATAAAAGACTACTCCTCTAAATCCATCTGATCCCCTGAGTGATTTGCCACAGCCCTTCTTTCCCTCAAGCATTGCTTTATGTTTCCCAAAAGCCCCCTCAAAAGTGGGATGGGCTTAGAAGTTCTTTTAGTTAGCAGTGAGATCTAATATCTGATTCCCAAATTGAAGTCTCTGAATTTTCATTCTGTATTTTATATTTCCAGGGGCTATATTAATGTAATGTAGCAGTAAACCTTTTGTCTACACTAATTTGATAATCTAGTTTTCTTTACAGAAGTTCTGCAGTTACAATTATCTCTCCAATACTCTAGGAAATAGCTTTTGTTTTGAATGCTACAGCTGCTAAATTTTATTTTTTGCAATAGTGGAACAGGTTTTATGCACACCGAACTCCCGATTCACCTCATTTACTCCTCACTTCCTTCAATTTCTTCCCATTGCATCTGAAGCACAGTAACTTCATTTAACTGAATTTGCCTTTCAAAAAGCTACAACTCTCTGGTCCTGATCCTAATTTTGGCCCTTCCTTGGGACAAGCCTTTTCCAGTGGATAGTTAGGCTCCTTCTCACTTCTCCTAATGATACATGCAAAAAAAAAAAAAAAATCATGGCTAAGTGCAGGCAAAGTTAACTGAACTGATTTATTTTTTTATTTAAACTCAGGGAAAGATAATTTTTATCACACTCCTGGTAGTGAGTGTGATTTTTTTATTTAAAATCATGGAAGGATAATTTTTATCACACTCCTGGTAGTGCTGCTTGCTGGTCTATATACAGATTGCTTCTCTGCTGTGAAATGCAGGTGATGTGCCATGCTTGTGCTGTTTAAACATCTAGTCACATCCTATTGGGGACAAAAAGAGTTTTCTGTCTTCTTCAAAGGTCAGATTAATTTACTTCCTGAAATTAGGCTTAGGTTTAAGTGCAGCACACCTGAATACCCACAAGGGTTGAATTAAGACCACTAGAGGAGGGGGTTGAATCTCTGTAGGAGCCGTAAGACCTGGGGATGTTTTCTTCTGTAAAGAATACAATTTTTTGGAAAGTTCACTGCTGCCTTTGAGGCCCTCCTGTGGCCTTGCCTGTGAGGGAGCTCCTTTGTGAGGTGTGGGGTGAGCTGGGAGCCAAGGGAGACCCCAGAACCTCCAGTGGCCAGAGAGCAGCCCCAGGGTTTGGGCAGAGCAGGGATCCAGGGTCCAGCAGCTCAGAGCCACACTGGGGCCATCAGCAGCAGGACAGGAGGGGACAGCAGCAGCAGGGTGGGCAGGGGGAGATGGATGACTACAGGGGAGGTCCAGAGTCTGTGCTGGGAGACAGGGATGAAAACAATTACACAGCTCAGGTGAGGAATGGGAGTGCAGCCCAAATTTATCCAGAGCTTCTGCGCTGTGGCCAAAGGTCTGGCTGGGGGTCCCAGGTGAGGATGGCCAGGGTGAGAGAAAACACTCAGGGCTCTGACACTGTTTAATTATGCTCTGTGTGTCTGTGTGTGTGTGGAGGGAAATGTTTTCCTTAGGTCAATTAACTGTGATTGATTTTCTGATTGCATTTAGGGAAAGACAATTAATTTAAAAGGCCTAAAGAGGCACAGGCTCTTTCTCCCTGTGTGGTGCACAGGGAGCTCATGCTGCCCAAATTCCAGGTGCCACCTTGCTGGCTGCAGCCACCAAAATCCCTGGCTGGCACCAGGAGCATCAGCAAGGTAAGTGCTGGGGCCAGGCAGAAAAAGAGATTCACAGGGAAGCTGTTTGAGAGAAACAGCACTTGAGCAGAGTGAAGGAGCAGTGTTTGAAGGCAGGTGGAAAAAGTAAGGTGTATCGAGTGCAGAAGTGTTAATTTGGCTAGTAAGGACAGTGGGTGTATTGTATACTGGTTCTTGGATTGTTTGTAATGACAAGCTCTGGTTAACAATTCTGGGTTATTCTGCACCATCTGAACTAGAGCCATGGGCTCTCCTTTGGCCTGTGTGGAGTCTGATGGAATAAGTTGTGTCTTCCAAAGGCCTTTCAAACAAATAAGTACAAGCAAGGAAGGAACAAAGCCATTTTGGTTATCAGTGGTACAGTGTAATTCCTCCTGCAAGTAATTACTGGTTTCCACCTACTTCTCACAGGGCTTGAACTAAATGCTGTGTTAGCAAGCTGCAGGCAGAGTTCAAGAGATTAGTGCTTATGCAGCTGGTTCTGGAGGGCAGGAGTAACAACAAACCCAAAGGCAGTGAAAAGGAAGGAATTTTGGGATTATGTTGCCACAAACCACAAACACTTGACATGAGCAGTTGTGGTTGATTCCCAAAGGAATGGCTCTTTGGCTCTTGCAGATTATTGAATTTTTTTTTTCTTTTTTTGGTTTGTCAGCTGTTTTCAGCAACAGGTAAGTTTTAGCACAATCACCAGTCACTGCCACACAGGTTACTGCTTGTTTCCAG
Source organism: Pyrgilauda ruficollis (assembly GCF_017590135.1). Classification (NCBI taxonomy): domain Eukaryota; kingdom Metazoa; phylum Chordata; class Aves; order Passeriformes; family Passeridae; genus Pyrgilauda; species Pyrgilauda ruficollis. The sequence continues at coordinate 516,389 of NW_024531377.1, forward strand.
CTCCCAAAAAATATCTGCTGAACCTTGCTGACGCGCTAAAATTTTACAGGGGTGCTGGCAATGTGTGGGGAAGGAAACAAGCCCCAGGCTTTGCTGCTGAAGGTGTTTGCTGCAAAAGCAGGGAGCAGAGAAAAGGTGCAACAGAAGCAGCAAAGATGAGCATTTAACGTAAAATAAATGAACTTCAGCTGGTGCAATTATGAAACTCTCAGAAGCAGGGTTATGTTGAGGGTCTGATGAGCACATGAGGTGCTCCATTTCAGTGCCACATCCATGTGTGACAGGCAGGATAAACATTCCCCAAGAATCCAGCACTACCTCTACCCATGGGGGGCTTTGTTTGCAACTGGTAGTGCACCTCCAACATGGATCAACAGTTGTGAACACTTGAACTTAAATTAACCTGGGAAAAAGCAGAATACTGTGGTCTTGGGAGTTATTTTGGACTCCTGGGTAAACACTATTTAGACTTGTGTAAATTTGTAGGAGATATTTTGACAAAAGTATTATTTACTCAAGTTAATATGTGCTTTATTACGCTGCATGCTCCATATGTATTTGATCAGTCAGCACACTGTGTACTTAGACTCTGCCTCTGATGGTTTCAAGACATCTACACCACTGGCTGCAGTATATTTTCAGTTTAACTCAGATTTAAGACAGTGTTTCTGGATTGACATCATCTGACATGAGCAATTTTGAGTGACAGATTGTCTGACCCATTTCTCCCTAGAGTCAGGAGAGGCCCCTTAGATGTTTAATCCATTGGGTCAAGGCATCTCTGCTGATAGAGAGAGAAGTAAATAAACCTAGGGTAATAGTTTTCCTTTTTTAAAATGTGCTATTTGCTGGGTGCTTGTTAAAAAGCCTGTACTAATATTTCTGAGGGGTGCTGCTCTTTTGCTCTCTTTTTCCTGGAAGTACATTTCCTGATGGCCCTTGGATCCTCCTGGGAGTCAGGAGCAATCTGTTTCATAGCCAATAAATATTCTTGGCAGCCTAAAACTCACTAGAGCCATTTGTCTTGCAAGACAATCTTGACAAGCCATCCATGAATACAGCTTGGTAATTATTAATTACAGGTCAGGAAGAGGTGGGGAATAATGGAGAAACTCTCACTTTGTTTTGTTGTGGTTAGGGGTTTTTTGTTTATTTGTTTTGGTTTTGTTGTGTTTATGCCAGGGAATTGGAGAATAAGGGACCCAAAAATAGTCCTGGTCTGTGGTGTCCTTCAGCTTGTCCCACCCCTGGCTGTTCAGTCCTCATCCATCCAAAAGGGCATTATGTTTCCTTCCAAAGAAGTTTGTAAAGTTTCAGTTTTCTCCTGGTTTTGCGAGTTGTCTGGGAAAGGCTTAACAATTTGTGATGGAACTGAATTGTTTCCATTTACTCCAAGTTCCTTGAGGCTCCTTCTTTACCCAGCTACTAATTTCAGAGCTTGCTTGTCCTTGTCCCTCTCAGATAGTCCCATTTATTTATTTATTTTTTTAAAAATTTTTCCTGCATCTATTCCTCTTTGTTGGTTTTTGGAGTGATTGTGATGGGACTGGAATGAGGGCTGGTAGGCAGTGCCATAGAAGATTTCCTTTGTTGTGATTTATTGCTTTTCAAGTGTTGTGTGCTTGTGAGGGATGAAAAGGAAACGCTCTGGGGGCCATTCCACTGCTCCATTTGCAAAGAGGAGAATTCAGTTCAGAAGAAAAAGGTACATTCAGCCTACAGCTGAAGCATCCAGCATTAGCAGGTGATGGCAGGTAGGGAATCACCACGTGTCTATCTACCATAATTAGTAGGTACTAATTTCTGCCATATTTAGCAGTCATATCTTTGTTTATTCCCTCCGTTGACACGATCAGACAAATCACAGTAGCTCTCCTTGTTCCTGCTTAGGGCTGTGTCAATATCCAGCCATCTGCAAAGGTGTGTTCCCTTTCAGGATGTAATTATCTTAAAAAAGACTGTCAGAGCTGCCTCTTAATGAGCCTTCTTGTTGTCAGCAAGTGCCTGGTGCTGTTCTTGCACTGGAGGTGGTGGCAGCTCTCCCCAGCAGAGGAGCCCTGAGCTGCCCCACGCTGCTCCCAGTGTTGGGAACACCTTTGGGATGCTCAGCAACAGCAAAGCTGATCGTCCAAAGGTGGTGTTTGTCTTTGTGCTCGCTGCTGGGAATTTCTGTGTGGTGTTTTCAGCGTGAGTAAGAGACACCCTATGGCTGCTGTGTTAGGGATGGGTGAATGAAGTGACACAGACTCCTGTGTTCTCAGAAAGTTTATTATACACCACATTCTTTTTATAGACTGTTCCAGTAAACTGGACCTGTTCCAATAAACTGGACCTGATTGCTCCTCCATCAACACCCCTCACATCACTGGCCAATTAGGAACAACACCCTTCTTGTAAACATCTTACAAGTAAGCAGCACGTTCAAAACACCAGCTGCAAAGATTAAAGGTATTTTAATTCTTTGAGTTTTCCCAAAACTCCCCAGAGCAATGTATGGGCAAATTTATCTGACTTTTCTCTATGACCAGACTGTCAGCAACCACCACACCCAAGGCAGGAAAAGAGCCAAATTTAAGCTGGTGTCAGCTAAACAATGGGATAAATCTCACCCTGACAACTCTTTAGTTGGTGAGAAAACAAAACTGTTCCTTACCTTGACTGACCTGTCAAGTAATGCACTAAATGGCCACTAAAAGAGTTCCACAGCCTTCTGAGCCTCAGCAGAGGCATGGCATGTGCAGGGCAGTGAGGCACTTGCTGCACTGAGCTGTGAGGCTGGGTATCCATCTGAGCCCTCAGCCTGGTCAGTGAGGTGTGGCAGTCATATTTTCTGGAAAAATCTCTTTGCCCAGGATTTCTGTGCTGGGAAGCTGAGAAGCCTCAGAGAAAAAGGAAAGCAATAATTATCTCATTTGCTTCTCCTGTGTTTTGCTGCTTTGGAATGTGGTTGGAGATTGTTTATCCAACAGGTGGTTGTTTCACTGGTTTCATGTGAATTTTTTTGACTCAATGGCCAACCAGTGCCAAGCTGTGTCGAGGCTCTGGAGAGAGTCATGAGTTTTCATTAGTATCTTTTTAGCCTTCTGTCTGTATCCTTTCTGTATTGTTTAGTATAATATTCTTTAACATAATATAGTATCATAAAATAATAAATTAGCCTTCTGAGAACATGGAGTCAGATTCATCATTCCTTGGTCTGGGAACCCCGTGAATACAATAGTGAGGGGCAGGGCACACAGGGAATGTGGAGTCAGGGCTGCTCCTGCTGTGAGGCAGGAGCCAAAGGTGTGATTCCATGGCATTGACACGGCTTCAGCTGCTGGCAAACCCCAGCTCTGAGGCAGGCTGGGATACTGGAAAACTTCTTTCAAAGAGCTCCTGGAATTCTTGCTTTAAAACGCCACATTGCTTGTCCCCATAGTCTGGAGTGTGCCTGCCTGGATGTTTATGCTGTGCCTCTGGAGATGAGTGGTATTTTATAAAACCAGTCCTCCAGCCTGGGAAATAAAGGACAAATAAGGCCCTGTCCTGTGTCTAGTACTTCAGGCAAGCCGAAAGCCCTGTTTATTTTACCTCTGTGGCCCAAATAATACTGCTGGAGATGGCAGCATTAGCCTCTTGATCCAGGCTCTTTGCAGCAAAAGCAGAAGGCTGAAGGACCCTCTTTATTGGGTATACACTCAGATACCAGGAGCAGCCTGCTACTCAACATCAATTTTTCCTTTAATAAAATCTTTCCTTTTTTATATTTTGAGTTAATCCAGACTACACCCGGGGTGCCCCTCAGCTCCTGTGAGTTAAGCTTTCCCTGATAACACCCACCAAAGCTCCCCCCAAACCATTCAGTCTCACTGCAAAGTTTTTAAACTGCAGAACTCCACTTTCCCTAGACTTTTGAGAAATGGTGATGGGGCCATCAAGGATCTCTTTGGGTGGGTGCAGGGGGGTGAAAGCAATGTGTGGCCCTTTCCCAGGTGCATGGGTGGTGCTGGAGGCATTTCCAGGCAATGGGAGGCTGTTACCCGGGGTTTAACACCAGTTTAGCATACCTGGTTTATTAGCAGAGCAAATTAGCTCCCTTCTGTTCCCCAGGCTGGAATGGCTGTGCCCCTGTGCTTGGCTAAGCCAGGCTTTCCTCCTTTCTCCCCTGAGTGCAGGAATCCAATGTGTTGGGCAGGAAGAGGGCTGAGGGAAGGGGCTGCGCTGGTTTTTGGGGCACTGTCACTGTCCCAACCCCAGGGCTTCTTGAGCCATGTCACCCTTAGCTGAGCTCAGGACCCAGGCCCAGGAGTTGTTCTCTATAGGTAAGAAGGCACAAAAATGACTCTGTGATTTTCCCCAAGCTTTGAGTTAGAGTGGGGTTTTCGTGTTCTAGTGTCCCTAAATCCCAGTGCCAAGAAATTGGTTTTAATCGGTACTTTTTAAAAAAAGACAATGTGATTATTTTTGCTTCTTTTTTATAACTTAAGACCAATATCTACGTTTAATTCTTTAATTATATCTATTATGGAGGGACCCTAAAACCTGTTTTTCATGCTACTTAATCTTACTGTTTCATCTCATGTTGGGTATTAGGCCTCACAGCATCTCATAAATCAGATTAGGTGGAAACAAATACAAAGATGGAAATGTCCTGGATTTCAGTCGTGTTCTGCCTCAGACTTCATTTATAAATCTGTTCTTGTTAATAGCGTAGATGTTGACAGCTCTGTATTTTAATTATATTATCTTAGTATAGTTTATCTACATTTAAAGCAGAAACTATCAAACCCCAAATGGAGCTAAATGTTGTCATGTGTGAAATTTAAAATTTATTGAATTATAAGTTTTCCTTGACCTTAACCTGGGCTTCTAACTGCAGTTTTATCTGTTCTTACACCAGCTCTGATTAGTTGCTCTGCTTGTCATTTGTATAATGTTGTTGATTATCTTTGCTTCTTGAAAAAAGTCAGGTAATAAATCAATTTCTTTGCATACAAAGAAATAGATTAAATGTTTCTTTAGCACAGAAGATGTTTATTTTAAGAATGCATGCATACTGCCCTTGGTGTATCTCATCCTTTGCTTTACTGCCCCTCCTGAAAGCCAAGTAAAACTGTTCTGAATCAGATTTTAAAAACTAATTTATTTGAGGAAACTGGTGGGAGAATTGTGCTCAGAAATAAAGCCATTTCAATGTGATTAAATGCAGAATAATTAAAGCACACTTCAGGTAATTTTCAAAATTAGATTGTCCAAGTCTGCAAAATGTTTTTAAACTCCAGCCCCTCGAGCTGAGGATTGTGGGGGTGTTAAACAAGATGACACATCTCTGTCCCAGCTGGATCAATATTTGTGTTGCTTTTAGGTCTGCCTGTCACAGAGGAACAAGTAGATAAATGGTGTGAATTTCTAAGTAATATTCACAATACCAGCTGCCAGGGATGTTGCTTGCTTCTAAACACAGAATCTGCTTGAGTGTGATGCCTCCCCTGGCAGGTAAGAGCCCCTGGCTGCAAGGTGCTCACTCAAAGTGAGGGTGTGACACCTTCAGGACATTGCACAGTACGTGGACATGGGGGTTCCTGTCATCTGGGAGCCTTAGCTGCACTCTGGTAATAAAAAAAAAAAAAACCCTCACAGAGTTAAAAAAAACCCAAAGGCCTGCTGGTGCTGTGTCTGCTTTCACTGATAATTTGCTAAGATATCAGACCTCCTGTGATGGCAAAAAAAAAGGTCCTTGAAATCTGTGATCTGACCTGATGCTTCATCTCATTTAAGTTAGTCTTGAAAAGTGATGTGTGATCGGGTGGTGGGTTTTTTTCTGTTTTTTTTATTCTTGATTGTATTTTTTTTCTTTCCCCCACCATGCTGTTATCGCTCCCTTGACCTGTTTGCTCTGGAGAAGGCTCCTGGGCAGCACAGGCTTGCTGAGCTCAGTGTGTGTGAGGTGCAAACCATGGCAGGGACCTGATGGGACAAATCTCTGCCTGCTGCTGTGAGCTCCCATGCTGGAGGGCCTCTGCTCTCCAAACCAGCTGCTTCTTGGGTCTCCTTTCCCCTGTGAGAGCCCAGAGATCTGAGCCTCCCTCTCACACAGCAGTTACAAGCAGTAAGAAACCTTTTAGAGGCAGTGGCAGACCAAAGAGCTGCTAGGAACAGGGAAGAAGAGGAAAGGGACATGAAGGATTTGCTTGCTTGTCATCCTTGGTAGGATGCTGCTGTGTGAAGTTTAGATGGCAAGTGCACAGATTTAGATGGATATCTACACCCTGGAAGCTGCCTGGGAGCCTGGGTACCTCTGGTGCCCTGATGAGATTGTGCATCACATTAAAACCATGGCATTTGGGCTGGGAAATGCCCCAGAAAACCCTACAAAAACTACACAAGACTACATTTATAGCTCCCTGCTTGGGAAATGTGCATCCACTTGAATTTGAAATCTGGGAGGTCTCATCTGCATTTACCCTGACAGGTGACACGCAGCGTTGCTTGGAATAGACTTCATGACAAATAAAATGTGTTTGGAAGGGAGTAGCTCACAGTCTGGTTTGACTTTTGGGGTCTGGCACGTATTGCAAGGGGGAAGTGGGTGCTGTCCTTGCGGTTTGATGCCTTGATTGCATCTGTGGAGTGAGGTGAGCTCTGAACTTCTGGTCACCTTGTGCTGAATTGCCCTCCTCTGACCTTCATCTCTCCTGGCAAAGGAACTCAGGAGGAAAGAACTGCAAACAGAAAACAATGGAGCCTGGAATATCTGCAGGGGAGGGAATTTCAAGGAATTTCAGTTGACACCATGGGGCACTGTTGGGCTTCCTGCAAACCTTTGTGACTCAAAAATGCTGTCCTTTCACAGCTAACACTCCTGCAGGCCCAGGGTTTGTGGCGACCTTCCTGCCTGTGTCACCTCTGTCCAAGAGCTGAAGGTGACTTCAGATTGAGGTTAACTCCCCCAGCTGCTGCCTGGCAGTGCTGCAGGCTTATCAGTGGAGCATGCATTTAATTATTTTCTTTTAGCAGATTTAAGGCTTGAATCCTGCCTGAGCAGGGCAAAAAGAGAAACATCATCTCCTTGCTGTATCTCCAGGTGCATGGAGGATGCTCTTCTGTTGGAAAAAGCTGCTTGTGTGACAGAGGCAGAGATTTCTTCCTGAAACCAGGGGGCTTTTATGCTCAAGAACCCAATTTGTCATGTACTACTGAAAAAGTGTGTGTGAAAGAACGGAGCAAAATTCTGCTTTTCTTTGTCTGCTTACATATTAAAAGATTTTTTTTTTTGTCATATAAGCATAAAAACCAGAGTAAACCACTTACAGGCTTACCTAGAAGGCTGTAGCTTTTAGACAGTCATTAGTATTCCACTTACTTGTTTTATTCTGTTTGAGCAATTATTTTATCTTACTGGGCCATCAGTTTGGGAGCAATTTCTTGACTCTCAAACTACTATTTCTCTCTTTCAGACACACGCATTGCATATATCTGATATTTTCAAAGAACCTCTGATGCTAGAAAAGCAGACAGAATAATTTGCTCAGCATTGCACTCTGCTGAACACTTTCCCCCCCTCTGATTCCTTATAACTGTTGTTTGCATGGAGCACAGCCTCTACAGCAGTATGCATGAAAAACTTCTGTGTTCTGCATTTTTCACAGTAAACATTTGGGATGAATTTGTCATAAAGAAAAATGCTGACCAAAGAGATTTTCTGCTCAGTTATTGGGAGGCTTTTGGGATAATTCATAGAAGTCTGCAAGATGCTAAAAAAAAAACCTTCTAGTAATTTTATTTTCTAATTTAAAAATACAGAATGGTTTTATATTTCATTGAATGGCTTCATTATTCAAAGAAACATGGAATGGTTTGGGTTGGAAGGGGACCTGGAAGATCATCCAGTTCCAACATGCCCATGGAACTGCCGTTACCCAATGCGAGTCAAACATTTCTTGGAAATTACTGATATTTTTATCTGATATTATTTATAATGGCTGCATAAAAGAAGAATGCAAAAAATGATATTTTAGGGATTACATAAAAAAGGGTATTTAGTAGATATCTGTGTGACCCAGACCAGGCAGGACTAAACAGCAGAGTTTAGGGATGTTTTGTGCCTTGAACAAGTCTGTCCTGCTGAGCCTGAAGCCAGCATGAGCCTGGAATGGAATAGGTATGGAGAGGCTGCGCTAAACATTACCCTTCCTCCCTGCAGCAGGTCTTGGGCAACTCCCCAGAAGGTGCTGACCCATCCTGGCAGTGTCAGGAGATTCCCCAAGCACAGGTTGTTCCCAGCAGGACACGTTTGCCTGGAAGTTCTGGGAGAGGCATGAGTGCTGAAAAATGGGAAAAGGTAGTGGAGGTCTAAGGCAGAACCTTAAGGGGTGAATCAAGCTGGGCTTGTGAGGAGAGCAGGTGAGTGAGTTTCTTCTCCTTCAAGGTGAGAAATGTGACGTTTTTACTCAGTGTGTGCAAATCTAATTAAGTGGTGACTCTTCTTTGCCTCATTAGTGCTGGGAACAGGTCCCTCCCAGGTACGTGCTGCGGTGGAGATCCGTGCCTGGCCGTGGGCTTTAGCACTCCTGGCTGTGACAAGGCAGGAGCTGCAGATCCTGCTCTGGTCAAGGACCTGTTGAGATGCAGCCCTGACCACCCAAATCCCTGCCAGGTACCCCTGATAGCAAACTGATGAGCCATCCCAGTTTGGGCATTTCTATGGAAGTGCAGGGACTTGTTCACCCACGGCAAGGGGGTTGGAAGTAGATGAGCTTTAAGGTCCCTCCCAACCCAAACCATTCTATGATTCTGCAGGTGGTGAATAAAAAAGTCAATCCAATTTCTTGATTTAGGTGTTTGGCTGTGCACTTTAATTAGGAGCCTTTATCAGATGGCATTTGAGTTGCCTCTGGGGCAAGCAGCAACAGTGGGAATTGACCAGAAGAAGCAGCAGCAACAAAAAAACCCCAACAAACACCCCAAAACCCAATTAAAAACCCTTCCAAAATACTAAACCTTGCAATTCTGTTTTTCAATTAAATATTATTTGAGTGAAAAAGGTATGTTTTCCACTAGCTCATGTAAATGTCTTAACGCCTGAAAGTGGAGATTTGTTCTCTGTTTCTTCATAGCTGCTTTTGGCCAAATGATTTTTGGATGACATCTGGATTAAACCTCTAAAATGTGTTTTCAAGAGACAGCGAGGGGATGGAAGCAGGAGCAGAGGATGTAAGTTGGAACAGAATCCTACAATAAAACAGGATAACCCCTGAGCAGGGAATGATTGGCATCTGACTCCATTGATTCAGAAGGCTGAACAATTGCTTTATTAAAACAATATTATATTACATTAATACTATACTATATTAAAGAAATACATACTATACTATACTAAATTACATACAAAAGAAAAACTTGTGACTGTCTGAGACAGCCAGGGCACAGCTTTGACCTAATTGTCAAGGAAACAAAACCACCTTCACTGGTGTCCAACTAAGAGCTCCCTTCAGGTAAACAATCTTCCTAACACATTCCACATGTGCAAAAACAACAGGAGCAGCAAGTAGAGATAAGAATTGCTTTTCTCTTCTTCTCTCTGTGCTTCTCCAGGAGAAAAAAAACCTGAGAGAGAGAATTATGTCTCTCTCTGTTCAGAGAATGTGAATGCCACAGGAGGCCAGCTGGAGTTTGAAATAGGGATTGAAGGCATCATCTCATGTCCTTTATGTGAACTCCTGTGCATCCTCTCAGTTAGGGCTGGGCTGGTCCCTGCGTGCCTTGGGACTGTGTGTATTCTGCCAATTGTAATGGGATTGGGATTATGTGGGTGCTGTGTTCTTATCCCTTGGAAATGTCATTGGAGGAGGGTCTCCCAGCAAGGACCCCCTCCCCTCTGCTCCCTGGGTTTGTTTTAGCAGCAGCTTTATTCCAAATCCCTAGCACACTGCCCTGCACCAGGGTAAGGCTCAAAGGGACTGCATGGGATGGGGTACAGGGATGTTCCTGGATGAACAGCTTCCAGTCAGTCAGGGTGGTTCTGGCAGGGGCTGGCCTGAGCAAGCGGGAATTGGGATGAGGTAACATCACTTACTGAGCTGTAGCTGGGGATGGGGGATGGCAGGACTGGGAGCAGTTGTTCAAGACCAACCTCGATGGCCAGTGTTGCCAAAGGAGATGAATCCACTTTTTGCCTAGTCATGTTTTATGTTTAGCATGGTTTTACATTTTCATTTCTATTTGGGATTTTAGAGGTTTGGCACTGTAAAGGGTGCAGCTGCCCTGTTACCTGTTTGCAGCCAGTGCTGTTTTTAAAATGCTGACCAGAATTCTGTGGAGCAGCATTCTCTTTCTTCACTCAGTACTGAATGCAGCAGTTTGGGATTCCTGTTCTGCCTGAGGTAGCCTCAGTTATTTCACATTCACGGGCACCAACCTCACTTTTAAGATATGTTACCTGCATTTCCCAAACCGCTGTGGTTAAAAAGATGCAATGTAAAGTTATTGTATTATTTTATTGTATTATATTATTTTATTTATATGTATTATAATAATTATTATATTATTAAAGGTTAAAAAGATACCCCATCTATTTGTAAAATCCCATCTGAAACTACCCTTGTTTGCAAGCCATTTTGCTTTTCAGTGCTTCACACCTAAGATGGGAATGAAAATGAGGCAGTTTTGGAGGTTTCCATGGCTGATGTCCTCCTGCTAGCAAAGGCTGTAACCCATTCCCTCTGTGCCACCTGAGGCAGGAGCTCAAAAATGTGTGGTTTTGCCTTGTCAGTCTGTCACCATGCCTGCAAGATTGATAGGGAATGGTCATGAATAAATGTATGGCATTTGTATGGAGTCTCCCTCGAATATAAAGCAATCCAGTAATTCCTGAAATAAAAGAGAAGTGTGGGAGGGGAAGATGGGAGTCAAATCCTGCCTCACAAGAGGTTCTCTCCTTTGAAAAGAATCCAGCCACTATGTAAATAGAAGCAATGGCAGGTAATGAAACAGAAAATAGGCCCTTAATCCTGTTCTCCTGGAGGTTTTGTGGCAAATCTGTAATTGCTCTCCATGGAGGGGTGGATCACCTAGACCAGCAGTAAAGCCTTGTGATACTTTGGCAATTACAGTCATTGCCAAATTTCCAGCAAAGGTTTAGTTTGTGGTTCAGGGAACCAAGAACCTGATTAATAACTTTCCCCCAGACAGTGAGGAATCACATATTTTTCTCTTATCTGTTTTCCATTTAAAGATAAAAGTGGCAGTAGCTGCTTTTCTCTGTTGCACCTTGGAGTAGTAGTTTACATAAAATACACAGATTAATACAGGAATAAGGCTCTAAGATGAAATAACCCCACATGTTAACACAGAGGGCTGCTGAGTAATTCCCCACAGGCACACAGATAAGTCTTGTAAGATAACATGGTAATCCTCTGTGTATAAATTCTGACTTTCCTGTAAAAATCTGTTCTTTTTCAATTTCCCAGGAGTTTACACACGTGCACTGCCATTGTCTGGAGATAAGCCCACACAATAGTTCAGGAGGAAATGGTTGGTGCAGGTAAAATGTCCTGTGGTGAACTCCTCAATGTCTGCTATGCTTTACTTCCTTTTTATCTTTAGAGTTCAAGTTCTGAACTTTCTGTCCAACTCTTGTCTTCTCCAAGGCTCAGTGATTTTTACAGTTCAAAGATTTAGGGGTTTAGCTGGAGACATTTTTCTGTTGATTCCTTTTTGAAATGCTTTCCTCAGAAGTGTCTCTGTTGCATGCCTGCAGCTGAGAGGCACATACAGTGTGGAAAATGCCCTGTCCTTAGTCTGGAATGTTGCTGCTTCTTCAAAATCAAGGATGGTTTCCTCATAATACTGTCTTTCAATGTTTCCTTTCGTAATGCATGACAGGAAGCTTTCCCTTGTTTCAGTCTTTTTAGGACCACAACCCTCTCCATTCTACAAATCCTCCCCTATTTTCTTTCTAGGAACCTTTTGGGGGTGTTTAGGGCTCACTCTTCAATGCTTTCCAGGACTCCATCTGGTTTTGCTTTCTAGGCTTCTTCCCCTGCTTTTTGATTTCTCGGAATTTTCCACAATTTGTAGGAACCCATTCATTTTGCTTTCTAGAAATTCTGCTTTTTAGCACTGCTCCTTGATGCTTCCTGGGAATATTTGATGTTGTCTAGGATTCCTGTGATGCATCTGTAATAATTGTCTACATTTTCTAAGATCACACCAGTTTAATCTCTAAGACATCCCACCCCAGGAACTTTCCAGATTGATTATACTTCCCCCCATGCCTCTGTCAAACCCCAATATCTTCTTTCCTATCCATTTCCTAGGAATGTTCCCATCCTGTGAATTTCTGCTCTGCTTTCCTCAAGCAATTCCTCATTGCTTTCTAGGACTACATAGAAGGAAGTCCTCTGAACTTTCTAAGAGGAATTCCTAACTTGCTTTCTAGTGGTTTGTCCTTGCTTTTCCAGGGATGGTCCCTTTTGAGGAAATATTGATTTTCTTTCTGGCAATTCCCTGTTTGTCTTTCCAGATTCCCTCCTTTGATCTTTGCTGGGAATCCCCCAGTTGCTTTCTGTCACTTGCTTTGTTAAAAACTCCCCCTTGTCTTCTAGGAAGCCTCCTCTTTGATAAATTCAGTCTTATACCTGGGAATTCTTCTCTGCTTTCAGGGAATTCCTTACTGTGCTTTCAAGGAATTTTCTCTTGTAATTCCAGCAGTTCCCCAGTGCTGCCTGGAAAGTCCAGTGTTCTTTCTAGAATTTATAAACCACATTTCTTTTCTTAGAGGGTTTATTTTGCTCTTCTACTTCCTTTGAATTCTCTGCTGCTGTTGAGAATTTAGTGCTTGCTTTTCTTAGAAGTCCTCATGTATTTTCTAATAATTCCCTTCTTCCTTTCCAGGACACATATTTTTTTGAAAGCTGCCAAAGTGACACTTCTAAGCAACTGACCTGCTTTCAGAACCCTCCTTTGGCTTTCAGAGAGTTAAAAGTCATTGGTGCTTTTAGTAAAAGGTGGCTCAGAGAACAAGTAAATATCAGGATACCCTCAGTTGCCAAAGAAGTGGAGAAGCAAGTCTCAAAAATCCTTTACAGACTGATTCTTCATGATTTGAGCTAGAATTTCTTCATGCCAATAAAAGTGTGCATGCCATATTGGTTTTGTGAGTACCTCCACCTCCAATTTAACTTGAACCTTCGCCAGGCCATGTCAGATGGTAGAGTTAAGAATGCAGCATTTTTAAACAAATAGTGGAATCTCCTTTTTCTTCATGTTGCTGCTTTACACATTAAGAAGGCTTTGCTGGCACAACAAAGGTGACAGCTTGGTTTTGGCACAGAGGCAGAACTCTGCAGTATGATCCTCAGCTGCTCAGTGATTAGTGCTCAGTGACACCAAACACTTTTAGGCTGCATTAATTTTAGCAGGATTTGTGAAATCTGAGCAGCTAAGTAAATAAGACTATCAAAGAGATATGCCTCAGGGTGGTAACTCTGTAGAAAAGCATAGAATCTCTTAATTTTCTTTTCTGAAGTACAATGGGATTGTGCTGTTGTGCTGTAGCATGAGGGTCAAATAGAAATTATTCACAAGCCCCAAAATCAAAATGGAAAAAGCTTAGGACTTTAAATATAATGCAATACCAAAATCCTCTGGTTTTTCAAAACCTGAACCTCACAGTACAAAGCCATAACACGTTTACATGTTTTCCTCTTTTTTATTTATTTTTTTTATTTTTTTTTGTCTCTCAGTGCTGAGGACATTTAACTTGAAATCACCAAATGACAGTGAGAAATGTCAAGGTAACTTGTTTGTTGTTTACCTGATGCAATTTAAGTGATGCTGACATCACACACTGACCACATGGTCAACTAAAGATAAGTTTTAGTTCATCCACCACTGTCAGCAAAGCATTCCCTTATCATCTTTCTCAGCTATTTGTTTGGATATCATTAAATTATTCAGGCTTCAACTTGTTTAATCTTTCAGGTCACTGCTACCAAAAGAGATAAAGAAATTTATTGAGTGCATGTGGGATGATGTTGGAGGGAAAAACTGGATGGAGAGTTTGTGGAGCTTATCTTTATCCACGGAGCCCTTGAGGGTGATGGGGAAGGGTACCAGGAATCCACACAGGCTGTTGGCTCCTGCAGCCCTGCTTAACTCACATCCTGGCTGCCTCGAATGATGCACACATGAGGCTCTGCCTCCCTTGCATTATTAATGCTCCTTGTCCCACTGCTGCCTGAGGTGGCACTGCCACTGCTGCCTCTCCGCAGGGCTTTCCCAGCCCCACACTGGGGCTCTGTGAGTGGTGTTAGTGATGCCTCAGGTTTTAGCTTTTCTATTTTTCAGATTCTGAACTGCTTCAGTGTGTGCCCTGCTTTAGTCTGAGCTTCATATTAGAGGATGGTGAGCTCTCTTCACAGAGTAGGTAGACAAAACAATTCATTCTCTAGCTGGGGACGAAGGACAAATGATCCAAATTTCAGGCCCAAGAGCACAAACAATGGCAGAATGAAGAGAGAAAAACAAGAAGGCTGGGACTTCATAAGCTAAAGCTGTAACTGGACAATTAACTCCAATATGCAAATGGACCAGAACTTATAAAAGTGAGAGACCTTGTGGCTGGTTGTCCATTTTGTGACCATTTTGGGTTCATCTGGGGTGTAGCCCTGGCTGGGCTCTTGTGCTGCCCAAGATGGATCCAATGTGGCCTTTTAATAAATAAATCCCTACTTTATTCTTTAACTCCATCTAGCCTCTGTTCTAGGTCAGCCTTCACAAGGCATCATTAGTACTGAGCTGGCACAGCTGGAGCAAAGCAGGCTCTGGTGTTTGCCAGTGGCTGGACTCCAGAAATACAGGCCTCTTGGAATTCTGATCTATTTAATTAGAGAGATAGTGGCACATGCACTATCTAGATAGCAAAGCAAACCTGACTACTGTTATCCACAGTGTAATTATACCATGTGTCTTAGTATTTGTGCCTCTATCCTTTCTTGAAACTGAAATAATAATTATAAACCCTGCAAAATCTTCTAGGCATTTTAAAAATGATAATTTTCTAGTGCTTATCAATGCAGACAAAAATGTAAATCATGCATATGCGCAACGTAGGAACTCTGAGATAATTCCTCACTATTATTTAAAACTGATCTCATGGAATTTTGAACCAGATTCTTCGCTTATTTGGCACCCATAACACCATGGACAGATTTATTTTGCTATGTTCTTTTTTTTCTGTTGCTGGATGGTTTTGAAGAGCATATCCAAACAAGCTGCTTACTCAAAGCAATGATGTCTCACCTGCCTGTTTTCTATTTTTAATTTTTTTTTTTAATCTGCAGCATTTGGCCTATTTCTAGTAGGGCAGAGCCAGATCCTTTAGAAGTTTAGGTATTGAACTCTTTCTTTCTTTATTCCTTCTGTTGCACAATCCTTTGGAAGAGCTGATAATGTGGTGACATGAGGTTTCCATAGCCAGGTTGTGCAAGGTAGGTAATGTGTAATGTGATATTCCTGCAATAAATTAGTGCAACTGAATTCTGTTCCACTAAAGGCAGATGAAGGAAGCAGCAGTATGAACCAGAACAATTGTTTCCAGTTTTAGGAGGAATTTTGGGCCGCCAGAAATTCTTCCTGTCCAAATGGAATATTCTTCTGGGCACTGACCTATTCAGTAGGTCAGTGCAGGATCTAACCCTGGTCTGCTTGCCTCTCCCAAAAGAGTGATAAAGGAAACCAAACAGATTGCCTCAGTATCAGTATGGTACTGCCAGCCTCAGGCTTTCCCAAACTGCAGGACTAGCTTGAAAATCAATACATATGCTGTGGCTTTTTTTGCTTTTCCCCCAAAAGTTATCTCATAACAAGTGGTTAATTTGAATTTTTACCCTTTACTCCACAATGAGGTTTAAAAACCTAATTATAAAGAAAAAACAAAAAAGAAAAGTGAGATTTGCTGATAATAGACCTCGAAGAAAGACACAAAGTGTCATGGGACTTGTGATTTAAAGTGCGGTGACATGCTATTGTTAGTTTTGCACGTGTATTCCTTTGGGTTTCAAATATACCAGCACCTGTCTAGAACTCTAATTGCTTAGGCCGTTGTTAATTTAATTTAGCCCTCACTCCTGGCCTCCCCATGGCTGATGCTGTCACCTTGTTCACTGCCATGATATGGAGGGCTGTGAACAGTGCACAGGATTAGTGCAAGCCCATTTCTCTGTCCTGCTGCAGTGTTAGGTCTTCTAGGTACAGGAAGGAATTTCATCCTCATCCCTTACTATTGTAAAATCGCTGGAGAAGTCAATTTTTAATTAAAAGTGGAGAAACAACAGGACAGCTACACCTTAAGCCGTAATGAGTTTAGGTCACACTTCACCCAGCCATCAGCATTTCGTGCTGAGCCCTCAGTGGGTGCCATGCCTGAGCAGATCAGCAGTAATTCCACCTAATGGAGTGGGTAATTCAGGTAAGAGGTAAGTGGTCAGCCAGACAAGTGAGACATCATTTTTAATTGCCATGAGAAATGTTTACACTCTTGGTACATCAGGGGGGCTGTGACAGGACAGGAGACTTTGAAAAGGGCTGTTCTGTAAAACAAGCCTGTGGCTTTCTCACAACACCTGGCATTTTTTTAAAAACCAGTCAAATAAGATGTTTTTCAAACAGGTGCTAAAGAACATTTGTGCTGAGCTTCCTGCAAAGCACCTGAGATTTCTCACCTTGCAGGGAAATGGCCCTGGAGAGCTTTGTGGAGACGCTGGAGCTTCTGTATGGGAGTGCTAACCATCACATATTAATGGCATAATTTGTCATGAGGTGATTAGTGCAGCACATCCCCGTGATGACAACCAAATGTTTGGCACATTCCTAGGAGCAGAGATTTCCTGCAGGGTGGCAGGGAGGGAGGAGGGTGAGCAGTGAAATGTTACCCTGGAGGAAAGCAGCTCCTTGCTATTAAAACATAAACACATGCCAGTCTCCTGCTTCAGACCAAGGCTGCTTGTGAAGCACATCAGACTCCCTTCCTGTCTCAGGTTCTGTGTGTAAATTAAGAATTGATTATAGGAAAAAAGATAAAGCTGGAAATGACTCTCTATGGATCTGAGCATTGCTCGCCAGCAAACAAAATTTTTGTTTCGTGTTGAATCAGGCCCCTCAGATCTGGCCTGGCAATGAAGGACAAAGAGCAGCTCTAATGTGGATTACTGTAATCATTTGGAATAATCTTGGGGTTCTTAATTAAACAATTAATATTCCTAAGGTGAACCCTCAATATCCCTTCCTGCTGAGCCCTTTAACTCTTTTTCTCTCTCCAGCAGCTCTCAGTTGACCCAGCAAGATTGTGAGTTCAGGCTTTGGGGGATTGCAGAGCTCTTGCTGCTGTCACACTGCTGCTGGTGTAAGTGATGGGTGGAGGAATGATGGCTGCTGCAATCAGTATTCAAAATGTTTGTCTACAAGCTGAGTGACTCATTAATTACAGGCTATAAAATGCTACATTGCTTCTCCTGTCCGCCTCAGTCTAATTTGCAGGCATTTAGCTCAGCCTTCTCCAGACAACACATTGATGCAGGGAGTGAAAAAATACGCAGTAAAATCACTGTTTTAGCTCTGTCAAGTTGCCTCATCCTTGAATTGATCCCACAGGAGGAGAGGTAAAATATAAAATTAAAGTAAGGGGATGAATTGCCATGGACAGTTTCTGATAGGTGAGGATTGTTTGTCCTTCTTCCCTGCACACTTTGCAAGTGGCATTACTCTTCCAGCACAGGCGGATAAAACTGGGTTTGATCTTACTGGTTACTACATGCTGTCAGACAGATCTTTTTATTTTTATTTTGCCTTCAGTATCTCTGAGGAAGGAGATTCCACAGCATCTCTAGGCAGCCTGCTGCACTGCCTGACCACTCACAGTAAAAAGCTGGTTCATGATTTTAGGTGGAATTTTGTGTCTTTTAATTGGTGTCCCTTTTGTCTTGTCCTGTCACTGAACACCACTGACAAGAGCCTGCTTCCCTCTTCTCCAGGCTGAGCACTCTCAGCTGTCTCTACCTCTTCTTGTATGGGAGATGCTCCAGTCCTTTCCTCATATTTCCAGCCCTTTGTTGAAATTACTCCTTGTATATTGTGCTTTTTTTCCTTCCTTGTTAAGTCAAAGGAAGCTTACACGACATGGTTAATTAATGTCTGTGAAAGCAGCTGAAAACTTGGGAGGAGATAATTTTTAATGTCGTTGTTACTCAGAAACTTTGAGCACTGAGGTTTGTCCTCAGAGAACCCTCACCTGACAATATGCTGTCCAACAGGAAAAATGCCTGTAGAGGTATTCCTGCAGTAAACCAAGAAAGTCTAGTCAGAGGTGAATGCTGAGATAAAATATTGCTCCAAATATTCTTTATGGATTCTTAGATGAACAAAAGGTACTAAAGTCAGCAAGTCTTTATTTATTACCTCTGATGTGTGGCTGTGTGAGCCTGCACGGGGAGAGTTCATGCTGTTAAATCCACAGATCCAGAGCCTCCACCCCCACAGGGCTGTGCTGTTACACATTAAAGAGATCTGACTCCTTAGGGTGAATAAAATTTTTTGGATGTTAGTTTCAAGCAGCAACACATATGGAGATTCTTCCCATGTTTGACCACCTCCAAATAAAACAAAACAAGAAAACCCAACAAAAAACCAACAACAAAAACCCATCAAAAACCAAGCCAAACAAACAAACAAAAAAACCTTTGCATTCTCTAAGAGGAGAAAAAGGAACTTTTTTCCTTTCCATTTCCATAGCAGGCTTCTTGTGCTGACAATATGGTAAGAAGTTTCTTCGAGTAGGAAATGTTAAAGAGAATCCACTGACAGTTTTGGAAGTGCAGTTAAAAGTAGTAGAACATTTTGAAGGGTAAGAAAAGTGCTTAGGAAACACTTTTTATATATATATATAAATAATTTTTTTCTCTGAATGGATTTTTACAGCTAGACTTAGAGGAGCCAGGTTGAATTCAGGCCCAGTTGGACAAACAGACTAAACTGATCAAATGTCCTTTAAGATAAACTCATGGCAACCTTTGGTTGTAGCCTTAAAAGGGGGGCAAGAGATGCTCAGAGAAGCTTTTCCAGTGTAATTTACTCTCATATGCGCCAATCTCTCTTGCTTAATAAGAATACTTTACAAGAAAACCCCAGCAACTAAAACCATCCAACCTTTTTCCTTTGAGAAAAAACAGCTTCAACTGAGAAATCCTCAAGTTATTTAAGGGAAAAATCTCTATCTTTTGTGTTGTTTTGGGTTTATAGAACAAGTGCATGGTTTAACGCCCTACTTCCATTTGTTACCTATCAGTCCTATGAATTTCCAAAGGAGAGAGAAAAATGTCATCTCTTCCACTTACCTGGGTCATTTCAGCTCATTATTCAAATTTATCTCCAGTTTTTGCCCTCATGAACTTTAAGGTGAGAATGGTTTGAGTCCCCAGTGCTTGCCTGCAGTAGCTCTGCAGTGAACACAGGGCTGTGTCATTTCTGCCCTTTGTGCTGCCCCTCTTCCCAGTAAAACCAAAGCAGACAGCAAGCAGATTTCCATACAAGTTCTAGAGGATTTTCCAAGGAGGTTGTGCTGAAGTCCCCATATGTAATCCAAAGCAAAAGGCCTTTGGACCAATGCTGACTGGTCACACCAGTGGGAGTGTTTCAGCTGCCTGGCAAACACTGGGTGCAAGGTAGGGCTGGGCAGAATTCTTCATTTCAGTCAGATGAGCTAATTCCCAGTGGGCAGGAAGATTTCTTCAAGCATGATCATGCTAGTTTTTATAAGACATTAAGACTCTCTTGATGTCATTGGCATTACATTTTCAGAAACACTCAGAAGTCAGAAACTACAGAGAATGAAAAACACAAAGGCAGGTAAAAAAAAAAAAAAGAAGGCAAACTTTCCAGTCTGCCAAATCCAGATGGAATAATACCTGGGCTGCATCTTTCCCTGAGAATGTGAGCAGCCAGCATTGGTCTCTGTTTGCTGTATTAAAAATACTCCTGTCTCCTGTATATGACTGAATGGGAACAATGAACTCTGAAGCCAGTATTACAGGCAGTGAAATGCTGTTTTTTTTGTCTAGGACAGAGTTTCCTATGCCATATTCTTGATGTTTTTCCTCTTGTGGGTTGGGTTGTATTTCAGAGATATATTTCATCCACAGCTGTACACAAAAGTAGAAAGAGAGCACTGAAATCTTTCCATCCTAGCAGCAACCCCCTGAGGTAGAAATTCCTGTTCCAGAGTTGTTGAGAGGCAGGCTGGCTCTGTTTGGTGTCTAAAACCCACCTGTAGCTACCTGGTGACTGATCAGCTGCATGCAATCCTTGCTATGAAATTGCACAAACTCATGGAGCATAACTTGACTAGTTCGGTCCCTTTCCTAAGCAATAACTTTGCTGAATGTTGTCTAAAAATGCAGTTTGTGCAGCATCTTCTAAAAGGCTGAAAAATGTGTGACAAGGGTAATTCAGCCACTGCTAATAGATAACAAATATGAATAGATCAAACCCCAGTTTACTAAAAAATGAAACAGCGACAGGCAAAAAATAACAATAAATGATCACTAGATACAAAATAGGACTGAGATAAACTGCACAACTTTGAATGAATAGGTTAAAGTAGAATCACACTTTCTAGCTGGGGAGTGGGGATGGCAGGAACTTCTAGCCTATAGTCAGGAGTTGGATTGTTTTTTAAGCTGACTTTGTCAGCTTTTGACTTGGCTTGTATGAAGAAGTGGCAGCTTTGTATGTCTTGATAATACTTAGACTTGCTGATCTGTTTGTAATTCTGTCTCTTGTGCACTGGAGTCTGTGTCACAGGGCATGGCATTTCATGTGAGATCTTTAAAATGAGCTGTAAAAATGTGACGTACAGAACATACACACCTTTTAGTCCATATTTTATAGCCATCTTGAAGGTCAAATGAAAATCTGGTGAGTCCTTTCTGAGCTATTTCTCTGCTCCATTTCACAGTGCATGTGCTTGTCTTTTTATTATCCTATTATACTGTTTTACTATACTATTATTGGTTGAAATTAGTAAAGACATAAGAGAGAGAGTTTAGTATCCCAAATGCATTCTTTGCAACTTGGATTTTTATACTGATAAAAAAGGCTCCATCCCCACAAATGCCTTTAGAGAATAATGGTGCTTCAATGGAAGTGTCTTTCTATCAAAGGAAAAACATCTTTATCCATCACTTAGGAACTCTTGTCAGCCTTTAGCATTAGCAAATGAACCAGCACATCTCAAAAAGAAATACAGAGGAGGCACAGAAGTGTAAGAACTCGTGGCACAACAGGCCTTTCACCTCTCTTATTAATATTAAAGACACAAAGAAATGGATACTAACTGTGTTTTTGTTAACAGGTAGAGGTGATAAAAGATTTTTTCATGTGCTCAGTGGGGGATAAAGCTTGGTTGAGCTGTTGTTCCTAGCCCTCATCTCCTCTGAGCTGCAGTTTCTCATGGGAGTGGCCTCTGCTGTGGATGCTCTGGGATTCTGTGTGCAAGGAACAATGCAGCACCCTGCTCTGTGCTTGTCTTTAGGAGTGGAATAACATGAAGTTTTCAATCAATTCATTCTCTTGTCACGTTCAGAGCCGCTGAACAGCTGTTCAGGCTTTAGTCTGTGCCAGAGATGGGTTTGGAGCACAAGTGGAAGTTTCCTTTGGAAGGACTGGATGTAATATCAGTTTGAGTGGGGCCAGAGGATCTCCTGACCAGCTAGAGGTCAGGAAAAATTCTGAAATTCAAAAATTCTGAAGGGCAAGAGTGTAGGCTGTGCATCTAGATCTTGGTTACAGCTGTTGCCTCAACCATGCTCTGTAAATGGCTTGAAGAAGGTGAGAAATTCAAAAATGTGTGTTTTGATGTGGAGAGGCAAACAATGTTCATACTATCAAAACCTGAAATGTCAGAGTAAGCATCTCTGCCCTTTACTGTGGGGGTATCTTAAAATCTGTCCCTGGTGCCTTTACACTAGTTATTATTTCCTTCCTGCTCATGTGAAATGCAAGACATTTAGCATCCATTTCTTTGGAGTTGGTGGTCTGTTGATATTCTATTGGTTTAACTCTTCCTTCTTGTCTTTTCTCACAAACTTTTCTTAGAAGCACTTCTTCCCATGCTGGTGCTGGCAATGTTCTTCTGTGGAGGAAGGATTTTATGAACACTTGGGCGTTATCTGTGCTGACAGATGGCTCAAAACCCTGGGCACTGGGCACAAGGTATGTTCAGAAAGGACATATTCAGCTTATTAATATTCCCATATTTCAGCTTTTCTGGTAATGAGTCATATCTGAAGACAAAAGCTGAGTATTGTCTGCTCTGAAAAGTCCAAACTTTGATCTCTTTTAGCTCTTATTCCTGTGGAGTGTTGCTATTTTGACGACTTATGGTGTTAACCTAGTTCCACATAAAGGATCCTTAACCTGAATAATCAGTTACCTAGAGCAACTAGGTACCTGAACCAAAGCAGCTTTTGACATTTGAGAGAGGGTCAAAAAATCTCACACTGGTAAATATTTTAAATTAGTAGTCCTAAGGGTGTGGATATGAAGACACTGAGAATATTTTCACAGTGCCTTGATAAATGAGCACTGCCAAGATGGTTGTGGCAATGGGTCCTTTAGCACAATAAACTTGTGTGCTTGGATATGTTGATAATCTGGATGGTTATAAAAATCTTCTAGGAGATAACCTTCCACCCTGCAGAAGGGAATTTACTAACTGTAATCCAGAGAATTCCATGTATGTGTAATAGATCTGTGGTGTTTTGCTGTCCACGGTTTTCCATCATATGACTGAGCTGAAATCTTTGCTCTAGACAGAGAGAGGAGAAAAGAAGCAATTATGAGGTATTTATTCCTTTATGGTAGAGCCCCACATTGATGCTGGAAGTTGAACTGAGGCACTGCACAGGTAAGATCCTGTTCTTACAGGCAGGCAGGGCATGGCCTGAAGGATGTGCCTTCACTGATGGAGAGAGAGGAGGTACCTCATGGCACCTGAGCTGGGCACTGTCAGCTGGGGAAAAACTCCCATTTCATTCCTGGATTCATAGGGGATCATTTTTGGGAGAGGGGATAGTGATGTGTGTATCAAATGTTCTTCTTCTCCCTGGCAGGACAAGCTGTATCATTACAGATGGGCCATGCTGGAGTTGCCACACACTTCCAGTAAATGACACTGGATATTAGTGATTCCTGCCTGATCTGCAGGAAGCAGCTCAAAGCTGCAATTCTGCAGAATCACTGCATATTCCATATTCTTACAGTCCTAAAATGGAGTCTTTCTGACTTGGAAATTAGATCCCCAGTGCTGCAAATGGTGCCAGAGTGATTATTTGTCCCACAGCAAAACGGGAATAACCTTGTGGCAATGTGGTTTATTTCTCATGTTGTCTGTATTTATAGATATGTAGATTTATAGCAGCTATTTTAGTATGAGATATGGGCTAGAAGTGTTTTGAGGCCTTTAAAAAAAGGCTGATATGTGACAGAAAGGGAAGGCTGAGAGATTTGGAAGGGATACTTCCAAAGACAGCGATGCAGTTGTGGGAGACAGAAGGTAGATAAGACAAAACTCTTAAAAAGATGATCCGCCAAAATCAGAAAGTCTTTCCAAAGGGGTCATGGGAGAGGAATATTAATGTGGGTTGTCTGGGGCAAAAGGTGATCTGTGATGGGCTTCAGGAAAGTTGCCTCAGTGCAGGATGCACAGCCCAGGACCACAAGGAAGGAAAGTGAAGATACAGGAACAGGTAGTGAGAGAATAAAGGGTAGAAAATTGACTGCTGGTGCCAGACACTATTGCAGCAGAATTGTCATTGGGCTGGAGCTGTGTAAGTGTCAGCAGGAGCCTTTAACCACAGAGCTGGATGCAGGAGGATGAGAAAATGCAACGACTTTGAACTGCAGTCCTAATGTCTTTGTTCAGTAAAGTTTGCTTTCTGGATGGTTGAAAAAAAAAAAAAAAGAAAAAAAAAGACCTTTTATTTTCCACTCCACGTTTAAACTCTAAAAGAATAGCACGTTCCTGCCTTTTATATTGCGCTATAAACTGTGGAAGTATCATCTCCTCCCCTTCTCCTGAGTCTTTTTCATGTCAGAGCCCTCTCCTGTGAACAGTCTCTTCTATAAAGAAAGGAGAGCTCTGAGTCACCTGCTGGTTTTACCTCTGCCACTGGCTATAGTGTTCTCCTTCTCCTAAAATGCTCCCTGGGTCTTTCAGCCACCTGCCTTCTGGTGGGTAACATCATGTCAGGAAGAAGGCAATGTGTGAGACAGCAAGAGAGGGGCTAAAATAAGCAGCAAGGTCTGCCTTCCCCTTCAGTCCCTTAATTCTGTTTGCATCTCCCAGAGGTGTTGCTTTCCCATCAGCACTGCTGGCAGTACCTGCTGCCAGTGGAAAGAATGCAGAGTGAAATCAGGAGGTGTTATGTCAGTGCAGTCCTTGCTCACTTCTCCCACAGCACGGGAAACCTGCATTGTTCTGCTCACCTGTGATGTCAGATCCTTTGCATGCACAGGATTTGCCTTTTATTCTGTGCTCTTTGCTGTGCTTGAAACCAAGGAATTTCTCAGAGCTGGTTAAGACAAGGCCTAAATCCATGTTCAGCATCTCTGTGAATGGCAAAACCCCTAAGAAAGTTTTTCTGGTTCTTAGAGAAGATGCATTCCAGGAGTTGGAGGGCACTCCTGTCTTTAATAGAGCAGCACTTTTGAGATGTGAAGTTCAGGGCATTTCTTATGAAATACAATAATTCTGCCTTAATGCAGCATCTGGCTGCAGGACATTCAGTTGTACACACAGCTGCAGATATGCTACTGATATTTGAGTAGATGGGTTTATTCATGCATGCCTTAGAAAGAAAACTTGTGTGGGATGATTATTTGGGAGAGTTGGCTGGATGGGAATAAAGAAAAAAATGTTGGGATGGGAAAATGGAAAGGAATTAACTCAGCTGATGCTTCTCATTCCTGTTTGTCTCCATAACCCTGCATGGACTGATCACACTCTGCTCACAGCTGCTTCCACCTGGATGTGAAAAGAACAGAACCACTTTTTTATGGCACTTGCAAACCACTTGTCTGACTTAGAGGCCCTTAGGTTTTTATAATTTCTGTAAGTACAGTATTTGTATTTTATTTTTTCCAGATTTTTTTTCCTTCAGTATTACATTGTTTCCTTTCCTTTTCACTTTAACCTATTGAGTGAATGATCTAGTTAATTCTGTAACAAATCCTTAATGATGAAAACTGTTATGTTTTTTAGACCTTTTCCCTTACCTTTCCATCATGATACATCACTCTCTTTTTGCAATTCTTTTTTTTTTTTTTTTTTTTCCTTTCTTTTCCCCCACAGGTTTACAGCCCTGCAAATGCATTCTTACTCAGGCCTCTTTCAGTTAATATAAAAATTAGTTTTTGCCTGAAATTTGTTTCAAATGATTTACCTAAAGAGCAGAAATAATACCTGGAGCTAATTTTACTAATTTCACTGATATTACCCAGGGCTGCATATAAATCACTGTGTACATTTAATTTCCTTGACCACTAATTTTGCTGCTTTCTCTAGAAGTGCTGACTGGGGCTGCAGAAATCATTATCCCAGACTTTCATGAGACACACTCCGTTATTTTTACTTGTAACAGGATCTATGATAAATTGAGTTCATTAACTTCAAGCCAGTCCCCAGCTCTTGATTTCTAATCAGTTTTTATTTTGCTCAGAGATCACTGGCTGCTAAAGCATAACATCAGTCTTCAATCAGAACTGAAATTAATCTCTCTTTAGAGCTGAGAGGCAAAGGGTCTTTTCTGAAGCTTGTCTGAAGGAGGTTTAGTTTTTATGCTCATGCTCTTCATAACCTGCCTTCCATCAGAGGTTGCTGTCTCCAGAGTCCTGCCAGCAGAGCATTTTGTGCCAGAGCTCCCTACCCCACCTCAGGCAGGGTCCTCTGAGTTATTCCAAGCAGTCTGAAGGGCTGATACCTTGGCATTTCCTGAAGTCAGAGGAGGGGAAGCTCACAAGGTTCACCTCAGCAGTGGTAAGAATGGCAACAGCCTCCAAGCCCTGCGTGGGGCTGCGTGGTGACCCTGCAGTCCCCAGAGGCAGTGCTCTCTGTGTTTGTCACTGGCAGGTGATGGGCAGCAGAAGAGCTGAGCAGAAATGGCCCCAGCCTAAGCCAAGATGAGTGCTGTGACATTCTTCCCATCCATTCTGGGGTCAGTCTGAAAACCCAAAGAGGCAAAGACGTGTCTGTTGCACTGAACACCGATGTGGGTTGGTGCAGGCGGTGGAGAAGGCTCT
Organism: Pyrgilauda ruficollis; assembly: GCF_017590135.1. NCBI lineage: Eukaryota > Metazoa > Chordata > Aves > Passeriformes > Passeridae > Pyrgilauda > Pyrgilauda ruficollis. The sequence goes on from NW_024531377.1 coordinate 542,723, forward strand.
ACAGTCTTGGGAAACTCTTCAATATTTAGGTGACAATTACTCATTAGCTGGAAGGTTCAGTGTGGCTCCTTCTGCTGTGTTGAGAGCAATGCTGCTCTACACCAGTGCTGATCCAGTGCTTTTCTGTCCAGTCTAGGCAGATCCATCCCAAAGAGCCTGGAGCCACGTCTGGGGACCTGTCTTGCCAACTGCATCCAAGTGCAGTGTATTGGGACAGGCTGACTTTGGATGCAAACAATTAACTGACATCATCCTCTTAGCTGATAACACCCTGCAAGGATCATAGTTTGAAGGGAAAAGTTTTCTCAGGACTTTCTTTATCAAGAAAGATAGTCCTGGCTGACCTTCACATGGGGGAAACCCTCTGACAGCTACACCGTAAAGATAAATAAGATTTAATGCTTCATTCAGTAGGATTTAAGATGCCTTTTTAAGATGAAGGATGAGTTTGCCTGCTCCTGAGGTAGGGAGGAGATAACCAGCTGCTGGTCATGCAAGTGGAGAGCACATGCTCAGGAGTGAGCAGCTGCTTCTGATTTACTGAGTAACAAGACATCCTTGATGCCAAGCGCAGGAGGTTGAGCTGAATTTCTTACAGCTGAGGTTGGCCTGGCAGGTTTTCACAGCCTCATTGCCCTCTGGGTGCTCCTGACCTTCTGGCACAGGAGAGCTGGGATGCTGCTGGGCTCTGGCACTGCCTGTTTGCTGATCTGCTGAAAGGTGATTTGAGAGACAGAGACTGGCATCTCTGTGACTCGAGCCAAATCCAATTCATTGAGGATTTGTGCTGCATTCCTTGCTGTTGTAATTTAGCAGGGATCTGTCGATTTAGTAGTAAATTTAGCTTTTTAGCCTCTAAAAAGCACCATTCCAGTAAGGTGCAAATGAAGCTGGCAGTCTGACAACTTGGTCTGCAGCCCAATCACCAGTCCTTGCAAACAAAACAACCACTGTAAATTTCTCCCAATAATGGCTGAAACAAAGTATCTGTATGCTGTGCCTCTTTAATATTACTATGTGTGTCAATAGATAAATGAAAACGGACAATTTCATTGTCTTGGCTTAATTTTTTTTCTTAACTGAGTGGTATGATTTTGCCTTAGGTCTTGGAGAAGGCTTTGGTGACCTTGGAGGATGTGAAAGACCAGTAAAACGTGGTGGTGTGAGACGTGTTCTGTCTTCCTGGGGAGCAGAAAATGCATCTGAAGGAGGTAAGCCTGAGGAATGGTCTTGGTTTAAGGCAATTTGAAGATGTGGACACCCTAAAATGAGTTTCCTGCCCTTAGTTTTAACCAGTCCCTTTCCACCATTATTATGGCATGATTATCCCAGAGCAAAAAGGTTTGGATTCCTTTTCCTGTGTAATTCCTCAGAGAAAGGCCACAGCCAGAAGTTCTCATCAAGACAAACATCAGCTTTTTCACAAATAATTAGATGCCTTCTATTGACACAAACCTTGCTCTTATTGTCTTCTCTCTTGTGTGTGGGAATCAGAAAAGTCTTATTTATTAATGTTTCAGGCATGTTATAGTTGTGGCCAGATGAAATCAGGAGAGATTGTTAGGCTTTCATAACTTACAGAACAGAATTATTTAGGCCATTTGCTAGGAAAAAGGTTTAGTTTTTTCACTGCCCTGGCAAGATAAAAGGTCTTTGTATCCTAGAGAGCTGTGAGATCCTGAGGAGATGGATGAGTTTTACTAATCCTGCAGCAAAGGGCAAGGGACATTTCTTTAATAAAGACTAAGCTTTTTTTTTTTTTTTTTTTTTTTTTTTTTTTTTTTTTGTTAAATTTCAGTCAAGTATTATCAGGGAACCTTAGAAGAATATTGTTAAATTAACTGCACACTAGGTTCTTTGTGTTAAACACCTAAAAATTTTTCAATATTTTATTCCTACTTTTTGGTGTTTTATGGATTAGCGGTGTAAAAAAATGTTGTGGCTATAACAAGGCCTTGTAATTATCTGCAAAAACTGGTGGGGAATAGGAAAGCTTAAAATCTGAGTGAGGCTCAAAATTGTCTGGGAGAACTTGGGTCACAGTCATTCCCATCACTGGTCCTCAACTTCCAGCCTTCCTACTGGCAGCTGGGAATCTTTCAACCCTGATTTACCCTGCAAAGTGTGATTCATTTAGAGCTCGGCTTTCAGCTGGGTCTCACAGCCTAATTAAAAGAGATGAGGGTACAAAGACACAGCATGGGAATGCCAAAATGGGGCTTTTGTTCAACAGCAAACCAGTTTCTCTTTGAAAATGTAGTGCTCAAACTTCACAGTGCCTAAATCCCAGCCTCACACTCGCTGGGCGTGAGGAGGAAGTTCTGATCATTTCAGAAAGAAACTGTCAAAAGCTTTTTCAAGGTGTGCACTGGCAAGTCATACCAATAAACAGAAACAACTGTGTCTTGTGACTGCTGAAGCCAGGAACAAGTTGTTCCAGGTCCTGGGGGAGTTCCCTGTGCCTTGCAGGATGAGGTACCCATGCAGAAGTAGCACAGTACCTGTGCAGAAGTACTTTCTCCCAGGAATTGCTGGTGGCTTCTCCCAGCAGTGTGAAGTGGCAAAACAGGGGGAGGCTCTTGTTCCCTTCAGGATGAAGGTAAATAGAAGGTAAATAGATGGTTTTGTGAGGTGTACTCCAGCACAGTAGCACTCAGGCAGACAGCCAGAGGACAAAGTGTCTTTCTGCTTGTGTTGTTCTGTGCATGTTGGTGTTAATACTTTGAGGGCAAGGAGTGCTGCATTGCACATACAGCAGCAGGACTTATAATTTAATTTTCTTTTGTTTGGTTGATTGATTTGGTGACTTTAATACTCAGATTCTGGTTTCTGAATTATCCATAAAAAAATTCTCAGAAAAGGTCTCTTTCCTTGAAATAGGTTTGGCCCTCACATTATGTGTTATTTCTTTACCTCCTGTCAAGGAAAAAGTCACTAAATTATTCAGAGGTTGTAGGGAAATCCAATGGCATCTTCAGTTACTAGTGTTTTCTTGGTTTTGTTTTTCTTTAAAGCTCTATAACACGAGGGACATATCACAGCGGCTGCTTGGGACTCCACGAGGAAATCTGCATCTTCTTTTTCTCATTGACTCGTGTCTTACATAAATCAGGGATGTCACAGATTGCTCACAGAATGTGGTGTTCCTTCTCTCCCTTCCCTGCTTTAGGGGAAGATGAGCTGCTGTATGTCTGTCATGTTAAAACATCCCACCTGGCAGTGGCCTGAGTGCTGTGAGCTATTTCAGGGTACTTGCATATTGCCATGGAGGATGTCAAATACCTCTTCTCAGGATCTTTGCAGCTCTTTTATTCATTGCTCTCAGTAGTGTGGGGAAACTTTGTAAAAAATGCTCCAAACAAGTGTAAGCCAAGGTAGGAGATGCAGGAGGAAAGAAACTCAAAATATTAAATTTGTGTTTTACATTAAGTTACATCATGGTATCTTATTGTGTGTTTATCACATAAAGTGATATTTAATCTGTGGGGAGAACAACTGAGCTGGTTTTCATGGGAGGAATTTTTGTCTGTCTTGAAATATGGATGGCTGTAAAGTGGTGGCTCCTACTCTCTGAAAATAACTGCACTCCTTAGGTAGGCCTTCGGTTGTTCTTGCACTGAGTGACCTGAATAATCTCTGAGGAATGTTTTCTCTGACCCTGCTGTCTCCTGGGAGCTGCAGCCGATGAGGACATGGCAGTGGCCAGGAGGAGACACTGGGCATCCTTGCAGTGGATGGAACTTGTGGGCCATTTGCTCTGGTGTCCATATCCAACAGTAATGGCTTGTATCAGATGAAAATGTAAGGAGAGATAATGCCCTCCACCCTGTAATTATTAGAGTCTAGTTATTGAGACATCAATGTTTACACCATTCCTGGTTTTTGGTGTTGTGTCATTTCATTAATTGAATTGAACAGCAGAATAACATGTGAGACTGTGGAGGTATTCTTAAAAATCCTGGGCTCCTTTTGCCTTGCAAAAAGTACCAAGTCTATGTCTGAGTTATGGCTGCTCCAGTGGATTTTAGTATTTCTTACAAATACTCTCTGGACAATATAATCTTTCTGTTTATCCAATCTTGATGAAATACAAGAGGAGTGCAAGCTTTCCTCCATTGTGGCTTATCATTATGCCACAAATCAGGAAAGGCCAATTTTAAATGCAAATTTTGTCTTTTTGAAAGGATTGCTTAGATGAAATGTGCTGAGTAGAGCTGCTTGCATTCTGAATGCTGAGAATGTGCTGGGTTTGGTAAAAGGCTATAATTTTCTATTACAATAATACAGCTGTGGGGAATTATGTGGTAGCTGAATTCATATCAATTTTCCCAAGAATTAGAAACAGTCCTACTCAGCCCCAAAGACAAAGAGGAATAAGGAGGTGATAGCATCCAGCAGGATGATCATAGGGCAGATTGTTTTGGAATGTTACCAAGAAGTCATCAAAGCTGTGAAGCTGGACCTGACTCCTTAGTCCCAGTTCTTGATTGTCAGGAGAAGACAGCAGGAGGAAGAGCTGGAGGATGGCAGATCACAAATAATTTGAAAATAAGAAAAAAAAAAAAAAGCCTTTTTTTCTTTTACATGTCTGAGGGTGAAAATGAAGGAAAAAAAAAAGGAAAAAATGTTAAAAATACAAATTACAGGAAAATATCTGATGAAATTAAATTCTTTGTAATCCAGCTCTGAGGAACACATTGAAGTTAGTGGGACTACATACCTTCAGAAAATGCTTAAATACTTTAATGCTTTGCCCATTTGTGATATGGACAGAAATGACACAGCTGGAAAATTCCAAAGTATTAATGAAAGCAAAACAAGAGAAGTGGGATGAGACTGTGATGAGCAGCAGAGCAGGCAGGGCTGGAACCTGCCAGATTAAAACAGGAAAGCAATGAAGTGGCTGAGGCTGCTTTGTTGGAATTGGGGAAAAAATAATCTTACACCGCATCCTGTACGTTAATTAGCAGCAATAAAAATAATTGTTGCCTCCAGCTTGAAACTGTGGCTAATTGCACTTAAGTGTTCATTGCAAGCTAACATAATTAGACCTTCGCTGTGTTTCATAAATACATGGCTTAAATAATGCAGGAAGGCAGGAAGTGTCCTTTGCAGCTCTTTCCTGTCTTCCTTTCCCTCTGCTTCCACAGCTGTTTCTCAGCCTTCCTTCTTAGATGATCCCACTGTGTGTGCTGGAAGTGATTGTGGAGGCAATTTCTTACTGAGACAGAGTTGTGCTGGTTTTGTCCCTGGTGACAGACAGGTTTGGTAGGATCCAGCTTGGCAGAGGGCTTCAGGAACTTCAGCCTCGCTGAAGCTGTGCTTTCATGTCTCTGATCCCCAGCAGAGATCCCAAATGCCTAGTTTAAATAATAAGCTTTTGTAAAATGATGGAAGAAGGCACTGAAAAGGAAAAAAAAAAACAAAACCAAAAACCTGAGCAAAAAAGCCCAAAGATTTTCTGCCTTTCTAAAAATACAATTTCCTTATAAAACAACTGGTAATTATTTAGGTGATGTATGTTCCTGTGTCCGCAACAGATTTGTGTTTATTTTTTTTCCCCCCACTGACATATAGAAGATAGAAACTCATTATGCATTTCATTACTTTTGGCTAGAAGTTGCAGTGATGTTCTCTATTGCTATTTGAGGATAAAATATCGTTCACCCATTCTCCATCCTTTCTCTCATATCCTAATTTAGATGCATGCAGCTCCTGAAAATAGTTCCATTTAGCCTTATTCCTATTTTTGTCTCTCTTCCACCTTTATTTTCATCGAGTCATCAGACTGAAAATGCAGACCTTAGGCTGGGAAGCAGCCACCAGCACGGAGCTGCTCTGATGGCTGGCTGGCAGCTGGAGGATGTGCAGGCTCTGTCACACTGCTGCCAGCTCACAGCAGGTGTGGCATCTCACCTCCAGCTTCCCGCGGTCCCTGCTGGTCATTAGATCTGCAGGAGCTGGAGGTGACGGATTTGGGAGTGGTTGTGTCTAAAAAGGAGTGCAGTGGTGCCTGTCTATGGAGAAAAGAAAGCTAATTGATGGAGATGGAGAAAGAAGAGCTAATTGAGCATGAAAACAGCCATGGAAGAGACAAATGGTTGGGGGAGGAGGGAGGAGGGAATGGTTGGAGAGGAAAAGGCTGTTCAGCAAAATAAGCAAATAAGCAAACAAAGGAAATGCCCCAGGCTGTGATTCCACTAGACTGAGCAAAATAAAAGTGAGCCTGGTTAGTAGGTGGTAGGAGGCAGTGGGGATGCCAGGGTTTAGCCTTCCCCTGCATTTAGCTGTGTGACACCTTAATGGCCAACTTTGTCACAACAGAGATTTCCCACCTTGAGTCTCAGCAGTTCCCTTCTGGTAGCTGCCATAATATTGTGCTGATTGATTTTCTAATGGTTTTATTGCTTTGCCTCCCCTCCTGTCCCGATACCTTGTGTAGTGCTGCTGTGGACTCTTGAACTCCTGCTGCTCGTTGAGCTGAAGTGACTTCTGCCAAATTTAGTGCTTGTGGCTGTACTCTGGGATGAGAGGGACTGACCTGAAGGTTTTTATCTCAGAAGGTTTTTCCTTTGTGCAAAACCTTTCAACCTGAAATAGGAGTGATTGTGTTACAGAGTAATGATAAAGTAAGGACTGAAACTGAGACATAGTTTTTGTGCCCCTTATTTGGGAAACTCTATGTTTCAATTTCTTTTAGCCCATTTCATGGCTAAGCTTAAAGATTAAAAAGGGAACATCCTTCACAGACTTTTTAAACAGCATATCCATAAATGAAAAGACTGAAAGCCATTCAAGTAAAAAGGAACCTCAGGAGTTCTTTACTCCAAATTCCAGCTAAAAGCAAGGTCAGCTGGCCAGAGAAGTCAGGCTACTCAGAGAATTATTGATATGGACCTTAATAATGTCTCTTAGTGGAGGCTGCATTTCCCTGGACAACCTCTGTCCCTGCTTGACTAACCCAAGACAATGAAGTTTTCCCTTGTGTCCAGGTGCATCCCTTCCTGTTTCCATTTTTGCCTGTGGGTTGTTCCTCATCCCCCACCCAGTGCTGTGAAGGGCTTGGCCCTGTGCTTTTTGTAACATTCTCAGAGATGGCTCTTCCTCAAAATCTGACTCTTCGAGCCCAGGAACCTCAGTCTGTGCTCACAGGGTGGGTGCTGCAGGCACCAAGCCCACGGAGACCCCACACTGACCTTGTTCCAGTGGCCTTGCACCACTCTTCAATCCGAGTAGCTGCCTCTGCATCCAATGTAAAGTACAGGCTTGGGTGTGTGTCTCTTTTGGGGGACAGTGTAAGGAGCTAAAGCTGAGGTACATGACCTGGATTGCTCTCCCCTGGTGCCCAAATTCACCCATTTTCACCAGGAAGGCCATCAGGCTGTTCAAGAATTGTGTTTTCTTGGTAAACACAACAGTGCTAAATCGAACAAGCGAAGAAACCAAAGCATTCCTCTGTTCTTTGTGGAGGAAAGGGAAGAGGTCAGAGCACCGAGCCTGCCAGACTCCAATGAATGTTTGGACAGTTCTCTCAGGCACCTGGTGTGATTCTTGGGGCTGGTCTTGTGCAGGACCATGACCTCTGTGGGTTCCTTCTAACCCACAATATTCCACGATTCTGTGATTGCTGTGTCTCCAGTGCCACTTTTGAATATATTAAATTCCGAGTGCCATAATCCCTCATGGATTTCAAGCTGAGCAGTGGTTAGTTTTTTTTGGGAGGCTGACCTCTAGTGTCTCAGTAAGACAAGCTCAAGAGAAGAGGAATAGCAGAGGAATGGAGTGAAGCCCAAAATGTGTCAGCATTGACTGGCATTTTATGAGCCTACAGGATACTTTATTTAATGATAAAAGAGCAAGTGTTGCTATGGTATCTTGAGGTGTACTTTCACTCCTATGGCCACATAAGGATTCCATGACGTTTTTTAATTTTTGTTTTAATTACTGAGTTCAATTTTTGAAATTGCAGGGACCTCTTTCATTTTTTGATCATGGCATGTTCTGTGAGATTGAAATATTAATTGAAACAAGAGCTGTCTTGCTCTTTCTTGAGAAGGAATCAAATAATTTCTGAAGCCCCAGCTATATGCAAGATTTGATTAAAAGTCTCATGGAGGTCACCAACACAGCCAGTGCTGAAACACAGTTATTTTTCATACATGAAAAGCATGAGCTCAGCCTTAGAAGCCAGAGATATCTTTTATGCATGGTGGGTTTCTCTGTCTGCCTATGTAAAAATCCAAAACACTGGCAGGTTTTTATTGCTTCAGGTCAGACTCCACAATGCACCATGGGTCAGCCCTGGGGACTCTTGGCCACTTTTGAATTCCTGCAGATTTGGCATCGTTCTCCATCTACTCTTGTTGATGTCTGGGGTAGTGGAAAAGGTGTTTGATTGTTTTGCTGATGCAAGGGTGTTTATTACTTCTTTATAGAGCAGAATGAGAAGTACTCCAGTTCTTCCTATGGTACTGCAGGAAAAGCTGTTTGTCCCCTCATCTGAACACCTTCATGAATGTTATGGAGTTTTTCTTATTTTCATGAAAATATATAATTCCAGCTGTGGGTAGAGAGTATAAATTTTTGAAACAAGAATGAGATCTTCTCCAGAATTTATTTAAAAAGCAGCAAAAAATCACTGGCTCACATAATGTCCCCAGGTAAACAAATACCTTATGTTACTCTAAACCAGTCATTGCTGCTGTTGGGAAGTTCTTGCAGAAGGCTTCTTTTCCATGCAGTGCATTATTCCCATCCCACACCAGCTCAAACAGCCTGAATTTTTCATCTTCTGGCAATGGTGCTGGACGTTTATTTATTTCACAGGAAAGCTGCTGAGAAAATCAGTCTTGCCTGAAGGGCTGTATACTGAGACCATGCCTTGAAATATCTGCTTTATTTTTACTGCACAGAGCTTTAGTGGCTGGTGTTTTCAGAGATGTTACTTTGACTTGTTTATGTTGTTTTCCTTAAGCATCAAAGTGAGAGTTAGTTTAAGAAACAAATGAGGGTGCATTTTTCACAGAGTAAATAAAATGTAAGACCAGACAATTGAGGAGTTCTAGAAATGTAGAGTTAAACCTGTTTATGTCCTCAGAGCATCTCATTCCGTGGCAATATGCTTGAGATTTTGTAGCCTGATTGAAAAAGATGCACGTTACTGTCATATTCAGGGTTTTGCAGTGCACTCCTCACTCAGGCACAAGATCTCTGTTATTTTGGCATGTCGGATTTTTTCTGGAAATCATTACTTTTGGGATGATTTTTTTTTTGGTTTCCTTTTTTGTGCTGTAGTACATATCTCTGTAAAAGAAGACATTTTACCCTTCTAAATTCACTCCATGTCTGTGCTGTTAAAACTGACTATGGCAACCCTCAGATTCTGGTTTGTAAACCTGGGCCTACCTTCTTTCTTTTAAGCAGGGTTTAATTTTTTTTGGCTTCATGGTTCTATGGTTATGTAGAAATCAGATCTAATATTCAACCTAGTGTTTTTATCTGTGAAGCTGAATAAAGTGGCTCAGCCTCATCATCCACATTTCTCATGTGCAAATAGAACTGTCACTGCTAATTGTTTCAACTGAACTCAAAAGTTTGGGGCCTCTATCAGAAATTATATAGGCTCACAAAAGCAGAAGGATTTTGGTTGGGTTTTTTTTGTTAGTGAAGCCCTTTACTTCACCAAAGTCTACCAAATTTTTGAAAAGCAAAAAACGTGCTGCATTAGGAAAAGTCCCATAAGGATTGTAGGAAATGTTACCTAAAGACAAAACTGAAAATCTAGGGTTGGGTTTTTTTTAAATGAATGATTGAAATGTTTCTTCTTCTACCATACCCTGGATCAGACCCAGAGCAGCCTCTGTTTGCACAGAGGTGGTGCCTTGTGAGGCTGCATTTTTTTTGAAACAGATCTAAATCCTACCTATTTATTTTGGTTTTAGCTTGTAGGTGGTACCTTTCCTTTACTTGCTGTCTCTGAATTCTCTCTGGAAAAAATGAATGTGGTTATGGTAGTGTGCTCATGCTCTTTCTTCCTCTGTCAAGATATTGGTTTCTTCAGCTGAATTTTTATGTTCCAGGCTGGTGTGAACAGTGGTTGAATGCCTAGTAAGACTTCCATTTGCCAAGCAAATCTACTTCTAGTACTTAAAATTCAACTTCACATGAAATCTTTGCTGGTGGAAGATCTATGCTCAGTGGAGCCTGTGATAGTTTGCAAAGAATACTTTAGTCTGTACAGAATCAAAATTCAACTCATTTTAGAAAGTAAAAAAGAGTTAAGTTCAGGATTCACTTAATATTGACATTTACTGGATTATACTTCCAATAAGGAATTTTGAGTATTTAATAAGTATTTTTGGGGGTTTCTTTGCTTACTAGTATTGCCCTTAGGCACTTAAATAGTCAACATCTTTAGTCTTTTGCAGATACAAGTCCTACATACAAACCTGAAAATCCATATATTGAGAACTTTTTCCCTCTCTTGTCTCTGTTGATTCTAAAAGCTTTGAGCATGTGGTATATATAATATTCTGTTAGACATAAGTCAGTCTAACAGTAATTGTCTCACAAATGCAGGATAATTTCTGACAACAATGCTTCAGAAATTGTTCTTAAAAAAAGGAAAATATGAACAAAAGGATAGTAGAGAACATTCTTGTTTTGGAGAGATCACAATAATGACTAATAAATAGTACCAGTAAGCTGGGAAATCTGTCCCACTAGAACTTTCTGCCTTTCTCAGTTTGGAAGTTTGTGTATTACACTTGGGATTTTTCAAATATTTCCTGAGCTTGAGTATTCTCAGAATGGACTTTCAGAACAAACAGGCCACACCTCTGCAATAGCTGGGGCAATTGATATATTTTTCATGAGGAGTTGGAGCTGCTGCACTTTGATGAGGAGTGTGAGATCTCGTCATCTTAATCAATTGGGCAATTCTGGGCAGCACAGGTGCACCAGCTCATGCATTTTCTGAAAACAAACTGCCTGTCTAATTTAATTTTACATGTAGAAAATATTTTTCTGAGGTGCATTTTATTTAGCAGCTCTTCTAGGCTGAATGTTGCTGTGGGGTTTTCAGGTTTATGTCAAGAAAAACTTTAATTCAAATATTGGAGCTAGTGCCTTCTACTTTTATAACTTTCATTCCCTGCTCCACCGCAGCTCTCATTCAATGCTAGAAGCAGAAAAGTCTATGATAAAATCCCTAAACATTATATTTTATTCAATCTTGTGCATAAAAAAAATTTAAAAACCTGCGGATTTCATAATTGTCTTTGTTTTCCAAATATCTGCTCCTTAGCAGGTGGCAAAACTGATTTTTTTTTCCTGTCATGAGACTAATTGTTTTAATCTCTTTTTCTCATTGACAGAACTAAAGGCAATATGACAGTGATAGCTAATAAAAATTGTTTTAGGTTTAAACTTTTATTCAGCATCCTCTACTTATTGGAAGTAATTTTTGATTTTCTTAAACATGTATGATAATATTTAACCTTAAAGTAGCTGCTGAGAAAGTAGGAAAAGTAAAACAGGACCTTATATATGCAATAAACATGATTTCAGCACCCAAGTCCCAGTGCCCAGAAAGGTGTGTGGATCCTGGGAAGAAGCTGGGTGAGGTGTGTGGGATTGGAGGACCTTACAGTGCCACGAGGAAAAAGAATAAGCTGGAAAAGAAACACTACAAAATCTGTAGCACAAAACACTCGGTGGTGTAAAAGCAAGGTGGTGAAGGCACCCTTCTGAGCAAAATAAAACCAGCATTGGTGTTACATTTGAGGACACAACCCAGTCAGGAAATAGGAATATTCCACAGCCATTTTGTTCTCCACACTATTTTTCCTATTTTTGGTGTTGTTGGAGCTGTCTACATGGGATGCTTCCAATTTTCACTTTAATGTGGATATTTTTATTTTGAATTACTGGCTCTTATTTTTCCTCTCCTTGCTTGGGTGCATTTGCAGGTGAAAGATCTCTCTTGGTGTGAGGCTGCTCTTGTATCCCAGCTGGGAATCAGGAGCTGGATTCATTTTCCTGAGCAATACACAACAGTTATGTTTTTCTCCTTGGAGGGATATCACAGGCTGTGGAGAAATGGAAAGGCAACCACAGACATAAAGAAAGGAAAAGGGGAGAGAAGCAGCTGTAAATGCAATGTTGTTGAATGACAGAGTATTCTGGAAACATGGTGGTTTTAATGTTTTCCTAATGTAAGGCTGAAAAAGACTCAGAAGTTGGTAATTTCAAGATCTTCACATGCAAAGAGCCTTAGGCAGGTTTACTTTAACTTGCTCTGGTGTATATCCATGGCTGTACACAGAGCAGTAATAAAACCAGAGTAACTCCTGTTTCAGTGTGTCATTTAATGTGGTTCCTGCATGTCAGGGGAATTGAGAGTAAAATCTTTCTCTGGCTTCCAGGACAAAGGCAGCACCATTCTGTGCAAAACCTCCGTTTCAATGACAGCCCCCTCAAGGCTCTTGTTCAGGGCTAAAGGAAAAAACCAGAAAATACCCTTTTTCTTGTAGGTAATAATAGTAGTAATAATTAGTGCTCTTTTCAGTTGGTTCCAGTTTGGGGGGATGAAGGCTCTCTTGCCCTTCCTTGGCTCTTGGTGCTCTAACTTTGCCACTCTTGTGAAAAAGAAGCATTCATTCCCTCTCTCTTGGAAATCCTGGCTAAATAACGCCTGTGGTTTTTTGTATCCAGTTTTCCAGACATCTCAATCAGTGTAATATCATACTTTAGAAGTATTTTTTTTAATTGATTGGAATTATTATATCTCCATGGGATTTCTGGTAGTGATATTATACTGGAGAGAATAAGTTCATGTTATGGCTGCTGTTTTTTTTTCTCATGGTTTTTAGCTGGTGGCAATTATAACCCTTGTTTCGTTTTTCACTAAAACCGTGCCTGTGGCTTTTTGCACTCTACAGAGTGGGTGCAGTGCAAAGCTGAAAATTGTTTCTTTTCAGAGGTCTGGATCCATAAGCCCTCAGCATCCAGCACAAAACTTCAGTTGGCTTTGTACTTTTCCCACACTTGTTCAGAGGTAGTTTTCTCTCTCTCCCTCTCTCTCGTATTATTTTTTTTTTACATTTTTATTTATTTATTTATTTATTACTGTTACTTTCTGGAATTTTGCACTACAGTATAATCCCATGGCAGTGTTGAGCTTCTGACAGCTCTAGAGAGAGTGTGGTGCTCTGAGTAGACCATTTAGGCTTGCTGGGTATAAGCAAAGTGCCTCCAGGTTCCCCAGTATTCTCTCAAGATAAAAGGCATAAGGAAGTTTTTTTGGGCTGGGAATTTAATTAAATAAGAGAAGAAAAAATTATATTATGCAAAATAATATAGCTTTTGAGTAAATGGTACTCAAATTAATGAGAAAATTGAGATATGAATATTTGCCATGGGTGGAGAGGTAGCATGGACTAGGGCAGCAAAGAGGGAGTGATTTCCTGAAAATAGTTGGAAAATGCAGTCTTCTTTACACAAATTAAAAAAAAAAAAGATAAAAACAAAAGCATGGAGGTGAGAAATTGGAGGAAAGGCAGACCAGTCCTGTCCCTGAGTTGGTGTCCTGGTTTGGGGGGGTCTGTGAAACTGCTGAGCTGTCAGAAGTCTGTCCTGCACTGGTAACTTTTTTATTCCCACTGAACTGATAGTATGTAAAATATGAGACATACAGTGCAAAACAAAACCCTAAGCAAACTCTAAAACCCCCAGAAAGCTTTTGACAAATCCCAATAAAAAAGAGCATTCAGCATTTTCAAGCCCTTTCTCCTGATCCAGCAACAACAATGCAAATACAACAGCTGAATATGTTGAATATTCAGTATATTGAATGAATATGAATAGCAGCAATGTTAACGGATGAAAATTATTTGTCATATCCTTCTCTAGTCACCCACAGGGGTAGTAACAACTTGGTTGTCAGACTTGGTGAGTACCCAGAGCACTTGTTGTACCCAGAGCACTTGTTCCATGCCCCTGTGCCCATAAGGGCACAGAAATAACACTACAAATCAAAGTGTATTCTGATCCTGTATATGGAACAGATTTTGAGTAATACATTTGTTTTTTGGGGAGAGGCTGCCGCTGTTTTTTTACTCTGTAACACTTGGGTGCTGGTTCAATGTCCCTTCTGGCAGATTGCATGTGAGCCATAAACACAGTCAAGGATGGACCTGCTGCAGATCACTGATTAAAGGCTGGCTTTTCATGATGTTAAATGTATGATCGGATTAAAGGTTCTCTGTTCAGAAAACAGAGTGGTTTTTTTCCTCTAATTAAGCAGGTCATTTTAATATAAAATTGGTACAGTAGCCTTATAAATAATTTAAGATTGTCAGAATTTGGAGTTGTTTTGGAATATATTGTGTTTAATTTCTTTTAAGGACCAAAGTTTTATTGTGATGTAGATTCAGTAAGCCTAAAACAGTATTCTGAGTTAACAACCCAGAGACTGCTGCATTTCTGGCCTGCAAAGGCTCATAAACTCTTCAGCAAATTTAGTAGGGGCTCTATCCTACAGCTTTTTAACAATAAAATATTTTAAGTAAACTCCATGAAAATATTTGTAGGGCTTCTCCTGCTAATCCTTATGGCTGCTGTCTCACTGCAGCTGTTAAAATAATGGCAATTTAATGGTAATATATAAATAAATAAATGCATCTATGCAGTCAGAGGTTGGAAAGGGATCTCAGGAAGTTTCTAATCCAACCTCCACCTGCAAGAAAGGTCAGCTGCAATATTGGAAAAAGTTGCTTAGGGTTTTATGCAGTGGAGTGTTGAAAGCATCCAAGAATAGAGAGGGCACAACAGTTCTGGCAGCCTCTGCCCCTTCTGGATTTTTTTCTCAGAACAGAAAAGCTTAAGTGAAATTTCAGTTTTGTTAAGTTAGGTACAGGCTTTTATGTAATGCAATAGGTGCTGAACTCTGGGCTGTTTACGTTATACACCCTGCTTTTGTCAAGTTCTTTATCAGGCACTGGGACTGCACACAGTCCTTCAGAAAAGTGAAAGCAAATCTTTGTTGAATGCCATTAATTCCTGTTGATTTGTCTTAGCAGCTGAAGATGCTAGTTTTTTTCCAAATTCCACTGTATTATTAAGGTGCTTTTTTTAAAATTCAGTTTCCTTATAAATCAGAAAGGTCTGCTCAGCAAGAGAAGTCTTTCCTTTTAAAGTCTCAGATTTGATCAATGCCATGTTCCTTGGGGTACTGTTTTATTTGACATTTCACACTGTCATGGTGCATTATCAAAAAAAAAACCTGCATCTCCTACTTAAAACGTTGACTCTTGTAGGTTTTTATACCCTTTGATGTTTGCATGTACATTTTTTTTTTTTATGCACCACATATCCTTCTGGAACTGTAACCTTATTCTGATTGTTTGAAATTTAAAGCAGAGGTCCTAGGATGTTCCTATGAATAAATCAGATGATCCATGCTCTATGTAGTATCTTAGTGTGGTGCATTGCAGAAAACTCAGGATGGCCACACCGAGAGCTTCCAGCACGGTGCAGAGGCTGGAGTGGAAGCCTCTCAGTCTCAATCATGTGCTTTGTGTTTGTAAAACCAGGTTTGACCTGTCTTCTCTAGCACTTAATCCAATATCCAGGTCAGTTTAAGGTGCCCATTGGCAAAAATCTTCAAGTAGTGGTTATGTGGTTTGCATGAAATTTTGATGTGCTTATTTTTTTCTAAAGACTGTGTTGATACACTTCATATGAAAACTGAGTAAATAGAAAGATTTTCTGGCTGGATCTGGAGTCATGCTTAAACAGGCACATACACAGCTCAGAAAATGGATCTTTGTGTGTTCTTATGTATGTAGAGATGAATAAAGTGCAACTTTAATTTCAATTTTGATACTGAATTTGTAATATAACAGTGAGTTTATCTGTGCTCTCAAGCATGTCTTGAGTGAGTGGTCTATAAGTAGCTACATTTTCAACTGTGGGGATTTAAAAATATTTCTTTTTCTCATGTAATTCTTGATTTCTAACTCTAACTGCAACTGTTACTCTTGGCAAGCCTACTCAAAAAAAAAAAAAGAGTTCAGCAGAAATTCAAGCTCCCTCTTTTGCTAATGTTTTTCATAAAAGCTCAAAAGGTTTTAAGTATTCTTATGGTCATCTCCCTTTTTGTGTTAGCACAGGTATACTTTAATTGCATTTAATCCTTTTTCAAAGAGGCACTCTCACCCTTCAGTCAAACAATCTGTGTTCAGGAGATGTAAGAGATACTGAGGAGGACATGGAATTTGAAAGCCCCACAGTCTTTGCCCAAGGAAGGGATCCTTAGGGAGCAGGGAATATTCCTCTTTGTGAAGCTAAGAACAGAGAAAAACTTGCAGCCCTTTAGGAGGGAAGATGAGAAAATGAAGCTCTTCACTGCTTGATATAATTTTTCAGTATTTCACAATTTCTCTCTTGTACAAACAAAAAGAATCTCTAAGGTTTAGTTGGAGCACACATGGGTAGTTTTTATATCTAGGTACAGAAATACACACATTAAGGAGGGTGTTTAATACTAAAAGGTCACATATCTGGAAATAGTTTGGTTTAAATATATATGTATAAAAACTGATTCATTGCTGCATAATTCTAGTTTTGAAGTCAGTTGATTTCAATGTATTTTGGGACTGAAGTAATACAAGAGTGAATCAGTTCTATAATTATTTTGGGAAAAAATGATATGCTAGTAGTTCTGGGGAATTTTTTTTCTGTACAAATCATTACTGCTTAAGGAGGGAAAACCATACCTTTCTTCATATGTCTAAATTAATTTCATCTTGCATATGCAGATATGTTTCTTTTTAGGTTTGATTAGGGAAAGATTTTTTTTTTCCTTTTTTAAATGGCAGATGTCTCAGATGAGTAAGAGAATTAGGCATGCTGTTATGAACAAGAATCCTAAAAAATCAGAATATTATAGGAAAGAGGATCTGAAAGTGTGAAAAAAGCTTACTTAATAACATCTCTAAATTTAACTTAAAAAAATAAGATATTTTTCCACCTTTGACAACTGAAGCTGCTAATCAAAAAGAAATAATTAAGTACTTAGCATTTTCTTAGTAATAAAGAAGAGAGGGTAACATTTTGGGTGTAAGTTAATCAAACAACATTGGCTGCTAGTGAGGGAGAAATTTTAGTAGCTGTCTTAATTGCTATGGAAACACTGGCCTTAAGGCAGCTTACAGGGTATTTGTTTGGGTTGTAGGTTCAAAATATTTTTTTTCTTGTCAGTCTTCATTAAGGTGTAAAAATTGCAGTAATAAATGTGTTATATGCAGTTCTTTAATTAGCTGAGAAACACATGTTGATAAGTGTGTGGTAACATAGCTGTCAAAAAATCTTAGAGGTCTGAAATATTATTTAGGGTTTTTGTTTAAATTGTCTGAGATGGATAGATGAGTATTGACAAAAACTAAAAGTAAAGAAAAAATGTTGCAAATACATTGCAAAGAGAAATATTGGAACACTAACGGGGTCTTGTCAGCTAAATATTATTATTGAGTATCCACACAGAAATATAAAGTCTTCTGTTTTATGGATTAAAACCTTGTGAAATTGTGTGAAAGGACAAATGTTTCAGGAAAAATGGGGAAGAACCCATGATTAATTGCTACTAGAATGTATTTGTAGTTAATGTAAATCTACCAAGTATCAAAGCACCACAATCTGTTTGCCACAGAGTTTCAAAGGTGCATCTCTGCCTGCAAGAAGCACTCAATTGTGGTCAAACTTAGAATTCATGTCAGACCTGTGGCTGCCCAGACTTAAGCAGGTCTGGAAAAAAAAATCTGCCAATGTTGTTTTATTCACAGACAGAGAAAGAGCATCCTGCCGCAGCTCCAGTCTGAAAAGGCACAAGAAATTAGGAAATTATGTTCTCAGCATACAGAGAACACTGCTAGGAGTGTGGCACTAAGGACGGTGGTGGAAGGCTAAAGAAAAATTATTTTCCCCCTGACAAATAGAGGCATATAATAAAATAGGAAATGTGGAAATAAAAGGGGAAAACAGTTTCAGGTGAAGAAATCTGAGAGTAGAAGGGTTTCTGGGGACCTGTTTTATCTAGAGATGTTCAGAGAACTATTGATAATGGACAAAAAAAATCACTCTGAACCTTGATTGGGTGTGAAGAGTCAGATGAACTACTCCTACACAATACTTTCAGCCTTTATATACGGGTTTTTTACACAGTAACAAAATAGATTGTTAAAACCTGACCTTGTTAGTCTCTGCCTGTGCAAAGATTTATTGTACACAATGCTTTCAGCCTTTATATAAGGGTTTTTTTACACAGTAACAAAATAGATTGTTAAAACCTGACCTTGTTAGTCTCTGCCTGTGCAAAGATTTATTCATTCTTCCAACCTGCACAATCATGAGCTTGCTTGATTTAGTAGCTGCAAAAACAATGCTTTTAATATTGAGAACATAGAGTGGAGCAAAAAGTAGTGGTATTATCTCACAACCCACATCTATGGCAATGTATTATTTTCATGTTTTATTAGATGCAGTTGCTGCTTATCTTCCTAACTTTGAGTTTTCTAGCTGACAAATTTAGTGATTTCTTCTAGAATTTTGTGTTTCCTATTTATTGTTGATGGGTCACAGCTCATTGATGATTGTAGATGACTGTGATGTATTAACCCATGGCAGTTAACTTTTCAGTTTTCCTTCCTTTAAAGCATAAACTTATAATTGTATGTGCATATGTAAAACTCTGCAAATACAACTTGGAAAGCCAGGTGGGCTGGCTCTCCAAAAATCATTAACCACTGCTAATAATTTGACATGGTGACTTTTGAAAGACACTTCGTTCTACTTTGGGATTTTATTACTTGTATGTGCCATTTCATCATCTCTTTACAATTGGGAAAGACAGAAAACAGTCTTGGTGGAAAGGTTTAGGTGAGATGAAGATGTAATTAATGGACACAGGTATTGGTAATGGCACTGTGGGTGGTGTAGCTCATTTAAGCCTTTATTCTCACTAGAGCTTCAATGATGTGCCTAACACTGAGAATGCTCTTCAGCATTTCCCTTCTGGGTGTTTGAGTCTTGGCTTGCTTTTATGAAAATTAATGATCTGTTCTACTTTAACACCCTAAATGGGAAATTGCAGGATGGCCTGTTTGTACAGCTCTATTGTGAGAGCATTGGAGCTGGGTCATAAAGAGCTTGTGGCTAAACCATAATTTGTGGGGAAACATCCAATGGTAAACATGGAAATGGCCCTAATCCAATAAAAAAGATTAATGTGTTTTCTCCATACATTGTCCTTGGCTTACAAGTGTTATAATCTGCTGTGAAAACTGTCATTTCTCGTGCGCTTTGGGCAGAAAAGAGAATTGTGGAGCAGAAGGGAGGATGTGGAATAACCACATAAAGTCGTTTGGATGCAAAGTTTAAGGAGCGATTTGCAGGACCTCATTCAGTGCCTGCTCAGCAGGAGAGGTGCTGGGAGAGGATGGAGGAAATGGTGGCACTCCTGTGCAGACCTGTGATGGGAAGGAGACTTTGGTGCCATTCTGGTGTCCACACCTCAGGCAGGACAAAGCTGAGGAGGTGTGAGAGAAGGCACTGAAACCGGTGTTAGAGACAGAGCTGCTGCTGCACGAGGAGGCACTGAGAAGGCTGGTTTAACACGCCTGTTTCCAAGGTGGGAAGGGGTAGAACTGGGATTTATGACCTCTGGGAGTTGGTGAATATAGCATTTGTAAAGGAGGGTGCCCATATGCCCCCTGAGCAGAGGATGTGAGCCTGGCTGGGATGGGTACCTGAGAAAATCTGTCCATGGTAGAACAGACCTGTGCCTGGGATAATTTATTTCACTGCTTGCACAGGTTTTCCCTCCTAGAGTGATGGCCTTGAGTTATTTATGTGGTTTTCAATCTCTTTTTTGCTGTGGGTCAGTGAAAGGTTAAGCTGTGCAACTCCTTTACCAGGAGAATGTAGGAAAATTATAGGAAAGGGGTTTTGTTATGGACCCCAATTTTGAAGTTGCTCCAACATTTATTTGCCTTACATGACAACGAACTATTCTTTCTGCTTGGTCAGAAGTGCACAAGAAGGACAGTTGCAGGTGGAAGGTTATAATAGGTTATAATAAATCATTGATTCTCAACAAAATAAGAAGAAATTTGCAAAGAATATTTTTTCTTTCTCCTCAGTAGCTGCAGCCTCTTGTTCCCCGGATATTGCCCTCAAATGAAAGAGGGTTAACTTTCTTCCAACCCTTTAGACACATCTTCCACCCCTTTTCCATGGCAGTCAGTGTGTGCTCCAGGGACTACTGATTACTGTAATTTCCACATTTTCATGGTTGTGTGTATTTAAAGGGAATATAAATTAGTATGAGGTGAGATAAAATCGAGATGAAGGGAGAAGACTGCAAAAGCAATGGGACATTTTATGGCTAGTAAGGAGGACATTTTATGGCTAGTAAGTAGATTATCAAGTTTAAATACTCTTCTACCCTCAATTAAATGAAAATAAAGTGAGGAGTGATGACAGGTTTGAATTTTGGGTAGCTGGTGAAATTTCACTTTTTCTAATCCAAGTTTTATTAATGTCAAGAAAACACTATCCTAGGGATAGTGGACTTACACCTCCATCCATGTGGACTTACACCCTCACACCCTTACCTATAAATAATTTTTGATACTATTTAAATGTACATTTTGTAATTTTAAGTTTGCACATTAGATATCTAAATTATGGTTACACTGTTTAAGGAGAAAAAGGAATTACAAGATTTATGTATAATGAAAAAGTAAGAAACTGAAGACCTCCCTCTCTTCAGCATTGTTGAGTCCCTGTGGTCCCAACCACCCAAATTCAAGGCATTAATTACACTTTCTGTCTCATCTGGCCTCACAGGCACTGTTATTACTTCACAAATTGCAAGTTGTTTCAGACTGCCCTTAAATCACCCAGCATCCTTCTGTTAACTCTGGTCTGCCTGAACTGGTTCGCACTTTCCAGGACCCCTGACAGACGAGGTCCCTACCTGGGTCAGAGCCTCAAAACACTCATTTTCTCCTGGGACTGCATTTCAGAAAGTACCTCTGTAACACCACAAGTTGTCACAAACAGCAGAAGGATTACAAGGCAAAAGTCTTGGTGCTGCAGGAAATTAATTAACAAAGAAAACCTTTAAGCGCTTGGGTTATTTAACAGCATTAGGTCAGTCTGATGTACACATTAAGCTCTCCTAAAAGATACATAGAATTTTTAAAAATTCTAATATATTCTTATTCCCAGATTTCTCTTTCTTCTTGAATCTCAGCCCTTATGCTATGCTCTACTAAGAATTTCACAGCTCCTGCTTCTATTAAAAGATTATTTTGAAATAAATACCTGTTGTCTGGCAGGGGATCAGAGGCAGTATAACACACCAGAAAGATATTTAATAATGTTTAACATGATTAACCTGGCATAAGAGGCAGCCTATCCTGCAGAGACCAGCACTGCTCTGAGATGCCATTCCTGTATTTATTCCACAGCAGGGCACGTGGTGGCTGCTGCCAGGTTTGCTTTCAGGCTGTTTCAGCTCCTGTATCATGTTGCAGAATTGATACACAGCACTGTAAACAGTTTGAAACGATGTTAAACACAGACTGTCACCTGCAAAAATAAAAGCAAATAGGGAGAGCAGGGCAAGAAACCCAGGGTGTGAAATCCAGTTGTTAGGTGAGGTGTTCTGATGGCATCATGTCAAATCACCATGCAAATAATGCTGAAAAGAATTATCTTTCAGGAGACCTCTGCCATCCAGTGCTGGATCTCTGTCTCCATTTTGCTTTATGGAAGCAAGACAACACTCTGCTTCTTTCTTCCCTAAATGTGGAAGGCAGGGTTTGTTTAAAGAGAGTGCACTGTATTTTGTATGTTTTCTTTCTTTCTGGATGGGATATGTTCAGAGCACAAATAGAAAGAGCTCCAGAGCGTGATCTTCCCTCTCCAATCTTACCTTTGTCGATGAGTGCTGACACAGACATCACTAAAGTGTCCTTATGGCTCCTGAGATCACACACATGGAAATGCATGGGATGACTTAGTTGAGAGCACTTGTAGGTCCTTCACAAAATCAGATAGATGTCACTGTTTCACTTGTGTAATGTGTTTTCAAGGTTTTCTCGTGTTTTTTTGTTTTTTTTTTTTTTTTTTCTTTCCTGCTTTTAAAAGTAAAAGAAATTCCTGGATGTTCCAGGGAACAGCCTGAGCTTTTCCAAGTGTTTTCCTGGTTAGTCTTTCCCTGCATTTGCTGTAATGGCACTGGTCTGAAAATTGTTAATAGTTGGTTGGACTCCTGCAGCTTGTCTTGGAAGTCTTCTTCTGAGGCAACCCTGTCCTGATGGGTTATTTCTCGAATATTCTTATTTACCCATCACAGCAGATGTACCTGAAACCAGCTGCCTCAAGTCCTAGTTTGGGGCTGTAACAATTGGGCCATTGTATTGTCTTGTCAGACACCCCTTTGAAAAGCTAATTTTGTCTATCCAGGTGTTTCATGCTGATAGTCTTAGTCAGAGAAAGGAATTCTATTTTGGCAGATCTGTATTTCCTTGTAGGGTCAGTCTCTTTAGCAATCCTGCCTCAGATTTTTCCTTTCTGTCAATACTTCTGGAAATAAGGGGTTTGTAAGAAATGCTGTTTTAAATAATAAGCACAGCTTGTTAAATTGCAGTCACAACATTCATAATGTCCAAGTTTAAACAAGGAAATAAATACTTAAAGCACAGTACATAATGTATTTTTCTTACAGTAAATATTATTTTCTATCAAGGATAAGCAAACACTCAGTAAATCTCTCCCTCCTACCTTAATTTACCTGTTGGGATATGTATGACAGACTGCTTTAAGGGCTTATCACTCACTTGGTACCTGTAAATTCACAATTGTTGCTGTTGTCATGAATCTGTTAATTTCCTGTGCAATAGTTCTTATCCTTTTCTCCTGCTTTCATGGTTTTACATTGTTGATAGTTGTGGTAACAGTATTGAAGTACTGAATAGGGCACTTGATTAAAGGCAGAGAGGAAAGTGGTTGAGATGTTGTGGACTGGTCTTTGAAAAAAATATACATAATTCAAAACTTGCATATTCATACCTGTTAGCTGCTTTGAAGGCTCAGATGAAGAGCTAAAACAAGGTGACAGATTTGATGTTTCTCCTTGGAGGAAAGTGGAGGAATAATTTTATAACAAAACAGACAAGTTTCAATAAAAATGTAATTTTTAGGAAGGAGGAAATATTTTTTGTCCCATATACAATTATACTTGATTTCTAACCCTGTTATTCTGCTTCTCTGGAATTGCTTTAAATCTCTTGAAGTTGACTTTAATTTCATTAAACGGAGTTCTTACTTTAGCATTATACACCAGAAAGATATTTAATAATGTTTAACATTTTAAATTGTGTAAAAAGACCCAAGGAAGATAAAGAAACAGTTGGCCTTTGCAGTAAAAGTGCTGCAACCTGGTTTTTAAGTGGGATGCTTGGGTCCCAATGAGGCTGAGATGGGAATGTGTTCTTTTCTGTCCTGTGCAAATTATTATTGGTTTTCATATAATCTGAAGGCTCTCATTGGGTTCATCATGACTTCCTCCCTAGGGATGTAGTTCATGGTGTAGCAGTTATTAATCTGCCTTAAACTCTGTGCTTATATGTGGTGGTTGTAGCCTGATTTATGAAGACTATTTTGTGCCAAATCCTTGGGAGGCTGCTTCTGTGGATTTGTCTGTCTTTTGTGGATTCCTTAGATAAAATTCTGTAAGCAGCATATATATCAAGTGTATTTGAGAAGGTAAATATTGCTGATCCTTGTGGAAACAAATTAGGAATACTATTTATATATATAAAAAGGCACATATAAAAGTTATCATTTAACTGTGTTCCAGTTAAAATCCAGAAAAATCCTTCAAGGGTCATAGATTTTGGTTTTGGGTGGGTTTTACCTTTTGTTTTTTTTTTTTTTTCAAGATTCACAGATGCCTGTGGCTCTACATGGGTTTATTATTTTAAATAATAAATGCCTGCAATAGCTGTACGTACCTTCATAACATTTTCCTCCAAAATTAGCATTGAATCCTTCATCCAGTGGGGGAGTTGATAAATTTGAGTGCTTCAGCAGCAAATATTCTGTTTAGAAGATGTTTATAATTTAAAAGCATTGTGCTAGTCATTTTGAAATTGCACATCAGCAGGAATAAAATATTGCACATGAAAGCAGAAACTGCAGTTACAGAACTGTTAAGGAAAATTATTGTATTTTTTAAAGAAATACAAATGTTTGAATTTTGAAGAGCTCTAAAGAACAGAAGCAGGAATGTATTAAGTGAGTTAGCAGGGATTCCAGTGTGTACTGGGGGTAGAATGTGAGCTGTCTACCAATGTATTCAATAAAAATTGCCTTACAGTGCTAAGAGCTTGCACTGTGGAAATCACAAATCCAGAGAGGAAAAAGGTTAGAAAGCTGTGACTTTGTGGCTGAGTGCACACAACCCTCTGTCACTTGTTTTGTTGCAGCTGAGTGAAAGATCTTTGCTCAGTTTGAGGTTTTAATTCAGTCTGGGTAACCCGGGCTGGCACAGGTGACAATCAGGTGAGAAAAGTCCTTTGGCTTCGGAAAGGGAGCTCAGAGGAGCTGCTCTGAATGCTCCGTTAAAAATTATTTCAGATTGACTTATGGGGGGCATTGTCACATGGCCTGAAAACTGGAATATCCAGCAACAGATACGAAGGAAAGATATCCAGTTGATCAACTTTCAGGTCTGACTAAATATCTTTGGGCTTGATCTGGAAGAGAAATAGAGTGGAAGTTGCCAGAGGCAGCTAAATTGAGGAAAGTGGTGAGTGCCCGTGAGGGTGGACAAGTTTAATTTTACACAAGAACTTAGAAGCTGAAGAAAGCGGCAAAAATATATTAAAAAAATTAAACTTCAAGCAAGTGAACTTTATATATCTGGAAAATAATTTAGCTAGTCAGTGGGAGGGAAAAATCAGCAAGACATCAAGGAATGAAACTGAACAGCAATTTTCATTTTATTATGCAGATGAAAATCTGGAAGAACTCTTCTGAGAGTAGCAAATTATACCTTTCTGACACCTGCATGTGACTCCTATTGATGCATCTGCATGCAACTCCCTATAATAGCTGAGAGCAGGGATTGTTGCAGAAAGTACAGGTGGTCTGAAATCAAGGGATGGCTGTGCACCAGTTTGCAGGCTTAACTGAACCTTTTTCCAGCCAAGGTCTTAATTATGCTTTTGGTTTTAAGCTGGCTGAAGTCCATGACCTTAAATTGAGCTTTCTGGAGTAGAGTGTTGGTGTGTTCAGTTTAGAAGAAAAGCGCAGTATATTACTCCAGTCTGATCTTCCAGCAAAGCATTTGTCCTGCACACAGCCCTTGCTGAAAAAATATAAATAAACAGTATATTACTCCAGTCCGATCTTTCAAGCAAAGCATTTGTCCTGCACACAGCCCTTGCTGAAAAAATATAAATAAATAAAAATAAATTCCTTTCTTGAACTGGATTGATCCTAACGAAAGGGCATAGATAGTTTTGCCATCAGACTTCACTTTTGACCTTGGACAAATCACTTGAATTATCCACATCTCTGCTCTCAGCATATGCTTTTAAGTTTGCACTTCCTGTTTATTCCAACTCAACTGTTTTCTGTGACTTGTCTGCACAGTGGAAGTACTGTAGACTCTGGACATTGCTGTGATTTGAATAAGAATAATAGCAGGATGGAAAAGAAGAAAACCAGAGGTTGGAAAAACCCCAATTTTAGGTGAATGTTGGACTGTCCATTAAAAAGAAGATCTTCCATTATTTGGCCTGGAGAGTGAGGCATTCAGCAGTGCCTGTTGCTGGCATGCCATTTATTCTGCTGAGAGCCACAGGAAGCACCAAGAGGCAGAGTTTGTGTCTATCATAAAGCTTAGATGGTCACTGGCATGGTACCATCATTAACTGAGCCGCTGATTAAATGCTATGCTCGTTATAATACATTTAATTTTGCATGAATTTATATTTATATAATTCAGTGGACACCTTTCCTTTTGTGGCTCCTCCTTTTGGGCTTTTTGAGTTTTATTGAGATTCTTGTCCTCACTTTGTAATTTATTGCTGATTTATCAGGAATATTGGTCTGGAACTTAACAGACTTTCCCACAGTGTTTTCTCAGCTTTTACTTGTCTCTCTTCAGCTTGTGGTTTTGTGGTCTTCTCACAGAAGGGGTCTTTGTGGCAGAATGACATTCTCTGGTTAAGGACTTTAGAGCTTGACTACATATGGACTACAAGTTAACATAGTTGCATTAAAAGAACCTCAACAGAACCTCAAAAAATTATATTGTGTTATCTTCTGTGATATGTATTAGACGCCCAAGCAACATCATAATCACATTGTCCTTCTTCTTGGCTTCTCCTTTACTGTGTCTGTATTGCTGTTAAACATTGTCTCGGAATGTGAGAATTCCTGAGTGATTCCTGACTATCCCTCATTGTTTCAGCTGTTCACATCAGCTTTTCTTTGTGCTTTTTCACAAGAGCCTTGCTGGCTAGGTAAGGCCTCATGCCCTTCACATGTTGGTGATGGCTTTAGTGTTTCAAAGCAAAAGAACAGCCAAGAGTTGGAGGTGAAACCAACAGATAAGAGCAGAGGAGGGATTTGGTGCTGCTCTCACTTCAGCAACTCTTTGTTACCTGGAGCCTTCCAGCCTCAGATGCTGCTGCTCTTATTGAGTTGTCACTGTCTTTTTCCATTTCAGTCCAAAACTGCCCATGGCTGATCACAGTTGACGTGTGTCACTGTGGAGATGGATTAGAGAGCTTCAGAGTCTTGCCCACCCAGAAAGACCATAGGGACATTTTGCCTGTTTTACCCTCTGTGAAGTTTTGGGCTGTTTGCTGGGCACTAGGGGCATCCAAGGCAGCAACCAACAAAGAATTCTGTAACTTTGTACTTTTGATGTAAAAACCCCTTTTGTTTTAAATTCCTGGAGTACTGCAGGTTTCCCTTGAAGCTTAGAGATCAATCCTCAAAATCCTTGCTCCCTCAGAGTTAAGAAAGGATGAAAAAGCAAACAAAGGTGTGGAGGTAACAGGGATCAGTACAGGTTCACCCAGCAGGTCAGTGCTTGTGCTGGGACTGCAGCTGAAATCTGAGGCATTCCACATCAGTCTTCTCTGCCTCATCTCCCTGCCATGCTCGAGCCACCTGGGCAGTGATGGAGACTTTGAACTGCCTGGGAAATGTGCAGTTTTGCAGAGCTGATGCCTTGTGAAGGCTGACATAGAACAGAGGTTAGATGGAGTTAAAGAATAAAGTAGGGTTTTGTTCGAAGGACTCAATGGGCAGCACAAGAGCCCAGGCAGGGCTACACCCAAGATGAGCCCAAATTGGTCACAAAATGGACAATGGTCACGAGGTCTCTCACTTTTATAAGTCCATTTGCATATTGGAGTTAATTGTCCAATTGCAGCTTTAGGTTGTGAAATCCCATCCTTCTTGTTTTCTCTCTTCAGTCCACCATTGTTTATGCTCTTGGGCCTGAAACTGGTATTGGTTGTCCTTGGTCCCAGGCTAGGAAAGGAATTGTTTTGTCTGGCTGCTCTATGAAGAGAGCTTACTAACACTTAATATGAAGCTCAGAGCTACACACTAAAGCAGCACAGAATCTGAAAAATATAAAAGCTAAAACTTAAGGCATTGGTGCTGCTTTAAACTCCACAGGAATGGGGAAGGTCTGCCTGCCAGGCCCGCTCTGCACTCCCTGGAGTGATTGCTCCACACTGACGGTTCATCTTTTGATTCTGAAAACGTGATGTGTGCTGATCCTGGGCTGCTGGAGGGAAGTGCTGCAAGGTGGTGTCAGGATGCCTCTCTTCCAGCCAAGGCCACAGCCAAGCAGTCTGTGCCCCATCTCTCTCCCCCAGCCTGCTGCTCCTGTCTCCCCCTGTTCCATTCACAAAGTACACAGGCACTTGTCATTTCCATATCAGTAGTGACAGCTGTACTTTCTGGTGTGTGTGCCTGGAAGAACTGGTGCTCTGCTTTGCTGGGGGTTTGGCCTTGCTCAGAAAAACTCTGCCTCAAGACATAACAGGAACACAGAGGTTTTCTCATGATAGTTCATTGCCTGTCACACATTCCTCATGACTTTTTCTTTCCTGACTTGAGTAGGTGGAACCCAACAAGTTTCTGACCTGTCTGCACTGCAAACATTTCTCTTTCAAGGCAGAAAGTATGCTAATTATTTTCTTCATTATTAATGAGGTAAGACCTTTCAATAGGACAGACAGGTGCTAAATATTTTTTTCAAAACCTTGAAATTTCTCAGTTTTTATGTTTAGTGGACAATATTCTCTGTCTACAAGCACAGAGGAAAATTATGTTAGAAGAAACAGCTGCTTGTGGCGGGACTTCTAGCTCTGGAAAATAGTGGATGCACCTCCCACTACCTGTATTCCTGCCATTACCATGAGCTCCTTCCTGAGGACTGAGGGTAAAACATATGAAATGTTCACAAACATTTAATGACAAACTGCCTAAATACTGGGAGTTTTCAGAGTGAGTGAACTGCTGTTGTACTTATGATCAGGAAGGATGACACCACCAGGAAAGTTTAAGTTGCACACCAAGATACTGAAGAGCAGTTAATAGGTTAAAGAAGCAAAGCTCATATTTAGAGATGCAGGATTTTTTCTCCAGTACCTGCTGTCCCATTAGAATTGTTATTTGGATGTTGTTTAGCTCTGGAGACTTAATTCAACTCAGTGCCATTGTGGTGTCCAAGGTGGCAAAACCTTGGAGGTGATCTGTGATCCATCAGCACAGAAATGCACCCGAAGAGC
Source organism: Pyrgilauda ruficollis (assembly GCF_017590135.1). Classification (NCBI taxonomy): domain Eukaryota; kingdom Metazoa; phylum Chordata; class Aves; order Passeriformes; family Passeridae; genus Pyrgilauda; species Pyrgilauda ruficollis. Next base: position 571,618 of record NW_024531377.1, read on the forward strand.
AGTCCAGGTGTGTGCTTTTGAAAAGAATACTTTGGCACAGATGCATCATCTCAATCAGAGTGTCTGCTGCCCCAGCTCCTGCACAAGGAGTGCAGGAATTACCTGGTAATCCTCTACGGTGAGATGTGCTACAAACAAAGAATTCACATTTGCCAAAAAGAAGTAAATGCTTCATATAAATTTGGAACTTTGTGTGCATAGGATTTCTTCTGCAACATCTCACAAGGCAACAGATCAAGGATAGCCTTGATATGGGAGAATTTCTGACTATTTAGAAAATGAGTTATTTTTTTTCATTTATGCACCATGGAACCTAATTTTCAATTCCTTGGTTTGGACCTTCTTGTCAGATAGCTTATTTTTTTTTCCCCCTGACTTGGATTATTGGCAATATATAGTATAAACAAATTAGCATTTCTTTTTCAAAAGCTTTAATCTTGTTGTTTTTGCCATACCAAACAGCAAAGAATACACAAACAAAAGACATGAAATAGTTTTAAGTTTAGAGCTCAAATTTATTAATTTAATTAATTTAGTCTGCTTGTTGTTTTTAGCCTTAAGTAGATTACTTTTGAAATATTACATTTAATTCTGACAGTGTTATCTGGATGCCATGTACCAACACAGGCTGCAAGGTGGTGGGCTGGGAGGTGATTCTGTGATCTTTTCAATTCCCTTTATGATGTCTTGGGAGTGCATGGGGATTGGCAAAGTGTGATGTTGGGTATATACTTGTAAATAAGGAGGTGTATATACACACACATATATAAAACATGTCCATAATCTCCAGAGACTTTTCAAGTGGAAAAATCTGGAATTACTGCTGAAGGATATCTTTGCTTTGGAAAAGCCTCTTCATGATCAGCTGTAATGCAACATCAATTAGCTCACTGCCTTACACACTACAAATGAAGTACAGTTATTGTTTAGATTCTTTTCTCAGAAAATCTCCAAATTGTTGAACGTGCACTTGTTTTTTTCCCCAGTAGCATGCTCTCTTCACAATGTTCATTATTTGGTCAGGATAAATTTTTAATTGAAAAGGAAAACTCAAATAAATAGATGAATGTGGACCAGTTATATTCATGGTGGTTGTTAACACAGAATTAGATTCAAGTTGCACACAGAACCTAGTGCTAAATCACTCAACTTTGAGTAATGCTAAGTGTTATAAACGGCAGTTTACAATTCATATTTTAGTTTGTTTAAGGAAATGAGACCTGTCTATATTCCAGTATATCCGTTTTGTGTGTGAGCATTTACAGATATGATAGAACTATTGCACAAATGTACAAGTTTTCATCATGAAGATCTGCATTTTCTCTTGCATACAGATTCAAATTCACACTTGCAAAATCAAGGCATAAATTTGAGTATGTTCAGTTTTGTTCTGGCCTAAAGACAAAGCCTGCATTTAATATTTATCTCACTGGAGATTAGGTGGAGCTGTTGAATTAATGTTGAGAGTTGCTTATTTTGATAGTGCTAGATCAGTATGAATAAGACTTCCCACATTTTATTGTAGGTGGGAAGGGTATATCAGAAAAAAAGTTATATTAATTAATTATTGCTTGGGTTTGTCAGCCATCAGGCTCCCAGTGATTCACTCAGGAATACAGGTTGAGGCCTACAAATTGTTGTAATACCCATGGGAACAACCCTTTTGTGTTTGTTCTGATTGATTCCAGGATCTGCATTTAAACATAATTTTAATTATCTGGGTTTTATCAGATGTTCTAATTGCAGTAAGTAAAAAATATCCTTATCAGGCTAAATTTAAATCAAAATTAAATCGATTGTCAAAGCCTGACAGCCAGATTTTCTGCTGATTAATGCCAAGTTGGGTATTTCTGCCATGTTCCTATTTGCTTTTTCTACCAAACCCTGATTTCAGGTAGGACTGATCTTAAAATGCTCTTTCCTTCTGCCCTTGCATAGATTATTCTGAGGTCTTTGAAGAGTAAGACAAGCCCAGTGAAGACAACTACAAGAATGGAATGAGCTGCACTCAGGGACTTCATTTCTGTGGCAGTGGCTGTTCCCATCTCAGAAACTCATGTGATCAGTTGGCCAAGGGTAAGTTTATTAGGACAAACACATTCCAGGCTCTATTTTAACTTATATTCTGAAGGTAAAATTAAGTTTGCTGCCTGCCAGGGCAGTTCCTCCCACACAGCAAAAATCTGTAGAAAGTAACGTCAAGTTTTAAGCACTCCAGGCAAAGGGTTGAAGATCTGAAAGATAAATTTCTATGAGTTTCATGAAAATCAGTGGCTTTTTATAAACAAGTGACTCTGACTGCTGCATCCTCAGGGAAAAAATGAGTAGGTGGTATATTTGTTCTTGTTGGCCTGTGCTTCACTCTTAGAATACTTCTGGAAGTGTTGGATATTCTGTAATTGTTCAGTGGCTGCTGTGATTCCCTTTCTTCTGGGATCAGCTAAGGGGTTGAAAAGGTGTCCAATTATGTCAGAAAAAATACTACAGAAGACATCGATTAAATTATATTTGTGGTTATCAGACAGAGAGGAATTCCAGATTTGTTCTGCAGTAACAAATTCAAATAAATTCTTACTCTGCTAGCTACAATTAAAATAGCAATAGAGGTAAATAAAAACACTGAATCCACTTAGGGCTCTTAAAAAAAAAAAATTATCATCAAGAGACTGTTAAATCTGCTCTACTTAATACAACAGTTTTTTCTTTCTTACCTCAGCTTTCTCCAATATAAGTAATATATTGGGCTCATGGATGTATGAGTGAATCAAAAATTTCTCATTTCATATAGGCAGCAGTGGAGTTTGTAGACATTTCAATTGAGCCATTTAAAAAATTTATGAACACACTTCTGCCAAGCAGAAATAAAACTGTTTGCTTTTGCTTTCTGTAACTTCATACAAAGAAACAATAACAAAGAAGAGTTTGTTTCCAGCCCATTTATTTTTGATCATGCCTAAAATATAATAGTAATAGTCCTAACTACAAATAGTGCTTCTAGAAGATACACAAATAATACAAAAATGAACCTACTCCTTCATTGCACTTGATTTGTGTCCAGTAAGAGAGTGATTGAGGGAGTTTGAGCAAATTAATGCTTTATATCAGTCCATTTAGATTAAATTTCTGAGACAATTGTAGGCAACTCTGGTGAAAATTAATGGCTAATTTAATTTGACCTTTTTAAAATGCAAACACTTTAAGTAACTGCCTTAAATATCTTGCATAGGATGCTTAGTTTAATAAATCTAGTTTGCTTTCCTTTATTTATTTTATTTTTCATTGTGTGCTTTCAAAGTTTTCTCCAGCCCCTTCCCTAGTGTATTGGAATTGGAAAGGAAAGCAGATGGCTGTCAGATGGCAAGGCAGCTCTGACACTAACCAAAATGAGTAGGCTTGGGTATTATTTAGCTGTCAGAAACCAGATGCCTTCACACACTGTTTCATGGTTTTTTCTCCGAGGTTCCAGTACAGATCACGTTCCCCCTTGTTGAACAGCGCTCTTGGCCTCCTCCTCATGGAAACGTCCTCTCCTTTTGCAATGACAACAATCATGGGGAATTACATTCAGAAATAGAGTCAAGTATTTTCCCAAATGAAAGATAAGCATCTTTATACTGATTTTAACTGCAGCTGCAGCCTCAGGAGCCCCACTCTCTGCTTGCCTCAGCTGAGCAGAGTGGTCACTGTGCTGGAGGCTCCACAGCTCATCAGGACTTTGCCAGGGGTATTGGCATTGCCTGTCTGTGGATCTCCACCTAGGCCCCAAAATAAACAATTTCCTACCTTTGTGGAAATAAATTATTTTCAGAATTGCTAAAGCAGTGAAGCACAGTGGCAGGGATGTCCTTCTGTAGTCCTAGGCACCTGTGAGGAGATGAGTGGGAACGGGGTGAGGTCAGCAATCCTAATGTGGTTCAGATGTATCACCGAGGGGTAAAAAAGCAATATAGGCCTGCAAAAAGGAAACTCTCTTTCTATTTAAAAGAAATTAGAAATCACCTGAAAGGAGAAAAAATTAGGAAATTAAATCCCTGGACTCAACATGGAGGCACATAAAGAGCACCTTATTAGCAGCACAGATGGGACAGTGTGCACACCCTGGAATGTAAAAGGAAAAGAACTGGAGCAAAAGGGAGCCCCAATAATGTGTTCAAGAGATAAGATACAATATTCTATTGAAACTAAAATATATTCTTTGGAAGCACACTCAAAATTTAAACAATTCTAATTAAATGGAGGGGGCTTTGACAGATAAGAAAAGCGAGGCAGAAATTTGAAGAACTAATTTTCAAAGGTACAAAGACAAGGAAGAGCTGATATAAGGTGATTGGAGATAATCTGCCTGTTGGAAAAAAATCTTTGGACATTCTGTGGAGCAGTAAGAGGGCAGCTGCAGCCCTGGCAGCTGCAGAGTGGTACAAGTTTCTTTACAGGCCAAGAGGGTCCTGCCCTCCCTGGGCCAGCAGCATGTTTTCCATTTGACATTACAAGATGTGGATTCTTTCTAGGGAAGAATTTTTTAAGCCAGATAAGCTTTATTTTGGGTTTGCCACCTTTGAGATCACGAACACTAAGATGAATGAGTAATGATGAATTGTTGTCCTATAATATCTGTAAGTGGGCTGAGTCATGGAGGGGCAGGTAGGGTTATTTTAATCCATAATTCATGGATTGTCAGCTCTAACCTCCAAATCTCTTTCTGTTGACTTCTCTCTGCACTGGAAATCTATTTGTGAAGATGTTCTGCCTTCTGGCCTTGATCAATTCAGCCTGCAAGAACACTTAGGCTGGGTTTTTCCCCCGCTGTATCTTCATTTTCCCCAGACGAAGCAGTTTCTATTCTTGGGTTTTAAAATTTCAGTGCCTTTTTCATTTGCACTAAATAATCTCTCAACATTTTGCTGTTTTGCTCTAAGTTCCCTTAGACACCTGTTTTGTAGATACAACTTCCATTAAAGTTGGACAGAATTATAAGGATTGATTCTGTTCCATTGAATCTTATGAGATTTTGTCATTAACTTTTCTGGAAAATGGCTCATATCCTAAATCTGTGAGGAAAAAACCCCAAATTTATCTGCTGTTGGTATTAAGCAGTTCTAAAGTTGCTGGAATTAACTGTATATCTATCCACTCTTCCCTTACAGCTCTACTTCATCAGTTTTGTTACTTGTGTTCAGTTATGAGAAAGATATTTAGCATTTCTATCTCTTAGCTTTGCTAAAGCCTTCAGAGCTTTTTCCACCAGCATGTGAAGGAAATATGAAAGGTGTTATTGTGGCATTGTGGGACAAGAATTTAGTAAAAATTATCCTTTACATCACACTTGGACAGAAACTCCACCTCTGGTAGTCTGCTCAGCTACTTCCATGGTGATAACTGCCCACCCGTTTACACTTTCTTGGTTTGACTTATAATAATCATTAAGATAACTGTCATTTCTTTGTGGCTTTATGTGGCATTTGATAAAATATCCCAGTTTCTTAGTTCTCAGAAACAACAACAATAATAGTAATAATTGCTGATAATATGAGTTGGTTCTGTGCACCTGCCTAAATTGTTTTATTTATCCAGTTGGCTTGTACTGATTAGAGAGATTTTGCAGGTTCATCAGAGATGAATTATAAGTCTGTCATTACAGACAGAAAATACAGGAAGTTAACAAGCTCAAGCTTACAGTGTGTCCATGTATGGTCCTGTTTTAAAATGTTAAATGTTTTCTGGTTTTATCTTATTGCTGTTGACAGAGTGAATTATTTAATAGTCACCATCTAAATAAAATGCTGGCAATAACACTGGTTTAGTTTGGATATCAGGAAAAAGTTTTTCACCAAGAGGGGGTTGGACACTGGAACAGGCTCCCGAGAGCAGTGGTCACAGCACCAAGCCTGACAGAGTCCAAAAAACATTTGGACAACAATCTCAGGCACTTGGGGTGACTCTTGAGGATGGTCCTGTGCAAAGTCAGGAGTTGGACTCAGTGATCCTTGTGGGTCCCTTCAAATTCAGAAGATTCTGTGATATAAGTCCAAACTCACCATGTTAGCAGCTCTTATTCCTTTTTTCTTCCCATCCTCCCCATCCCGCTTTTCACTTCACAAAATAATCTGTTTATTTAGTTCTGACTCCCTCATCAAAACAGTTCTGAACAGCTCTGGTTAATCAGCATCTGACAACTCAGTAGATATAAGTACAGAATGATAAAGGCTGATTGAGCTGAAGTTGATTTCCATTTGGTTTTTGCCTTCTAATTATCGAGTGTCAAAACCCTTCTACCACAAAAGGCCTGCAGGGCCCTGCTGTAAGCTGGACATAGCTCAGTAGAGTTCAGCAACCTCAGAAGAAATGTTACAGCACAAGTGATTTGGAAATATTTGAAAGCTGAGAAACTCTGTGCTTATGACAGCAGTATGAAAATTGTCAAAACCCCCCAAATTTACCAGGTCCCAGGCAGGTTCTCTCTTGTTTAACTGGTTCTAAATAAGAGGAATTGACATCTGCAGAGGTTTGTTTTGACATTCTCATTGAGTACCCAAGTAGCTGATAGCCATTTATAACTCGTTGGATAAGTTTTATAAAATGCAGGAGAAATTGCTAATTAAGTTTTAATTGTTTAGGAAAGGACTCCCCCTCCCAAGGAATTTATTTATAGGTCTTAGTATGGAAACAATCTTGGCTGCTGCCTGTGATTTCTGTTTCTGAAGGTGTTGGCAAGATCAGGCACATTAGGCTCTGGTGGCATATGTTGTACTTTTTAAGTAAAGAAATCCACCACTAGAGAGCTGTGTCATAAAAAATGAGATTTTCTAGGATAATCTTTGAATCTCAGAGAAGAGATAGGAATCACTGCTTTCCTCGCATCAGAAAGCAGGAATTCAGCCCAACTTCCCTCGTGAATCCCTTCACATCCAATGTTTGCTCTTGTTCTTTAAGAGAGGTTTTCAGAGTAATTCCTTTGGTGCAGTTGGGAATTGAGTCCATTGCCCAGCTTCCCAGGCTGGAATGGAAAGTTGGCTGGGACTGTTTGGACTGATTTTTTTTTTTTTTTTTTGGATGTGTGATATGTTCCAGTAGTTTTGGGCAGAACTCCAGGATGTGAAGGCTGCCACTTTAGTTGCACTGGTGTATGTGGTGCCTACAAGGGTTCTTATATGCAGCCACATCTTTAGGCTGTAGGAAGACAAAAAAACCAATCTGTTTACAGAAGGTGTACTTTCCACGCAGACTTCACTCCCCAGTGGAATTTTAGTGTCACAAACAAGGTAAAACATACTGGAGTCACTTAAAATGGAGCATTTATTTACATATATATTTATCTGACGCTGCTGTGAAAAGTTCAAAAATCCGGATGGGCCTTATTCCTAAAACCAGAAGGCAGAATACTTCAACAACATAAATTTGCACTTTCCATTTCTTCCTTTAGCACCAGTAGTGCTCACCTATTTGTCTTTTTGAACATTCATTACTTTTGCAGATTGTAAACCCAAAGTCCTTTTCTCCTCTGGATGCATGTGTTTACCTTGCAGTAACACCAGCAAATCTCTGAGGGGAAACAAGTCTCCAAGAGCCTTTCGAAAACCCATGAACTGTGTGTTTTGTTTAATTTCTTTCCAGTGGTAGCCTTTGTTTTAGCTGACTCATTGAAGATGCTTGTAAGACTGACATAAGATTCAAAGTTAGTTAGGCCAGAGAGTTTCACATCTCTCAACAACTTACTGGACTTCTTCATTAACTATAGACTCTCTTATCACATGGTGCTTGCTACCAAAAGTCTCAATATATAGATGCCATTTGTTTTAATATTACTTGATTTCCTTTTTTTCCTTTTTTTTTTTTTTTTTTTCCTCCTTAGAGATGCTGCAGCTAAATTCTGGCTGAAAACCCAGACACAAGAATAAAAGCAACTATAAGTCAAATGTATATCTTTCCTCCTATGGAAATTAAGTTCTTATCTCAGTGCCTTTTTCACAAAGGCCTATATTTGTAGCACTATTTATCTTCCTGAAGGGAATTGTATGAGACCCTGGAGATGAATAATAGCTTTTCTTAATCAGCCTTTTGAAAGACCATTGTCTTGTCTGTCTTTGTTAGAACATCAGCACAGTGGTGGGTGTTTTGTAGCATAATATGAAACAAGGTGCTTGCTGCTGAGAGCATGTAATTTAAACAAAGAAGAAGCAATCAGAAAAGGGGCTGGCAAGCACTTGAAATTCAAGGGCTGAATGTTTTCCACGCTGAGGGCAAGAGTGAAGGGAAGAATGAACAAACAGCAAATGGGCAAGAGTCCTCTGCTGCCTGCCAGTGCAATCTGCCAGGTGCTGCTTAGCAGGCTTTGCTAAGGTTCAGCTTCTCCTTGCCTGTTTATTTTGTTGTTACATGGCACTGTTCTCTATCTCACTGTTATGTAAAGATTCAACCTATGTTTGCTCTAGTATGCTTGGTCCCAATGTTTGTTGTTTTTTTCCTGCTCTAGATAAATGGTATCCCTCAGAAGTTAAAATAATTTGAAAAGAAAATAAAAAACCCCAACATTTTATGACACAACTCCCATCATATGTAGTACCTTTTCAGTACATGATAGAAGCATGCATTTTCCACTTTAAGGCTTGGTCACTTGTGAGTGACAAAGAAGTACCTCTTAGGAGGTGTGTGACACGGCATTGATGTATTTGGAGTTCAAGGTTGCTGTTTTGTCTGCACTGTCCATGGCCAGTATGTGCATATCCTGTTTGTGTTACAAACCTAGGTCTCATCATCTCTTCTGTTGCATCACCAGCTGCTTCGTGCCTTGAATTTTTGTTTTCAGTTTCTCCTTACTCAGGGTAGTGGTTTGAGCCTGTCTTTACTGAAGTGCATCTTGTTAATTTAAAGTTTTCTTTCTGATTTAGCAGGTTCATATTGGGTTCTGATTGTGTCCCTCAGCCTGCTTGCCCCCCAGCTCCTTATGCTGATTTTACAATTATACATTCCATTCCATCATCCAAGACAGTAAGGAAATATTACACAAAATTTGGTATTCAGTGGATGGTGGGCAGAGGTGAGTAGGCTGTTGAGGGCCCAGAGATGTGGCACTAGACTTGAGAACCCTTGCTCTGCTATTTAATTTTTCCTTCTTTCCCAGAAAACTGGAGACAGTGGACTTGCTGGTAGGGTTGCAAAATTCCAAGGCAGATTTTCTGCAGGCTTTGCATCCCAAAATTGTCTTAAATTGCAGCAAACACCTTAATCTTCATGTTATAGTTGCAGAGGGCAAAAGGCAGGTAGCAGGTTGGTGACAAAGCCAGTGCTGGCAGTGCCCTTCCCTCAGCAGCTCTGGGGGCTCCATCCACTTCTGTGTCCTGCTCCCAGGGAAGGTGTCTGCCTTCCATGGGTTCCCATGTGCCCTGCAGAAAAGCTGGTGCAGTAAAATCAACTGTGCACACCAAGCAGGCACCTCCTCTACCTTCATTAGCATTCCTAAAGTGACCATTAATTGGTTCGTGATGCTGATATTGCTAACAGCAGAAAAGGAAGGACAAAAGGTAAATTATCTACAATTATCACAGTATCACATAAATCCCTTTAATTTCTTCTCTTGCCACTCCCCAGCTGAAAGTGGGTGATTTAGAGCACCCCTGGGGATGCAAGTTGTGTCCACCTCATCTCTGCTGTTTGTTACACACAAGCAAGAGCTCAGTGCTGCTGTTTCATGACTATTAATGCAAGATAAGTGAATACGTCACAGCACCTGGATTTATCTGTATATTCCTCTTGTCCCTCAGCTCCTGCACCCATTGCAGCAGGAAGTGTTTTGAGGCTGAACTCAATGGTGAGGGTGGCGAATTGATCTTTATTTCAAAACAACTGATGGTGAAGGCTTTGGTGCTTTCTCTGCCCTAGATGTTTTGAAGTTCTGCTGTTCTACTCTTGTATAACAGAGAAAAAAGAGAAAGTGTTGCCTGTTTACTATGTTTGCATTTGGGTAAAATGATAACTATTTTACCTTGAATCTAAAGAATTGTACTTTGAATCTAAATATTAAATGCATTTCAGGAGTGAATTGGTTGTTTAATGAGAAGGGTTGTTATCATTTTAAAATCAGAATTACAATAGATTGAACTAGAATTGACCTCGGGTCAATTTTCCAGATATAAACATATATTGCAACAGGTGTTATGACACTTCATAACTCTCAAAGTCTTCTGGGACGAACTCATGCTTAGAACGAAGAAAAAACCCAGAAATCTGATTGATAGGAATTTTCAAAGATTTCTTCTCTCTTAGGCTACAGAGAGTAAATATTTAATCCTGATGCTAAAACTAATCCCAGGTATTGAAATCTGTGGCAGAGTTTGCATTTATCAATGCCAGGGAAATATCCATCACCTGCCTCCCCCCGCAAAAGGTTAGATCAGTAAGGACCTGCTTAGAAAGGCAGTGAAGAAAAAAAACATGAATTGCTTTTCATGTAACATCACTACAGTAATCTGCAGCTGCTAATTTACATATCTTAATGTTCTTTCAAAGTTCCTATGCAGAGCAGTTCTGCTGTCCTCAGGCAGAGCCCATGGAGGGATGCAGCTCAGGGTTTTGTTTCTGTGGTGAAGCCAAGCAGAGTTGGCAGATAGCTCTGACTTGCAATTTTAAGGTTGCCCTGTATTGCTGAGTGCACTGAACACAGGAACATCTCACCAAGAGCCCTAAAACACTGACCCTCTCTTCTGTTTCGTTGTGTTTCATATTTATTGCAGGACTACTGGGAGCTCCCCCAGCTCCGTGAGAGGAGACTCCTGGCAGAGCTGACCTTAACAGAGGCATGGCCCTGCTTTTCAAAGGGTTCTGTGTGTGTGTGGGTTCAACAGCAATTTAAGGATTTTCATGTGCATTCTCAACTGCAATATAAAGGTCGTGGGTGACCTTTCTTGCTGCTTGCTGTGGGGAGATGGATGTAGATGCAATATCTTTATTCCTATTTTGCTGGGCTCTTCATAAGCCTTCAGTACTGCACGATGGGAAAATGTTGCTGTTTGACTGCCTCTTCTTAGAGTATACCAATGCTGGGTTTTGTAAACTATGCAAAGAAAATCTTCCACCTCACTCTTCCTTCCCCTCTAGATTTCACACCCAGTTTCATTAGATTGTTTCAACTTAATTGCAATTTGTCCCACTCCACAGAAAGTACAATAAAGCTGTTTGTTTTCAGACTTTCCAGTGATGCTGTCTCTCACTTCTAGGGAGGTTGGTTCAGCACACCTGGGGGCAAGACAATGGCCAGCCTCATCTTCTTCCCGTGCTTTTGACCCTGTCTCTTACTGAACAGGATCATGCCCACCCTAAAATATGCCCACACAAAACTTGAGTATTCTGTGTATGCAGATGGAATACAAAGCAACAACATTCGTGGGATGATTATCTCCTTTTGTACCAGGTTTTTAGATATGAAGGTTCTAGAGTGAGTATTTCAACATTCATTGCTACTCTACTAAGCTCGATTTGTACTTGGATTTTGTGTGCTCCACCTTGTGGGGCACCAGCCTGGAAAGCAGACTGCTGGAATTTGGGTGAAACAAAATAATCAGTCAAATTGACAAAGTTGGTCATCTCTTCTGTTTTGGAGAGGCAGCACTAATGTCAAAGCGGTTGTCCAGCAATAGAGGAAATGTTTGACACTGCCTCTGTCCTAAGTTGTCATAATGTTGAAGCTGCCAGTGACTTATGTGGCTGTCCCCTGTCTGAATGTGGCTCTGCAAGGGGTTAATGCTGCTGTGCTGTAAGAGACTGGGGGTGGGATGCTGTTCAGTGTTGCGGGAAGTACAGCCCTCTCCGAAAATTTGGGAGTACCTTGGCAGTAACTATAGGTTTTGCACACAGCATCTGAACACAGATAGAAAATAATGTCTCATTTAGAGCTCTGTTTGCTGCTATGTTTAATATGTTTATTCTGGCTGGTAGAATGTAGTTTTTTACATTAACAGTACTGAGGGGTTCACATTAGGCTGCCCACATGAAGTAGGAGGCAATCTGATGTCTTGCCTCAAAGTATTTTGAAAAACTGACCAAGTGTGCAAGTTTTGACTGTCCTTCACACAATTGTCCCTTGCCCATTTTGCAGCAATGTGTTTTGGTAGCCACAGCTGCATTGCAGGGGTCACTCAGAAAGCTCAGAGAGATGAATGCTTTTAGGCTTTTTCTGCAGCCCATTAGGCATGGGCTCTCTGTCGTCACTGTCAGATGTGGCTGTCTTTCTGTCTATATTTTTTTTCCCCTGAAAAAACATTTCTGTGGGCACTGCAAGGAAAATTACTGAAATTACTGTCTCTGCTGATGTTTAAACCCTGCCTGATTGCATCACAAAGGTGTAATTCAGTACTTGTAGTGTGTCTTTTTCTTTGGAAATGACACTCTTCAAGAAAGGCCTAATGACAAAGAGAAGTTCATGGAGTTCATTACTCTGCTGCATCACAGGTTTTCTTTCCCCTGTTCCCCTGGGCAGAGGCAGACTTATCTTACTGTTGATGGTTAACATTCAGAAGGGTACAAGCAGGTTTTTCTTCTAAGCATGGAGGTCTGTGGTTTTGGGTTTGGCAAACCTGTTCTGTGGAGAGCGCAGTGAATGTTTAAACTCCTTTCTCTTTAATCTCTGAACAGAAACCTGTAGCTGATGCTACAAAGTGATTTCCATTCTATTTCCATTGCCTATTAATTAAGACAGAGAAATCATCACAGCTGTCTATGTAATAAATTAAGGTTATTAGTAGGCATGCACTGATGTTTAAGGTCAGATATATAAGGTAAATAGTTAACTAAAAAGAAACATTTTAAAATAAACACCTTATTGATATTGCCTCCTCTAACTTAGATGAATTTTTTTCCATCTCTAAGGCTATTGTATGCTTTTGCACATCTGTGTGAATCAGTGCAGCATTATGTCCTGTTACATCTTGGGAAATGTGAAATTCTCCTTTGAAATCTAATTCTTCCATCATAGCTACTGGCTGTGATTGCTTTCCACTGTATATCATATTCTCTCACTGGGCATGGTCACTTTCCTCCCAAGTTATTGCTCTGCAGTCTGATTTTAATCTAGCTCTCCCAACAAAGAAGAATTTAAAAATAATTAAATGTAGGAGCTACTAAAACTAATTAGTAGCCAAATTTATTAAATTCCAGCACTGATCATTCTCACTTTTGATAATTCCCCAAGGAAAAGATCACTTACATAAGGGAGAATGAGAAAAAAATTCTCTTTGTATGAAAAATTAGTATATAGAGAAAAAAAAACCTCGGAGTTGAGAATAGTGTGGGAGCATCAATTCTTTCTTCTTTGCTCTATTGCCAGTTTGGAGTTTTGTCTTCGTGCTTTTCTGGGGGAACAGTGTCTTTTCTTCAGGCAGATCACCTTGTTTTGCCTGTCACTGATTTGAAGCTCTCAGAAATATAAAGACTGGGGGTTATCCAGCTCTTTTATTCCTTCCAGAGGTGATAATATCCACTGCTGAAATGGAGCACGCTCTGTATTGTGTCTGATCTCACCAGGAGTCTGCTGTACCTCCCTGCTGTTGTGCTTCCCCAAAACCTCAGGGAGAGGGATTTTTCTGTGCTGAGTCTCTCTGATGGGAGATATTTCCCCTCACTATGATATTTTTAGACCTGCTGCTGCAAAAATGTGCTCACCTCCTGATGTCTGGTGGGTTTCAGCTGGGGGAGCATATGGTCTCCCAGTGACAGGCATGGGGTTTCCCTGACCTGAGAGCAGCCCAAACTGCAATTCCCATAAACAAACAATTCCCAGGTGCTAAGTCAAAATCTAACAGTGAGTTAATCCTGGTTAGTGCACTTAGTTGAAAGGAACCCTTAATTAGTCTAAATGTACCTTCCTGACTCAATACTCTGATATTCTGTACACCTATTATAATTTCCCCCTCCTCTTTCCCCTCCTCCCAATTTAATTTGCTGTTGCCTCCTATAGTGGATGACACTTCTATAGCTCTTAAAAGAGCTTTGATGCTTATGTGCTAAAGTAATGAAGGAACTAAAGCACTTTTGTATGTAGGAGTCATATTTAACAAACAAGATATTAAAGTAACTTGCAACTGATGACACATCACCATAATTGCTGGGATAGATTCTGCAAAAGTAGGCAAGAATTGGCCCTTGAAATAATCACATGTTTTTCACTTAATTACAGTAGCACTTTCAGGATCCAAGGACAATTCTTTTTTAGCAGTAAAATATTTATTGATTCTCAGCTTCAGGTGAACATGTGCATTTTTGGTGACATTCTCTTTCTATAGGCAGAAATCCCAGCAAAAGTACTCCATGAGCTGTATGAGGAATGGGAGCTATGAACTAGAATGTTATTTCTTTCTGAATCTGATTGAAAACACACTTTTTAAAAATACCTTGAAACATAATGAGGTCTTCTTTTTGTCTGTTTTTAATGACAGTGAAGCTTTTATAATAATTTTAAGTTTGTTTTGAACTGCTTTTACAATACCAATGATAAGACAATACAAAAAAATGTTTCAAATATAAAACAGTATTGAAATGAAATATTCAAATATTAAAACAAACCATTGGGGGATATTTTGAAGACCAAAGTCCTATTTTTGCAGGATACTGAGTGTTCGTTTATCTCCATATCATGATATTTAAAAAAAATTCTTTTGAAAAGTCTCTGACAAATGGCTGCTCAGCACCCCAGACCAGAAGCATAGGTTTCTTTTTTTCATTTTGAAAGCTGGGTTTTAGCTAGGAAAACATCCAGTGGGATGCCTGAGGCTTTCACACATCAGGTAGCTCATTTTCAGTCTGACCCTAATTGTAGGTGTTGAGTCTCTAAAATTACGGCTCTGAGCAAAGCTCCTCTCAGGTCATAATTTCACTTGCTTTGCTGTTGCTTCATAGGGTAACATCTGCTCCTTTTTTGGTAAATTTTCACTTAATTTTCCTTCTTCTTAGAAGTGAAAGTGGATAAAATTCTCCAGAGTTTTGCATCTTTAAATTGTCTTTTAAGCTTTACAACAATAACCTGCCTAACTTCTGAAAACCTCTCTCTATAAGAATACTTCACTCATGACATTGAGATAGAAGAGTTTTCAAGAATAATCAACAGAAGTTAGGAAATTTATGTTTCTGCACTATCTTCTTTCTTCTGGAGCATTCTCAGACGTGTTACTCCACACAGCACTTTGCTGACACAAGGATATTTGTAGTGATTTAGGAGCAGTTGTGCCTCTCTCTGAATTGAGCCAATGACCTCAGGTTTTCAAGATAATAAATACTACAAAAACCTTTGCAAGGCAAAAATACTATGTAGGGATGAATGTCCAGAAATGGTCACTTAATGTAAACAAATATTTTTTTCCCTTAGAAAGAGATCTAAATCAGTACAGCAATAATTTATAAGTAAATAAGTAATTTCTATTGTAGCAAGCAAGTATGATTCCTTTAATGCAAAGGGTATACCCTTTAATATTGGGTCTCTGTGGGGCAGGGTGGAATTAGAGGATCTATAAGTACCTTTCCAGCCCAAACCATGGCTCTATGATTGGTATTTGGTTTTCTGTGCAAACCCAGCAACCCAAATCATATTATTTAAAGGCAGTAGAACATATTCATTGAGAGGACAAAACAGCCTTTAGCCCTTAATCTTGCCATAGCCTAATCATTTGCTTGCCTTGGTCTCTGGAGAAGTGTGTCCTGATTTTTGAAGATGAGAGCTGGCATCAGCTTTTCAGAGGCTCTTTTTGCACCTGTTGCCTGAATAAATTCCCATTGAATGAGAGGGAAGATGTTGCTGTAGTGTATCTGCCAAGAGATATAATTTCCTGGCAGGACTTCCTGCCTGCCTGCTAACTCCATGTGGAAATGTGCTTTGGGTTCAAAATCCATGGTTGGTCATAGTTTAGCGGCAGCACTGAAAGCCTGATTCAGTCAGGAGGAGACACAGCTCACCATGAGGAGATTTTTATAAATGTATTTCTCCAGGCTGCACAAACATCTTGTCTCTCCTCCTATGGCCCCTCAGCCCCTCACTCATCAACTATTGAAATATTCAGGCCAACAGCCTCGTGGGTCTGGGCACGTTCAGAGCAATGAACCTCAGCACAGGAGGGGTAAAGGGATAAATGTTCCCATGGCAATGCCCTTACAGTGCATGGTGCAGAAGCAAAATTTGTCTTATTGTTACTGTCACATCCAGTGCTGTCAAGCCACCTTTCCTCTTCTGTACAGTTATTGAAAAAATTAATTAGTTCAAAGGGAAATTTCTTTCATGTGGACAAGGCTAATGAAAAGGTTACTATTTATGGCCTCATTTATGAACAGTTTCATCATGGGCATGGCTTTGACTGCTTGTATTTAATATCTAGAGGCCTTTTCAAGAATTCCTTGAAAGAAAAAACAAACAGACAAAAAATGGGTTTAATCACTTCTATCCTTAATTTGTTAAAAAATAAAATGCCATTCTATCACAGAATCTAGCAGGGACTGCACTGGAGATCTTCAGCCTAATTCAATATTTAGAGTGACAGGGTTTCTTTTGGCAATTTAGATAAAGGGAAAAACAATTAAGTGGAAAAGGATCTGTGACTAGGCTAAGAGTATTAGCTTGATTTATATTTACATGGAAAGTATTGTTTATGGACAGCCCAGGAGGTATCTCTGTTCCAGTGCCTCTTCTTCGCTAGTAGCCAGTATTGGATGCTTATGGCAATAATATAATATAATAAACACGTGCAGAGTTACATTTTTTTTCTACTTTACATTCTCAATCTGAAGTTCAGGAAGTTATATATAAATTTTAATAGCCCTTGATGGACTTCCTGATTGGATTTTGAGGTAATATATTTTCATTTCCCCATTTTCTCATATATCCCTTTATAATTCCAACATCTTGTGGCACTGAATCTCACAATATAATTACATCTTTTCTGAGATAAAGGGATAAAACATCAGCAAAAAAGTAAGTGGTTATAGAGTAGTATGAATATATTTAAGGCTAGAAACTAGAAGAACAGTCCCAGTAGTTCCAGTCAGATGTTTAGGGGCAGCCTGAGAAGGAGCATGAGAATTGTCAGATCAATTATAAGTAAATTTTCGGATGACTGAACTTAATTACCCAGGTGTTTTCCTACAATAAGTTTCTTTTCCCTCTAACTTTTAAACTAGTGATGGTACATCTTTGTAAAAACCGTGAAAAATTAGGGAGCACAGCTCCTGCCACCATTAATTACAGCAGTTACAAAGTCAAGGTACTGTTAGGAAAAAGGCTCTTAAAAGCATTTGTAACTTTTAAAAGAAGGACTGATCTGCTGTTGCCATTAAGAGTCTCACATTTTGGAATGCACTATAGATCCTGCAAGCTAAATGTAGGAAACATCATTTTGGCACCCTGGAAAATTGCCAGTAGAGTTTTGGTGTGTTCTCATCAGCCTTTGGTTGTGGACACAAGAACAGAATCATGAAATACCCGAGGACATTTTTATTTCCTGCCTCATCAGGATGACTCCTCTGCTTTTCAGCTACCTAGTTTGTAAACACTTCCCACAAACTCTGTAATTAATTGGAAGGCAAGACTACACCCTGGCTGGAAGTAATTGCATGTTACTCTTAATTGTAAGAGTTAGCTTTGGGTGGATTGTTTAAGACACATATGCGGATTTGAGGCAAATATAAGCAACAATTAACCTGTGAATGCAAACAGTGCCTTGGTTTGGAAGGTGCGTGCAGAATTCATTTGCTTGTCCAAATCTGTATGCACTCCTACTCTTAGGCTGGATTGCAGTTCCAAGGCCTGTGCTTCTATGCAAAGGCTCTGAGAAGGGGGAGAATATTGTCAGAGTTTTCATTAATAATGAGGTGACCACTGACTCGAGGTACTTCTCACCTGACAGCCACCCAGCCCAATTCCACCCCTTCCAGCCACACTCTGTCTCCTCTTCTTGCCAGCTGGAATAAATCAAAAGCTGCAATGAGTCAGCAGAGCTCAGTGAACATTTCTTTGTAGGACTGCAGCGACTGCTGAGCAGCCTGAGCCTGCAAAAAGCACCCGGCCTCTCGTCAGGGAGATGGATTGTTATGTAGATATAACGAGATTCTGATTTAAGCTAGTATAAATCAAGTCAGAATCAGCCCCTGTAAAGCTGACTGGTTGAAATTGTTGATTTTCATGTTCTAGTTCTTTGCATGCTTTCCTGCAGCATTCCCCGAGGTGGCTGTGCATTGTCCATTCAGACTGTTTATTTGTTGGTTTATGGAACGGCCTCCTGCATCCTCAAAAATTTGTTTTGATTAAAATTCCTCGATAACTTCCTTCTATTTCAAGCTTTGAGTAGGGCTAGAAATTATTCATGCTGCACATTAAATTTGTTATTTCTGCAAGCGTGGCCACGTAGTGCTTTAGTTATTTCCATGTTTTTCCAAGTCTCATTCCCCCAGAAATTGCTTATAGAAATGATGGAAACTTTAAGTAATCATGTCATAAATATTTAAATGACACATACCTGAAGAGCATCATGTTGTCAAATAGCTTAAAAAATATTTCTGTCCAACCTCAGCAAAAATGAATAGGGTGTGTGACATGCCACTTCTTGTGTGTGATATTTGGCTGAGGTAAATTGGTATATTTTGACTGAGTTCTTTCTAGAAAACTACTTACGTTTTCTTGGAAGTCCACAGTCATACATTAGGCTTGTGTTTGAGTAAAACTCGTGTTGATTTTTATGACTTATCTGTTGAGAATATAAATCAAAATCAGAATTATGGAAAAATCATGGATTATAAGGGCCTATTACATCTTGGGTAAATTTTCACAGCTTATTCTATAAAATTCATTTAAGCTTTATTTTGGAGGTTTTTTTGGTGAGGTAATGGATACTTTATAGGAAGAACTTTTCAAGACACACAGTTTTTATATTCTAATTTAAGAGAAAGGATGAAAGTTTTTTTTTTTTTTTAATGCTGCTCATGGGACAAAAAGTGTGCATTCTAACTGGAAATGAAACCAGGACACAAAAATAAAAATAAGGAATCATACTGGTGGATCAGATATTGTGACTTTATAAATTTCACAAAAATAGTTTCCTTTGAAGAGTTTTAGAAGTAACTTTATCTCCACTATCAACACTGAAACTGATTCCTGCTTTAAAAAAAAAAAAAAAAAAGATGAAAATACTGTAGCTTTCCTTTCTTTGGCTCCAAGAAAATTTAAAAAGTGACCAGAATTATCTATAGCCTTTTAACTGTGATTAAGTGTTTATTATAGTGTATGTATTAGTCACTAAATTAGTCATTAAATTTGAAAATGTGGCTATGGACTCTTAATCACAAAGTGAATTTTAAAATTTGTATTCAATTTCAGGCCGCTGTAATTAGATTATAAAAAATTGTGGGTCATTGCATTAAACACTGGGATTGCCTTTGACAAGGTGCCCAGTAAAAGCTGTTTGCTTAGCAAATTTAATGACAAAATATCTGAAAATCTATAGTGGTGTATAGATGGACAGTATCAAGACAGAAAGATAAATCACCTGAATTACTCGCTGGACTAAATGAAATAATTAGCTATTTATTAACTGGCTTTTTACTGTCTTTTGCTCTGATATAAAAAGCTCAATTCTAATCACACTTATGGATGTTTTGTCAGTTATAGTATAATTTTACTGCAGCTGTTAATTTGGGTAAATCCAGTAAAATATATTTTACCCAAACACATTTTCTGTCTGCGTTGACTGTGAAACACTGGTACTGTTTTGAGTATTTGAGACCTGAGATACAAAATCCGGGCTAAATTGTGTGAATCAAATTATTTCAGTTCTCTAATCTTTATGCCACCTCTCTTTAAATATAGTAGCATATAAATACACTTAATTATAAACATTCAGTACCCAAAATGTACATAGTGCTCAATGGAGCTTGAAACCAAAGTGTTGCCTAAATAAAATCACATGAGAGATGCAAGGCTAGAACAGGCTTGCTTTGAACCCAGTGCTGCAAGAGCAGCAAACCTCGCCTAGTAATTTATTGTCTGTTTGGTAATCTTTCATGACTGGAGTATTTTTTACTCCCTTGCTTCCCAGTTTCTGAAGGAAGGACACCTGCCCTCTCATGATCTGTACATGTCATTACACCTGTCCTGAGTGCTTTATTTGAGGGATCCTCTTGCCTTTATTTCACATGAAAGTGCCATGGCTTGTGTGGTTTATGTGTTATGTTCACATATGCTCACTTGTGTGGTTTATGTGTTATGGACTGCTTTTCCAACACACGATATTTAACATTCACTGGGAAATTCACTGGAGACAGTTTGTCCAAGGGTCCTGTTTATCTCTTGGTAGATTGGCTTTCAAAATGCAGGAATAATGTGTAGCTACATGCCTTGCTCTGGGTTAAAAATGTATTCAGTAAGCAGCAATGTTGGTGAGTTAGAGCCTTCCTGCAAGTTTGCCAAGCTGGCAGTGCTGGGGGTTGGTGTGCAAATTAAGGTGCTTGGGAACCTTATTTACAGTTCTGCTCCTCACTGGCACTGGGGGATTGAGCGTGTTCCTCACTGCCAGTTTTTCACTTTATCTTCTCATTCCTTTTTCTCATTATTTTCCTATCCAGCCAGGGAACTGCTGTGTATTACATTTAGGCAGTATCATTTCAGCTGTCTTTGGTCGTGTCTCCTCTGGCCTGCTCTCCCCTCACATGTAAGCCACAAATAATCATCTCAACTCCCTGTTGCACACATTTTAACATTCAGAAATAGGCAGATCCTTTTACAGTGTTATTGCAATTTTTTTTTGTCTTAAATTTAGGATGCATAGTACATTCTATCAGGTTCACTTTGAAAATTGTTCCAAAACAAGCTAAGATGGGACTCCTGGCTGCAGGGCCAGGACTCAATAAAATTTTTGGTTCAAAACCTCCTTGTCAGCAGGAAATGAAAAGCACCCTTAGCTTACTCAGGCCATTTGTGTCAATGAGAAATGAATCAATTGGCAGCAAAGCTGGCACAAGTCCTGTCACAGTATCAAGTAGTCTTATATTAATTTAAAAAAATACCTTAAAAAATGACCATCCTCATTCCTACTGCTTAGGTATAAAACATAGCAGGCTTAGCTCGGAGAAGCTTGGAAGAGAGACACATTTTTTTTCTTCTCTTTTGTTTTCCTCTTCCTATTTTGACTGAGGGTTCTTTATCTTTTATAAATGACAATAAAGCAATACTGCCTCCCACAGTATTATAAATAATTTCAAAAATTAATAGGTTTGCTTGTACTGTTAGGAGAGGAGGATTTTATCTCGTGATCTAACTTCAAAATCTTTGTTTCCCTCTGAGGTGGCACCAGCACTGTTGGTATTTTCAGTATGCACAGTTCCAGGAAAAAATTACCATATTTTCATAGCTTCAGAGATTCTGATAAGCAAGTCTTTTGTGGACTGCCCAACACAGCCTGATCTGCCCTCCACAGATGTCAGTCTTCCTGTACTTCCCATTTCAAATTCAGCAGCAAAACTGGTGGCATGAAAATTGCAGGCAGGGTGAAAATTTTTCTGTAGAAATAGATTTCCTGGTCAGTGTCCATGTAAAATAAAAACCAGAAAATATATGAGTATAATTCAGAGGATTACATGGCTTTTGAGGAATATTTTATTGTATGGATTTCATTCACTGCTCATGTTTTCTGCCCCTCTGAGCAGTAGTTGCATACAGTTTTTTTCCTTAGACTTCTTTGCAATTCAAAAAACTGGGCTGATAATTTTCTTTCATTTTAATGAAAAAGTCATCAGGGAAGACTGGTAGATGTGAAGGGAATGAAAATTATGGGTCTTATTCAGGTATTTGGGAAAGCTGAAGTTCATAAACAAAGGGTTGGTCTGTGTGTGCTCTTTGATGTTCCTGTGATGCCTGAATCTGCCTGGTCAAATCAGGCTGTTCCTGGATCAGGTGAGCAGATGTTTAGTTACAGCTATTTACCTCTGCCAGCTTGCATAAAAAATTTATTGGATAATGGTCAATGGGAGAAAAAAAAATGGCTTAAGCAATCAATTATAATTTAGTTTATAAACATTTTGCAGTGAGGTTTATATTTTCATTTAGTGCTTGTGAAGTATAACATAGAAATATTTTTTTTAAGAATAATACTGATTTTTATCTCTTTGGAAATGCTCTGACCTTGGTTTCCCAAGGACAGTGCTGCAGATCTAAGGAGCAACTTTTTTCCCCCTCCATTTCCACTCTGAATTGCTCTTTACCATGCAGAATACAGATTTAATAGTTAAAACTAAAGGATTCAGGCATAGGTGTATAATGTTCCATGTCTGATGATGGGATGATGTGTTTCCTGGTGGATACTCTGCAGACAGTATGGAGAAGCCTGGTAGGATTTCTACTCTAGTACTTCCACTGGCCCCTGGTGATTTTTTTTTTTTTTTTTTTTTTTTGGGGAGGATGTGAGTGTGTTTCTTTTAGTTTACAAAGAAGATCTACTTTAGCATCTTTAAAACAAGATGCTATTCAGATTTTCATCCAATGTCCACACAAAACAGATTTTTCAGTTACACCTCTAAATGGCTGCAAGTGAAATTTGAATAAGATTATTTCACATAAAATTAATGTGAAATCCTGCCCTGGTTGGGCTTAATAACAAAATTGCTCTGTTCAGCAGGGCCAGGCTTTAAGTACAAAGTCATATCATATTTCCGTTCTTCACCTATCTCTTCCTTCTCCTCCCTCTTCAAAAACTTAACATGTTAAAATTTTTGATAAAATGCTGAGATACAAAACAATTGATAAATGTGCATTGAATACACATTTTTTTAGGTCGCCTAGGACAATAATATGTCACTTGTAGCCAATGAACTCCAAATCCTTTGTATGATAAGATGCATAATTAGTAAAAAGTTTTGATAACTGACATGCTTGATCTGTAGAATACCACCGAGCACCCAGGCTTGTACAACTCTGAAATAAATAATCTGTGTCTCTCTTGTGTAATCGTTGGCCTGGTGCATGCTGGCTAACTCCAACTTTTGTGGTCAACACTAATAAGAGCATAGCATGAAACCACTCCTGAGGAGCTTTTGTTGGTCAAGAACCTTTGTTTCTTTTCTGCAATTGACAAATGTGCAGCTGATAGCAAAGTTCAGGACCTGGGTCATCAGTGAATTTCTCTTCTTGGTGGTAATTGCATTCAGTTTATGTTTATGTTGGCCGGAAGTGTCTTGAATCTCCAAATGTGTCTTCCCAAACAGATGTCCTGGGATTCAGCAGTATTTTCAGCACTGAAATTTCCTGGGAAATTTCTCCTCTCAACTCCTTATAAAATAATTGAAGGACAAAACCATTTAAAATCATATATATGACTACCAGTTCACCATTCAGTATCTGATTGGTGTTTGTGAGCATGAATAATGCGTTTTATGTCAATCAATGGTCTCCCCATTCTTCATGTCTTTTTTTGTGTGTCTGTTTTGAGAGTCCTCAATTTCTATAAGGTTTTTTGTAATTTTTGTAATATCAGATTTTTGTCTCCTCATCCTTGAGCTTTACATAAGAGGAGAAAAGAATTGTACAAAGATTGCAGCTGGGCAGCAAATTTGAAGTGTCTCCCTTTTCCAAGGATACCAGAGCCATCCATTTAATTGTCTGCTATTGATTTTCATTCTCATCCACATGCAGGATATGAAGATTTTCATCACAATCCTCTTTTTTAAATTGCTGATTTTAGAAAACTGCTTTGCCTTCTAATCTTTCTGTGTTAATCTACATGGAAAGTAATTTTGACATTAGCCTTTTCAGTCTGTTTCACCTTTTTTTTGCTAACTGTGTGAGATTAGAAGGATGTTTCATCTCTTGTTGAACTACTTCAGTATTTGTTTGGAGCTAAGAAGTCTTAGTTTTCCACACCAAATGACATAGTTAGAAATAGGCATGAAAGACTGGATGGAGGCTTCTGGGAATGAGTTATGGATGTGACTTTTTCATTTCACTTGGCATTCATTGTAGATAACCACCAAGATTAAGTTTTATGCACTAGTGATATTTCTGACTTGAATCATGGAGGGATATGATAAACTAGGGAACTTGAGTTGTAGCTGTGACATCAGGAAAAATACAACATAGATGGAAGATGTGCAAAGGCTCTGCAACCAACAGGAACAGGGAGAGCAGATGGAATTTAAAAGCTGCAGCAGAGGAAAGAAAACAAACCTTTCTGTCTGGATTTGTGTCTGGATTCTTCTTAAAATTAATGCAAAGCATTGAATTAGTGGTGTGAAATAGAAGTCTCTGGCAGTTGGGTGCCTAAATTACACATTTAGGTTAATTTGTTTGCTCTGGTTTGTTACCTTTGCGTTTTATTTTATTTTGTTTTTAAATTTTTAACACAGTGCTGAAGATGGGAACAAGAAATAAAGTGACAGGGGAGGGAAAAAAAAAATTTCCTTGCGATAATTCCCTACGTATGGCTGTTTTAAAGTGATGACCAAAACTAGTTATATTTATGTTTTCAGGCTTTAGATGAAAAGCTTGCAGCAGCTTATATCTGGATATGTAATTAATCTTCTATTTTATCTTTTAAACTGGAAGAAGCCAGGTCAGATTTTGAAGCGTTATGTGACCCCTGTTCCCTCTTCTCCAAACCGCAACCAATCAAACCCTCCCTCAGTCAGACCCTTTTTGTTCACCTCCATCCAAACACACTTCTCCCCTACTTTTCTCTTTGAGTATAAGGATCCTGCAAGCAGCACAGGGGTTTTCCTTTCACAGTTCTCCCTCCTCAGACACTAAAAGGGGTTCCAAGGTCCCATTAAAGTGTCATCTGATTAGAAAGAAGAATTGGACCTGTTTTTTGTCTAAATTAAACCACAAGGGAGAAGGGTTAATGAGCTGTGCAGGGATAAATAATGGTTGCCAAAAGGATGGTTTTATAATGCTAGCACTTGAGTTAAGTGTTTTGAAAGGTTTGAAAATGCAGAAAACCGTGTATTCAAAATGTATGATAAGAGAAACCAAACCTTTTCCTGGCATAATGATAGATGTGTGGGAACCTCTGTACATCACCACTGAGCTGTGAGGAGCCTGCACTGAGTCACATCAGAAATTACTTGGAAAATGGATGAAAAGGTGGCTTTGTTCATCAGTGTGCACTGTATATACAATCCTAACTAACCAAACCACTGTGACTAAAACAACCTTCTGAAGAGACACAATGGGCCATTCCATTCCTCTTAGAAAGCAAAATTTTGGGCATTATTAGATCCTGTCTAAGGGAACATTTGGTACAGTGCATAATTTGTATTAACTTGTTACCATCTCAGTCTTTGTGAGTCATGCTATTCATCCCCCATGACTAAGCAGCATATTTTTGAGATTTTTCTTCTTTAATTTATAAATATGGTGTATAAATATTTATATGCTGAAGAGAAAGTTAAAGAGTAGCTACTGATGCCTAAAATCTCCATTGTGAGGAAAGATATTTGAATTTGAAAATTCCTTTAAGGAGCAAGATAAAAGTATCAGCTAGGTAAGAGAAACACAAAGCAAAAAAATTATTTGTTTCTCCCTCGGTAAAATCTTTAAATGGAACTGGATACTTTTTAACAGACATATGTGCTGATACTTCTGTGAATTATTTTGACTCAACATGGAAACTACTGGATGACTTTCTGTGGCTGTTGGTGCAACCAGACCATTATAACTGGGCCCTCCTACCTCTAAAATCCAGAAGGAAAAGCTTGTTCTCATTAGGCCATGAAAGTTTCTGTCAGTCTCAGGGTAACTGGCACTGTGCTATATGAATTGGTCATAATATACATGTAAATATTATGTAAACGTGCTGTTTTGATGGGAAATGCTCTTTACGGCATGCCAGAGGTTTAAAATTTTTGACCTTCACAGGTGATTTCCTGGGGAACCTTGTAAATTTTTCTGGTGTATTTACTTCCTAAGAATGTTAAAGAGGCTTGTTTTTTCCTCCAAAAGACAGAAATGCAGCATTAACTGGCTGCAGTTTTGAAGAATATTCTCCATATTGAAGTTGTCTCTGTAAGGCTGAATTGTGGAAACAAAGCCAGAAACTGCCCTAGAGAAAAACTTAGAGGAAGTAAAATACAACACAGAGAAGGAAATAGAAGCCATACTACAAATATTCTAATGCCATTCATT
The DNA here is from genome assembly GCF_017590135.1 of Pyrgilauda ruficollis. NCBI lineage: Eukaryota > Metazoa > Chordata > Aves > Passeriformes > Passeridae > Pyrgilauda > Pyrgilauda ruficollis. Next base: position 597,749 of record NW_024531377.1, read on the forward strand.
AAAATGTTCTTACAATTTATGCTGGAAATGAAGGCTGTTGGTGTAAAGAATTTTAGTGGCAGAAACAGAGTGCTTTAAAGAACATATTTTGTGAGTGTTGACATTGTCATCTTTGATCATTGTGAAGCTTTAAATGTGTTTGGAATGTAGTATGTTAGGATCATGATCAGGAGATCCTATTTGATTCAGAGACCACTTCAGGAGACAGAGTTGATGTGTCTGAGGGAAAAAAAATGGAAGGATGTTGATGGTAATATTTATTGTTGAGCTTAACTCAATTTTATAAACTCCTTTATAAGTAGTTGAAATTTAACATCTTCTGGAATAGCATTGCTGGAATGTGTTTAGTTCCTTCTGCAGGCTTCAACAATGTCTGTCGGTAGTAAGAAGACATAAATCTGTAGGGAAAAAATTGTATAGAGTCTACAGGGAATGGGAGCCTTCTGAGAGGAAGGGAAGAGAAATAACTAAGTAGAGGGAGGCTTCAGAACAGCTCCCTGCATGATTCAGAAATGCCTTGTGCTGTTACAGGTACTTTCTGTGTCATAATTTACAAGCTAAAGTTACCACTCTGTGTATGTGGCAGCAGTTGTCTGTGCCTCCACCACTTCCATCCCACCAGGGCCCTTCAAACACATGCTAAATAGAAGAATTTGCTGGCTGAAGGGTGATGGAATTGCAAGTGATTTGAGGATTATTGTTTCTTCATAAATCCACCTCAAACCTGCCTCCCTACTCCCCTGGCAGAGATGGAAGAACAGCCTGTTACCCTGTAAAATACAGATTAAAATCAGCAGAGCTCAGGAAAGAATTGGGATGATGAAATATCCAGCTTCAGGAGCAGGATTGCCTGCCACTCTGCTCACCATGATTTGTTGATTCCTCTACACTTTGCCAAAGTAATTAATAGAGAGAGCAGTTTATAAAGGAAAGAAGAAATTTCAATCAATACGGCACACAGTAAACAACTAGGCCATGAGCTGTTGGGGGTGGTTACTTTCTGGCATTTCATTTGGTATGCCTGTTCTACTGCTAATTAAACAGCTGATGGACTGGTTCATATTTGGGCACGGTCACATTAAACTGTGAGGCTTAGCCCTACAAAGCAATAGCATTCCTAAGTTGTGGTTTAGCCGAAAAGAGGTGTTCATAGGTAATGCTGGGTTTGATTTTGGTTTACATTTTTGCAGGACAGGTGTGTTTGGCAATAGATTATCATCACTTGCTTTTGCACCTTTGTCAGCTTTTGCAGCAGAACAACTTTACCTAAGGTTTTGTAGGGGCTGTTTAATTATCAGTTTTGAAAGCATCACTGTTGCATCAAAGAGATCCTGGGAGATGCCCTTTATGCTCTTATTTGGGTGTTTGGAGGTAGAGGAATATATGACATTACACCAGTAGTAAAAGCAGAAGGCATTTGTGGGTGTTGATGCCCTGCCTTGTCTTTCTGGCAGCAACTCATAATCATATATTCATGTGAGAAAAGTGTGAAATTTTGTGAGATCATGAATATTTATCAGAACACAAAGGGATCCATGGCCAAGCTCCACTTTTCTGCATGCTGGCTGTGTAAAATCATAAAATATCCTGAGTTGGAAGGGACCCACAAGGATAATTAAAGCCCAGCTCCTGGCCCTGCATAGGACAACCCCAGGGATAACTCTGTGGATCTGAGAGTGTTCTGCATTGCTCCACATGCCTTGGCCAGGAAAACCAGCATCTGCTTGCAGGCGGGCATGAGCAGAGATGAAAGATAATTACTGAATCTCTGAAGTTTGATGGCATACACTGGTTTGGAAGAAGGTGCTTTGTTGCATGGCATCAGGAAGGGAATCACCACCAGTTTGGCATCATATTAATTGCTGCTAGGTCTTGAGGCACTGATTCTGTAGAGGGGTCTGATTACAAGATAGTTCCAGATGAGAGTGGGCATTGGAGCCTGTGAATGTATTAGGCAGTGAGGAGATAGCTCTTTGTGTTACTTGTGCTATTTCTCACAAGAGGGCAGGGCCAGGGTGTTCCCAGGAGAGTTCTTAACCTGGTCTGAAGCATGAAGGAATGGCAACAGCACTCAACTAGCCAGAGATTATTTTAAAAGAGGAATAATTACCTTATTCTGTGTGATTTCCTGCCAAGTGGTTTCCAGATGAGTTAATAATGTTGCAGGCTAACCAGAAAATGTCCCTTATATCTTATGTCTGCTTTACTGGGTGGACAATAGGATGAGTTTATGCTGTAGGGATTATGAAAAGGGTCAAAAAGAATTCATTCATTTCATAAACTCTTGGAGCTAAAGCCAGTGATCAAAAGTTGCAGTGTTAGCATAATAGAAGGCATAGAATGACTTTTTAAAGGCCCATTTGATGTATTTTTGGCGCTACTACATTTCTAGTTGAGAAATCTTTGAAGCTCTTGAAGCATTAGAGCTGTCAGCTGGACTAAATGACTGGTTAATACTTTTACAGAGTAGTGCTTTATCATAGTGATGGCTTTCCTCCCTCTTCTTAATGACAAGCAATTTGAATTTCTGTAATAGTTTGCTCATATTCTGTGCTATTTCGAAGTTTTCTTTTTTTTTTTTTTTTTTGGTGATATCCTCTGAATTAAATGGTGAGATTTGCTATTTAAAAATGATCTTTCTTAGAGTGTTAGTAGAAGTTGTCAGTGAGATCAGTGGATTGTTTCATAGAAATATTTGTATCCTGGTTGTTCTGGCTTGAAAAAAAACCCTCATGTTTCAACCATTGTTCACAGTTTGAAAAATTAATTCTGTATGCTATAGAGAGAATTAAAAAAGTGTTATTGAATGTCAGAGCATTATTTTCAATATGTTGAAAATATTGATCAAACAATGACTCAAAAAGGGGTCCAAAATCTCCAGTTTTCAGAAATTAGAAGACAATAAGGCATACCTAATTTTTTAGTGAACAATATTCATTCCTATTCATGTAGAATCTTTTTAAAATAATTCAAAGGGATGTTTACAATCAGATCATGTATGTTCTGAAAAAGAAACTCAATACCTATAACTTTCAAGAAAAAAAAAAAAAAGTAGAAAATGGAACACATTCTGACTGTCAGTAATTATTAGGAATTTAAAATTTTGGTATAATAAGGAACTTTGAACTAAGGATTCAAGGTTTGAACCAAGGATCCAATATTTGAACAGAATGAGAATGCCCTTCAGTAGCATCTACATGAACTTACATAGGGATAAAATAGAAATATTATCAAGTCTTTAAAATGTTTTCATCTGGTAGGAGTGCCAGCAGCTGAGGTGCATTTAGCAGTAAAACCCATATAAATATGTTGATGATGACTGGTCAGAGGTGGTTGGCAAATTCCCTGCATAACCAAACTTTCAACGGATAATTGTGATGAATTTATTTTGATAATTTAGATTTTTTTTTCTTAATTTTGAGAAAAAACCTCCAAACCAAACCCAAACAAACCAGCCCACAAATGTTTTCTATGATGAACAGCAAAACAAATATTTAACTTTGTGTTAGATCACCTGAATAGAAATAGCTCAGTTTGCTTCATTAATTCAGAAGGGTTTGTGCTGGATCACTCCAACATTAAATCTTCCTGTGTAGAGGTAGTATATATACTATGGCAGATATATTTCAGATTTTTTCTTTTCCCCAAATATGCAAAGCTTCTCCCCAGCTCTACGGTAAACATAAACACATCCACTCTGACCAATTCTGTCAAAAATAAATCCCATTGTTTTTATCTGTATTACCATGGATCAGATTTTAAGTACAGTAAAAAAAGCCCCAAAAAGTTTGTGGGCTCACTAGATTTTAATGTTTCCTGAGAAACTCAGGGAAATATCTGCTAAAGCGAAACATTAAAATTTCTCGGAGACAAGTGAAAACTGTTCTTATTGCTTATTTCCTATTCCAGTAGCACTAAAGAATAAAGGATTTGCAGTTAGGCCTCCAGCCAGAAAAGACCATAAACACATGTTCAGACACATGAATAGTCTCATCAAAGTCAAAACATTTAATTTTTATCCTCAAAACATGTGGGGTTTTTTAATTGGCACTTGCAGACTAGACTGATGTATTAGCAGCAGATTTACAATTTAATAAAACCCTCTTACTTTCCATATTCACATGAATAGGAGTTTGTTAGTATTTCACACAGTCTGAAAACTTTGGCCAGATCCTCCATGAGTGAGACACTGCTTTGTTGAAATGAAAGCAGAAAACCTGGCCTGTTTATGGAAATATCTAGACAGCTGCCCTATCTGGGTTTGGATTGTTTTGTTTTCTTCCCTGCTTGTCTTTGAACTGAATAGCTGTGCCATGTGTCTGTACTCAAGAACGTGATAACCAAGTTGTTGCATTTTCAAGCCTTCTTTGAATCTACAATTTAAGCCATTTAACTAATTTTTTGGCTCTTTGGGGGGCAAAAAAATCTGAGGTCACCTTTGGTAACTTCCATGCTGAATTGTCCCCCTGCCCGTGTTCTACACACTGGTAACAACTTCCTCCAGGGAGGCTTTTTCTGGTTAGATCATGATTTATTTGAAATCTCCAGGCTTCCAAAATAGGATAAAGCACTTTATAACTATGATTGCAGCTTTAGAAGAGTCAAGACTTTGTAACTGGGTAACTAAGATTTTAAAATTAAGTAAGTGACTTGGATTTCAATAATTCATGAGTCAGCTCCTCCTGACTTTCTTATTTCCCATTCAGTTTTAAGGGAGGGAGGTTGTTGTGGTTTTGCAAGTTTTGGATACAGAAAAGCATGGAACACCTGTTACTGCTTTTCTTATGAGGAATTGTAAAAAAACTTTCTTCCCTTTCCAGTTTCTGTGATGCCTGTTTCTCCTGCACTTTCTTTCCTTCTCTCTGTCCTGCTGCCACTCCTGGAAGCTTCAGGATGCCCAACCTCTGAGTTCTGCAAAATGAGCTGTGGACTTCTCTGTTCTCCCTCTGAATTTTGTTGTTCCCTGCCAGTTTCTCTTTCCTCTTATGTGCTGCTGTTAAAAAAAAAAAATCCTGGCTTAGCAGTCCTCCTCTTAGAGTCTCCACACTGGGGCAGAACACTCCCACATATCCTAAAATGAACTGTGTGTCCTCATCCCCAGGGTAATCGATGCATCTCCCCTGTGTGTGCTCTTACCCTCAGCATGTGGAAAGGTCACCTGGAAAGGCTTGACCCACAATGCCAAAGTAGGTGCTTGTCAATCCTGTGCTGAACTTCAACTCTACAGAAAGATATTTCAGTTAACAGCAGCAGCAGGGGAAAAAAAAAATAAAAAGGAAAAAATATGAAAGGCCATGGAGGTGGAACTGCTAAGTGGAATTAGTATTATTAAAATCTTGTAACTGAAAAGCAGTTCCAAGCTGTCAAATGTGTTTGATATTCTTTAGGAGGATGCTCAAGTTGGTCAATTAAGATTTGGAGGATTTTAACACTCTGCTTGGAAGACGGAGGGGGAAAAAAAAATCCATGGTTGGGAAAACTTGGAAGGATTTAACACTCTGTTAGAAACCTGGTGACTCTCACGCTGCTCAGGAGCTGTGCTCTCAAGGAAATGATCAAAAGGAGATGCCAGCTTGTGTAGACATTATCTCTGACTGCACTGCGAGTTTTCAGGCCTCTGTGTGAAGAAACCCAGCGGGTAGGAGAGGGTTTGGGATGCCGGAGGGGAGAGGGTTTGGGATGCCGGAGGCTTTGGGGTTCCTTCTGCCGCGGGAGCCGCGCTCAGGCTCTGCAGCCTGCCTCCCCTCAGGCGCTCCGCTGTCCGTAGTATCGATGATTACAATCCGTGACAAACTGAAGTTACCGATTCCTTTCCTTTGGAACGGAGCTCGCGTGGGCTTGACCAATCTTTCCAGCGGCCCTTCGGAAGGAGCGGCTCCAGCAGATGTCACTGTGGGCCCTCGAGTCACAGCCGCCCCAGCGTGAGCTGCTGCTCGCCTTGCTGTGTCACACACAGACAGACAGACAGACACACAGCTGCTCTGAACGCCTTGGCAGTGACGGGACCGAGCTCCAGCCGGGCCGATTCCGGCTGTGTGCAGGGCCCTGGGGCTCAGCTCCATCCCGGCTGTGTGCAGGGCCCTGGGGCTCAGCTCCATCCCGGCCGAACCCCCGAGGCCTGGGGCAGCCCGGTGGGATGGGCAGCGGCAGAACGCGGCAGGGTGGTGGGCATCCCTGTGTGATGTGAGAGAGCTGCCGCGTTAGGAGCTGGCCCTGAGTGACAGCGATGCTGCAGCAGAGAATCAACAGCTTTACTCTACGTAGTAGCAAAGCCTTGGGCTCCACCGGTAGAGAACTTAAAACCCCAAAACACAATCCTTAAGAGTTTTCTAAATATCGTGTTCGGGCAGTCCTGAAATGAATATTTATTTGATTGGCTTATGCTGAGGATTTTCCTGGCACATTGCATACGAATGCTGGAAGCAGAATAAACCTGGCAGTGTTTTGTAGGCTTTGAGTTTCCCTAAATAAGATAAGAATTCATAGCATGTGAGGCAAAACAAAAGAGCAGACAAGGATAGAGCGGGAAGCAACAGAGGAGTTACAGGCTGTAACAGAAGTAATAGGCTGTGGAGATGGAGAAGGAAGGAAATAGTTGTCAAGAAGCTCTGATGAAGAGGACAAAGGAAAATATCCTGATTCTGGAAATGCTAAATGTGGCTTTGACCAGTACATTTTAAAATTCAGGCCTGGACAGCAAGGCTTTTTAAATCCAGACCTTTCTAAACCTCTCAGCTGATTTCTTTACAGTGTTATTCTTCATGACCTTTGCTCTTTTGCAGAGGCATCAGGGTGACACTTGTGTGGGCTGGCAGCAGCCTTGTCAGCTCTCATCCCATCTTGGCCCAGACTTCGGCTATCCAGAACACATCAGTGCTGTATTCCGATCAGATCTGCTGCCAAGGAGGGGTTTCCTTTTGGTATGTGAGGAAAGTTGGCTTGGTCCATGAAAGACATTTCTGTTTATGGTGAGAACAGAGATCAGGAGAAAAACTGGGAAGTTCTCTTTCTTGGATGCCTTAGTTCTGGTGATTTATCATATTTACCAATGTACAGCTTATATGGTCATGAGTATGCTACTCCTCCACAGCATTGTTTTCTTTTCATTTTATTGATTTCAGATTGCAAAATCAGGCAACAAGCATTGGTAGAAAGGGAAATCCTCTTCTTGGACTTGATAGATAAGAAAAAGCAGAAAAATTATTCAAGTATCTGTTCTCTCTGGGCTTCTGAACCTACACATAACTTCTCAGGAGTCTTAAAATGTGATTATTACAAGGCTTGAGTCAATATTCAGTCAGAGCCCTCCAATTTTCCTTTATAAATTTCTATAATAGACTGATTTTTATCCACTCTATCCTGGTGTTAATACAGAAGTGAGAGAGCTCTGATGCAAAGAAAAGCTGTGGCCTTGGATGGAGTTTTCAGCTAAGAATTTTTCATTTGTTTGACCTCAAAGTGATGTTTTTGAAGGAGGCTTTATTGCGCATATGAATTCCAAGGATAAGCCACTTGTTTGAAGGTTTAAAGTGAAGAACTTTGGTGCAAATGTAATAACTTGACAGTAAATAAGTTGGCCCAGACAAGCTTGTTACAGCAACTCAAAAAAAAAGAGACCCAGTGAAGTAAAGTTGTGTTACTTTAATACAGCCTTTGTTGCAGATGTGCTCCTGGGGTGTCAGGTAAAAACATCTGGGTGGCTAATGAGAATATTTTCAGTTCCTCAGGCCAGCATATATTTTTACCTTTTGGAGGTTTAGATCACTGAAAGGACAAGTAACAGCTAAATAAACACTCTTATAAGTCAGTGACAGAAGAAATCACATATTGTATGTTACACCTGGCTGTGGACTGCTTGCATCTAATTGTTAACATATCACAAAAAATATCATTGGGATTTGTAATAGTTCAGCTGGACCTTGAATGTGTACTTGCACATTATGCACAGATACTTTCAGCATTACCTCAGTTTCTGCATACAGAGCTTTCTTTTTGTAGCTTTTGCTATGTGTATGTTGAGGAAGAAATCTGTATAACGCATGGCTGTAGACAAGGAGTTGATTTTGCAGCTCCATCCTGGAGCCTGGAGGAGGATCACCTCTGCTGGAAAATTTCTCTCTTTGGCAGAGCCTCCCTGGCAGAGAGATGTGCAAAGACAGGTGAGGGTTGTGTTTGCCTGTATGGCTGTCCTGAAGGTATGGAAATCCTTCATGACCTCCAGGGAATGGCTGGAGTTAAATCTGACAGCAGAATTTATGTGTGCACAGGCTGCAGGTGGAATTGAGTCAGAAAGGTGAAATGATTTCCTGATTTGCTTTCCTCTGTTCCTCTGTCATGCAGCCCCACCAAGCTGTGGTCTCACAGGGGCTGTAGCTGAGTCTGAAGAAATCCATGAAAGCACAAGAACAGAAAGGTTGTTGTTACATCCTTAGCAGTATTAGGCACTAGATGCTCTTAAAGTTTTCTTTTACCTTTTGAAACATTAACAAATTTGATTTGCTTCCCCTTGAAACTACCTTTGAGATGAGTGAGAGAAGCTTTTGGAACCTATGGCCTGTTCTGCACCTTCTACCTCAGCCCCTTAATGACTACATTAACATATTGACTGGTCTGAATCAGCAAAGCTGCCGCGCCTCTAATGGAGAAAGGGTGTTTGGCAGCAGCTAGAAATGGGACTCAGGGTATTTACATAGGCCAGACCTTTATCTTAATTGTCTCATTCATGCCTTTGGAAGTGGGCTATGTGCAAGGTGAAGAAGTAATCATAACACTTGGATTTCCTGAGATTTGAGTGCTTGGTTTCTCAGCTGATGTTGCTTTGATGTTTTTTCAATGCTACCAATCTCATCCAGCTGTTTTATGGCTCCCAGTATCTCATATCCTTTTGCCACTGCTGGACTTGGCTTGCTCTAGAAGAGATCAGGACTTCTTCAGGGTGTCAGATTTTCCTTTTTAAAGCACTGGCTTATGCTGATTTAGGCAGTGCAATTCTAGGCACTTTGTCATAGAAAGCTTATGCCACAGGTTCTGAAACAGAAAGCCCTTGAGTAAAACTATAATCCTAGCTTGGAGCAAGAGGCAATAGACCTGTCAGTAACACAGTGGCATGGGAAATGCTGCTGTAATTAAAGTTCACTCAGCTTTTCCTTTATAAATCTCTGTAATAGAGGCTTTGTGTTTTAGTGCAGCCATTTCAATTTATGTTGTTTTGAAACTAGGTAATCAGATTGTCAACTTCAGTGGGATCATTTCTCCATGAATGTATTTAGCAAAAGTATGCCTAAAATCATCAAAACCAATTCTTCTGTGTGGTGCTGTAAAAAAACCAAGAATTTATTTTAAGCCTGCCAGCCCAAGTTCTTTGGGAAGCCTTTAAGCTCAGGTGCAAGACTAGGAAGACTTACAAAATTATAAAAAAAACACTTGTAATACTCATTTCTTGTAGGTGAGCAAGATTTTACCTAAAGTTAATAGGTTTTCAGTAGCTCATAAGCTTTTTAAAAAGTACATCTACTGGTTACTATGTTGCCAAATACGTAAATATCTTTATTTAGGAGGTTTAAATAATACTGGTTTTTTTTTCCTATGAAAAAAATTTTCTTTAAATACTGAATTTTAAATACCTCTTGGTACATGGAGTGGTCTAAGATCCCATTGAAGTCAGATACTGGGTGCAATTAAATGAAAAGCTTTTAAACTTTTTAATCCCAAAATTATTATTCATTTTTTCAAAGGTTAGAGAAAAAACCCAAACCATATATATACCATGCCTTCATGTGAATGTTTAGTTAAATTGTTTGGAGAATAAAAACCTACAGAGAAATGAAAATCTGTTCGGTTTGCAGTAGCAGAAGTGTAAAAATTGCCACACAAGTCATTAAAAAGGAGTGATTCTTCTGTCTGGAGGATTGACCCATTGAATTAGAATATAAAGACTTCACAGTGGCTCAGAATTTTGCCTCTGGTAAGAAGTAGAGGAATATTACTCCTTTTTTATTTTTAAAATTTCTCTTTTTTTTTTCTGTCTTCTTTTTTTAAATTTTTTTTTTCTCATCTGCTTAATACAGTCTGAGATTGTCCTACCTAATTTTAGGTGACATTAGTTAACTCATTCTGAATTAGCTGTAAATCCCTTCCAGATGTAACTTATACAACTTGCAGTTGTGTCCAGCTTCAGACAAAGAAGTTTGGATTCTCTTGTCTGGCCATCAGCACAGTAAATACCAGAATCTTAGGTTATTTCATTTCATTTCAGTCAAAAAGGATTGTTTGGATGTAAAGGACTTTCAGCAAGGCTTCCAACTCAGACATTGCAGCACAGTGCCCAAACAGAACAAGGGGGTAACCAGCAGTTCTCACTTGGACTCTGCAGGAAGTGTCTATGGCACTGCAACACAGAGTTTGGGAAATATTATTAAGATCTGGTACCTGTAAACTCATGGCAAGCCACTGGTCCTTATTCATCTCCTCAGAAAGTGGGAACAAGTGCAATCACTGTTAAACCCTAACCAAATTTTAAATTCTGGAGATTACAACACAGGGAGCAGATAATTTCATGCTGGAGCCAAGGGACAGGAATGGATGGAAGGGAAAAGAACGTTACTGATGAAACTGGTGGAAAAAAGGGAAACTATGGATTTATATCTTCTTTCAGTTCCTCTCTCGTAAGTATAACCACTACTGGCAAAATAAGATACAAAAAAATGTTTACCAACAAAATTAACTTTGATGTGCATGGATAAGCAAGAGCTCACCTCAGCACCTCCTCTGAGCATGGGGTATCTTTGCATAAAAGCAGGTTAACAGGGTGGGAGAAACATTGGAAAAATAATTTTTACCACTCTGCAGGTTTTTACATTCTGCATTACTCATGTCCCAGTGTGTAGGGACCTCAAGGAAGGACCAGCTTTCCATGTCACTTGGTCCTCTGATTCTCTCCTCCTTCAGGGTGGCCTTGGCTTGCCCCAGAGTGAGCTTGTGGTTTCAGAGTGGGTGCATTGGCCTCAGTAATCTGACCTTGGACTAGCCTGGATGACATTATTAGCATGAGGCAGAACTCTGGTGAGGAAGGGATGCATTGAAGATTTCACATGGCAGAATGTGCAAGACAGGCTGGAAATTCAGTGTCCTGTTGTTCTTGTTAAATAGCACCACATTTTCAGCACTTCAGCCACACATGAGGCAAGAACATTCTTTATTCCCCCAGCAGTCAAGGCTTTTTGTTATGATGGTAACCCAAACAGGCAGAATTTGTTGTTTTTTTAACACAGCCTAGAAGTGTCTTTGACTCTTGTGTGTTCTCTCAAGACACATCTTATCACTGAAACCACATAAAATATTCTGAAAAAGGTTTAAGCAGTAATGTCATAAATTTTCTGTTTGGAAGTTTAAGGTTTTCACCAGATTTATTGTAGTAGTAGCTATAACATCCTTGTAGTTGAACAATGCTACTGCTGTTCTCTGCTACTGCTTTTTTCTCTGTTAGTTTATATAAATAAATCAATTGACTTTAATAGATTAGGTAAATTTAAAAATTCGGTTTATTACCATCAAATCAGCAGAAGCTCTCACTGATTTTTGTGATCACCTTGGTATTTGATAAATCTTGTTGTTTAAACAAAGATATGAAAATGAGTTCCTTGGTAATGGTAGATTTGAATCACACAAAGACTCTTCATAAAGAGATTTGCTTTTAATTTAAAAGAAGTTGAAGCATCAGCTCTTTAAGGTTCTGCATTGTCCTCCTCTGCCATCATCCAAGACTCAATCTATAAGAGTAGCAGTTATGGTTAAAAGCTACTGACTGCTTCTTTTGAATATCTGAAAGGTTTTTAATTAATAGTTCCACTGGAGAAACAGGCTGTATTTTAGACCTGAAGTCCCTCACATTTTACAGCTAAAAGGATGAACCTGAGGTTTTAGAAAATATACTAAAAAATGCATTTCACATATTTTATGTATTGGTAGTGGCTGTAGTCCTGTGGAATTCCTATATGTGGATTTTTTTACTCACTATTGACTAAAGATGCTAAAACAGAACTCTTGGGAATACCTAGGAAAGGGGGAATTGCACTTGTTTGTGATTCAGGGTGAGGCTGTGAGCAAAACTAATCCAACAGAGGATTTTAATTGCATATTTTTCCAAGTTTCAAAGCATGTCTCTGATATTTACTGTGTAAACAGTTAATTTTACTACTGCAGGTGTATTATTCTCCATCACTCCTCTTCCTTTTGTCATAAAGATCAATATTTCCCCCATTGTAAATCCCATATCATCTCAGTGATTTCTGTAGTTTTTATGAAATTGCAATGTTAAAGTAATATTTGCACTTTACAGCTGTAGGTTTGGGATAATCTGTAAGGGAAAAAAAAAATCTATTTCTCCATGAGATCATTCATGTTTTGTTCAAGATCAGTGGGAATTTGCCATGTTGGTGTCCCAGACAGAAAATCAGCTGCTACTGGAAGTTCAGTAACAGGTAAAACTGCTAATTTTGAATGCCTGCAACCCACTTATTAAAAAGTGCAATTTTAAGGGTAGTGAAAACAGTAATTACTTTGTTTGAATGCTTTTAGAGTTCTCGGTCTGAACATTTCCTTCAAAGATTCTTTGAATTTTTAGCCAGAAAAGAGCTGATGCAATTAGTGGGAATATTATTTGAAAACACATTTATGTGTCAAACCATATGAGCAGAATTTGAATGAAACGAGTTCAAGTGTGATGGTGTATCCTGTGGTGTTCTTCAAAAAATATTAACCACCTTTACCCTGTACAAGTGCAAATTATTATTCCAGAGTATATTATTACACTGCATTGCTCCTGTAGCTATAGCAGTACTCAGTGTACTGAAAATAACTGTGAAAATACTTTTCTACACAGTAAGATTAGCACTGTGGTCTTAATTAAGTGATTCATTTCAGTAGAATATGGATTTTAACTTGATAATAGTCCCTATCAGCAAGATAAATGCTAATTTATAGGTGGGAAATTATAGAAAATAAGCATCCAGGCCAAGTGGGAAACCCTAAGCCAGACCCAGTGTTCAGTGCCACTGACATTACTGCTATTGCATCTAACAATTCACGTGGAAATAAGAACATAATAAGTAAGAGATGGCAGTGCCAGATGGACCCCATCTGGAGTAAAGGACTTAGAGCACCTCTGAGAGTGCTTTTTTTTGGTTTGCTCTTGAATTAAACACCTTTTAGTCCAGAGGAGCCTGAAACTACTTCCTCACACAATCCTACTGACTTCTGGCGATCCCAATATTGGCCACACACCTGAGATCAGCACAAACATCCAAACCAGGTCCCTCCTCACCTTTCTGTAGTGGTAAAGAGGCAACAAACCAAGGCTTTAGCTTGGGAGAATGTGATTGGGGTGGGGGTAGAAAGAAACCAAGAGTTGCAGGAGCAGGAAAGGAAAATTGAGTTGGTATCATTCACTCATCAAGGAGAGGTGTTAATTTGCTCTTCCATTCCTGAACGTCTCTGGCTGACTTTGAGAGCGTGGAACGCACTCATCAAGGAGAGGTGTTAATATGCACAAGGAGCTGACACTCTTCCATTCCTGAACGTCTCTGGCTGACTTTGAGAGCGTGGAACAAGTTTTGAATCTGGTGTTCATCAAGTAAACAAACTTCCAAGTTGGTTCTGGGGCCAAATGGTGCCAGGGTGGCTGAGACATTGGAATGTGGGGTCTGGAGCAGCCCTCCTCAGGCAATCTGCAGGGAAGGAATAACTGTGCACAGGGAGTGGAAACCAATGACTGCTGTTGTGGAGAGCTTTTTAATTTTGGGTGTATTTTCTGCTGCTTATCAGAAAATGACTGGATTGTCTTTACTTGCTTATAATTTGAATAGTACCTGATTGCAGTGCTTGTACAGCATATTTGGTAATGGATTCTGGAGAGTGCTTATGGAATTGTTTATTATGCAGTAATCAGTTAAACACTTCCCTTGTTACCAAAATTCTCTGAAGTTGTTGGGATAAATAAGACCCCCTAACACTGTATTTTAATGTTGGTGAGTAAGGCATTGTTTTTTTCTTGTCCAGGAGGTGTGTGTGGCCCACAAAATTATGGCCTCCACACAGATGCTGATATAAAACTTCTTCACTTATTTATACATTTTTAGGAATCAAAGAAATGAATGCTTATTGGCTCTAAGTTATGTAATTCACTTCATTAATTAGTATTCTATTCTCTATTGGATTTTGATTTCTCACTTTTCATACTAATTAGTTAGGAAAGTTATATCATTTCCAACACCCTGGCTAAACTCCACAACGGATCTTCAGGTGTTACACATGTGTGCACCATTTTCTGCAGGTAAGAAAATTAGAAAAGCAAATCTTTAGTTAATAACTATGTAAAATGATTTAATTTCCATTTAGGTACTAAATCATCAGCACTGTTAAGCTTGGCATGCCACTGTGACTGTTTACATATATTTTACATATGTCAATATATCTTGTTCTTTGGAGTTAGACCTCCATGGAAGTGTATGAACATCATGTTAAACTTGGAAGGTAAATGTGATACCAGGAGCAGTAATCACATCTTGTTTCATGATTCGGGCAAAAAGAGTTCTGCTCCATATAACAGTGAGAACTTTGATTCTTACTGAATTTTATATGGTTCTGTAAATGCTTAAAAGAAATGGTTACTGTTTTGTTTGCATCCGTATTTTAGAGAACAACAGGTCTATTGAAATTTGTGAACTGCCCTTCAAGTCCATTTGTAGAGTATTAAGTCAGCAGGGAGATTCCTCTCTTTGCCCCCTGTTAATGTTTTATGCTTTACCTTTAAAATGGAAGTTGTTTCTTTGATGTGAACAAACCCAAAGTCTCTGAAGAGGTAGCTGTAAACATTAAAAAAAATGAAATAAGTGAAATGCAGGTAACTTTTTGAATGACAGCTATTTTTGTTATTAAAGACTACAATTTGACACATTTATATTTTTCTGTCTGTCAGCATCTGGTTAGGAAATTTGCTTGTTTTTTTTCTTAGTAACTGAAGCCACAAATTGTAACACAGTATGAAATAACTTTTTGAAACCACTAATTAAAGTGCATTATTTTTTTTTCAAATGATAGAAATAATGACAGAGTCTAAAACACTCATTCCTGAGAAAGGGTCTAAGATAAGACCTTTTGCTGGTGCAAGTTGACTTGACAGAAATTAATGCCATGAATATCAGACAAGCCAGGACAAAGTCAAAAGTTTTCAGGAACACAATAAGCATCTTCAAGACCTTCATATCAGGTGTGTAACTGGGATATAAATTGTCATTAAGTAATTGGCTTTTAGGGGTCTCATTTTAGTAAACACAGGGTAGCAGTGACTCCTTGATAGGGCTCCTGTGCTCCTCCACAGGAGTTTTCATTTGCACCCTCTGAATTTTATGAGATGAGGGAAGAGTAAATTTTGTCTGAAAATTATCTGATATTGGGAACTTGAGACCTCGGAATACAAAGCTCCAAGTCAGAAACACACTGCTGACTTTAAATGAACTTCCTGGGGCCATGTGCTGAGACCTCAGGGAATACAGAGCTCCAAGTCAGAAACACACTGCTGACTTTAAATGAACTTCCTGGGGCCATGTGCTGCCCAAAACTGTGCAGGACCAAATCTCCATGAATTTGGCTAAGATTTTAGCAGACCTGTCAGAGCATCAGTGATGCTTATATCTAGAGATGTTCCTTATTAAGGATTCTCATTCTGCCCTGTATATTTTGACTGCCTCTAAGCTCTATTTATGGTGTACTATAAATGTTTTCACATCAATTTGTCAGCCAGCAACAGTAAAATCAACGAACTCTGATTGCTATCAGTTCCCCATAAAAGCTAGGTTTTTTTTTAAACTTTTGCTCTTAATTGCAATGATGTGAGGATTGAGTCTTCTTTAAAGCCCTGTAGTAACAGATTATTTATGTCATTTTTCACATTATTTATATGAATGAAGGCTTCTTTAATAAGAACTTATATGAAAAGCTCTAAGTCAAAACCCAAAGCCCAGAAATTACGTTTAAATACTTTTGCATTTCAAATAACTTCCTACTTGTCAGTAAATGTAACCAAGCTATATTTCAAACATTACCAAGCAACTTTAAAATTTTATCTTGCTTTCTTACCCAATTGAAGCTATGCTTATTTTAAATGTATCTGTGATGAGTTTCAGAGTCTTGTTATGGAAAGGTTTAATTTTCTTTTGAGTATTTTCCAGGCACTTAATTTAAAAATGGAAACAGAATTCTAGCTATTTCATGTGGAGTTGTGGCCCTGATCAGGGCTTTTTTTTCCCTGTAGTAATTAAACTGGGGATTTAATTAAACTGTGAATGGAGTTAAAGAGTATTTATCACGGAAATTTGTGCCACATTTGCTGACAGCTTCTTGGTGCTAGCAGTGCTCCTTTGCTCACTTCCTGTTGAAGCTGGGCTTTTGCTAGGCCTGTTTCCAGGGATGGGTTGGACATTTTCCTCCTCAATAACATTTTCCTCCACCAAAATATGAGTAGATTTGATCACTGAACCCACAATAAGCAATGAATAGATGTGGAGCTGGTGCACATAAATTGTTTTCATTGCCAATTTACCTGATTTGATCAGAATATGTTGGAAGCTCCTAAGCAGCAAATTCAAGTTTTGGAGATTTATTTTCTAGCAGTTTTATTATGAGAACAACTTGTAGGAGGGTGACAGGTCTCGATTACTTTTCTGTCTTGTAATTGCAGAAGTCCTGCTTTTTCTTACTGTTTGCACAGTTTGCCCAGAATCACATTAGAATAAATGCAGTTTGTGACAAGGATGTGAGTGTTGGATGAACATATGGCAATATCTGGAGTGATATTACTGCTCTGAAAGCAGTGGGATTTCATGTAAGGTCCATGATCAGCAGCCAGTGGAGTTCTCAAAGGTTTATGGGTGGGTAGTCCTATATATTTGTTTTATAGTGTATGGAGTTTTTTTGAGGAGGGATGGATGGCTTTCTGTTTGGATTTTTTTTATGATAGTGAGAAGATCCATGCAAGAGGCTCCAGCTTCTCTCATGTATTGAGACTGGAAAAGGAGAGGTTTGACTTGTTATAGATTGTCCCACTCATTGACTAATAAATGGACTTATTAAGGGAATTAAAGGAAAATAGGATTAAGCTATTGCAGGCCCAGTGCTTGCCTGACCACAAGTATGAGATGGCTGAAGGTGATTTATAAAGTTAAAAGCACATCAGAGGGTACAGGGTCTGGCGGGTTAAAGATTGCTATAAATTCTCATTTACCTGCATTTCACTAAACCTGACAAACAGCAGTGAAGTTTATTCACTTCTGGGGGAACTTCTTGGGTTGTTTCCCACCAGCTTGCCAAGACCTAGACAGACCTGTGACAGATCAGCCAACTGGTCTAACAGTTTAGGAGGAGACCTAGAGCAAAGCCCATTGAACAGTTCTGACAGAAAACAGCCATCTTAAACTTACAGACTGCAGGGCAGGCTTTTGGAGAGTGATGTTTTTCTATGCCCTGTCTACCCTTGTTTCATAATAAGTTATTGCTGCCTTGTGTACATTTTTTCTACCCTGTCCAACTCTGTGATGACTGAAACCAGGGATAAAGCATTGAAACGTGGCTGAGCCAGCTGAGATTGAGCTGAAGAACATTTAGGAACATGGTGTGCCTCAGCATAGCCCTGGCTTGCAGCTGAGAATTGGGCCAACAGTAATGAGGCAGTTAAGTGACTAATTATGAAGATTAAGGAGACCTGCTGGGATTTTCAAAATGATTATGAGTTCTATTCCTAGCTTTAAACACCTTTATAAATCAGGCCCTCATCCTGAAATTTGCATCAGGATGCCTAAGTGCCATGGGAATCCATGGAGTCTGAATGTAAGCATGGATAACAATGTGGGCCCACTCTTGGATTCTAGTTTTTTTTTTTTTCTTCCAGGGTTATTGCTATTAAAATTATGCATTTTAAACATACAAATGAATGCTTTCAAGGTGCTGATATGAACTGTTTTAGGCGATGTGAAACATTCAACTCATGTGCTTTGAGTAGCTCATAAATGTATCAAGGAAAATTTAATTGCTTGATTTTGGTCTATTGATTCACACTAGTAGGTTATAAACAAAATGGGCTGGTTATAAACAAACAGCTGGAACACAGTTGCTCTTTCTATCCCATTCCCCTGGGTGTTGGCTCTTTCCATGGAAGACAACAGGTATTCCCTTGGAAAGGTGAATTTTTGCATTGTCTAGGTATTCTTCCATAATAGATGATTCTTTCTGGGGGGCCCTCAGCTGGTGTGCAAAAATACTGAAGTATATTGCTTTGTGCATCATAATGAGAGGAGAAAGTAATTTTTGGGGCTTTTTCTATTATATGAAAATACCCTTTGTATGTCAGGCAGGCTTTACTGAAATAAGTGAGACAATCAAAAGAAATAGAAAATTGCTTTGCAATGTTCTTATAACATTGAGCAGAACATTTTGCCTAAAATGATGACTAAAGGAATTTTATATCATAGTCATGTTATAATGGGAGCCTGAAGAGAGAGGGGTACATCTGCAGTGTTGAAATCCATGTCATAGGCAGCATCGGGGGGGCAACCAGTCAAACTGTTGCTTTGTGTCATAAATCAGTAAGCAAATAATCTTGGAAATCAGTGAATCCCAAGAAGAAGAAGAATTGAATCCCAACTAGAGAAATGTAGAGTAATAGTAGATAGTGCTGGCAGCAAATCACTAGACAGTTGTTAAGGAAAGCATCTATCTTAGATGTGTCCCTGATGTATGGGAAACTGTCCTCTTCTGGCACTGTAGGTGTCTTGTGGAACACATTTTGCCAACACAAATGTCTGTGTGGCTTAAGGAAATGATTCATTAAAGTTGCTTAACTCTAAAAAAGAGTCAGTTCAACTTTGGAAAATTTTACATTAAACTGTCTCTCTGACATTCCTGCCTTTATTTAAAATAACCTTATAACATTTTGGGAATTCTAGAGACAAAGTTTTGTCACCGGATAAGTGGAATTCCCATCAGTAAATCTGTAATCCAAGGGAATGGTTATTGGTAGACTTGAATAATACAGAATTTAATGAATGGGATATAATGAATGCTAATGCACGTGGATTTATGGAAATAGACCCTAACAATTTAGACATCCCTGTTTTGAGACTCTATATTTCATTGATAAAGGCGTGGATTTAAAGTCTGCCATAAATGTTGTCAGAGTCTGATATCCTCAGACCAGATTCTTTTAAATACTCCATGAATGAAGAGTGTAATGTTTAATGTCAAAATTACTTATTAAAAGGTATTTAATGTTCCATGCAATTTTTGGTTTAGCAGAGTGGTACAAAATATAGGGAAAATACAATGCAAATGTAAATTATGCTTAGAAAAGCATAAAAATTGCAATAAATCTGCTCATTTAAATCAAATAAAGGAATCAATCACAATACCAATGTGATTCACTTTACCTGTCTTAACATTCTTGGCATCCTCAATTGCCAGGAAGGAATATTTGGGCTGAAGCCAGTTTAAACCTATTGCTCTTTTTAAAGTATTTTGTTAGTTTTGGGTGAGGCACATCATTGCTTCTGCCACTGTGGTCTGATCACTGCTGTGGTTCCACAAAGCCAGCTGCTTTGTGCTGTGCTCTGAGCTTCCTGGGCACTTCCCCCTTTCACGCCCAGCTTTGAGTGGTCATTTTGAGGGGTTCATTCAGAGACTCTGTTCCACCCTTAGGGGTTTAGTCAGTCACAGGTATCTGTGGAGGTTTGAATCCAATAGATTGTGGCATTTTTGTTAAAAAATAGTATTTCCATGGGCCCTGCTAAATGGAATAAAGCAGGTAAATATGTCTCAGAATATATTTGTTAGCAGACAGTAATTTCTACACGCCTGTGTTTCTCATGTGGTCCCTAAAGGGCCTGCTTTTTAACCCTAAGGTATTTTACATCTTTCTTTTACTCTGAAAGTAAAATCATCACAAAGTTAGATATGCAGACAACTCCAGTTTGGGAGAAGTGTGTCACTTGCAGAGAGAGCAAACTGAAAGCTCTGAGTAATGTTGAACTCCTTGGTGAAGCAGGCACAAGGAGAAAATATTCAGTATGACCACATGTAAAACCGGGTTGGTGGCAAGGAACACTGAACACACTTAAACACACGTGGGAATCTCTGTCTTGTGGAAAAATGTAACAAGAGCTGAAAAGAACTTTGAAGGCTGATATAACAGTTGGATTTAAGAGCAGATGAATGCAAGACTGAAGTGGAGAAAGTCATGGTGCTTGTCATGCAGTAGCAAAATGCATGAACAACTCATCCCTGGTGTGTCCTCCAGTGCCAGAAATTGTCATCAACAGTAGTTGTTTCTCTTAAAAAATACCTAGTCCAGATTAATTAGGACAAAGATATTTTTGCACACCAGCTGAGGCCCCACGTCTCTCATCAGTCAGACCTGCTGTGTGAAGGCAAATGTTTCTCTCACCCTTGCTTTGTGAAAGCAGTGGACAAGGTAACCCTTGAAGTGTGGCTGCAGAGCTATTTTTGCTTACCAGGGCACTACAAAGCAGTCAGTGTCCCATTCTGTCTCCTGAGGGTGTGACTGTGCCATCAAAATTTCCATGATATGTCAAATTAACTCTGTGTCTACATCATGGAGATTTAATTAGGTTTTACAGATGATTGTAGGGAAATCCTGGTTGTGTTGTTTCTCAGGTGAATCGTGATTCCAGCCTTGACTTCCTTCTGCTCCTTTACCACACCAGGCTCTGTTATAAGCTGTTTGATGCCCTGTAGATGTAAATTTTTTATCTGTTTGAGCAGCTGTGTCATGCCTTGTACAGAAAGTTGATGCTCTGCTTTCCCTCCTTGTCTTTCTGTTCTTCAAGCTTCTGCCATGTAGTTGTCTACACTAAATTATGTTCAACCAAAATATCACTGATATTTGCTGCAAGTTCAGTTTGTTTTCAGTTCCAGCTTATTTGACCAAGTGTTTTGTGAAAACCAATACCTCCCATTGATAATATTTACAGCTTTAACAAGAAATGCTGTAAACATTTTAGTAATTTAGGATTATTACCTTTGACCCCTCTCTTCTGGTCAGATAATGTGTGAACATTGAAGTACATTTTAGAGAGCTTTAAAATCTGCTTTTTCTTGTACAAAATGGATGAGAATCTCTGTCACTGTTGCAATTATGTTCAGAATGACTGTGTGTGTGTATATATATGAATGAAGGTTGATAATGCTTGATAACTCCTAAGTGGGGATTTATATTCATGGAAGGATTTAATCACAGGAGTATCTGCACATAAATATGCACCTGTGAGGATGGAATTTGTTAAATAAAGCAGGCAGCAATCTGTAGCTGCAGGGAGATAGCACTGCTATCTGATGAGGCTAATGGCTTCAGCACTGTGTTTTGTTAACACCTTTGTTCTTTTCTGAGCTTCTGAAGAAAGGAAAAACGAGCATCTGATCTCACATCTTTCATGAGAGGAGTGTATTGATTTCTTTTTCTTTAGATTATTTTCACAGTTTTTGGACAGTGGGTAAAATACTGGTGAAAGCAGAATCTTTCCACCTTCCTCTGTATCTGTCAGCTTGTTATGCTAACCAAACCATCTCTTCATGACTGTATATTATTGTGCTTTATATATTTATATATAAATTTTATATGTAAACCCACATTATACTTACGTAAAACTGTTGGTGACTGGCATAAGTGACCAGGAAAAGTGAAGGTAAAGAGTTTTTTGTTAGTTGGTCTTTTCAGTTTAGGTTATGTGGAAAGTTTATCTGCCTGCCTTCAGAGTGTGTGAGAATTACTGAACAGGCATCTTTCAAATTTCAGTAAAGTTATATAATAAAATCCAGGTTCTGAATGGGGAAAAGGCAATAATTGGAAAAGTATAATTGAGAAGAGACTACATGAAGTATTAATTTAGAAAGATGTTGCTGTTTTCTGAACAGTGATAATGAGAAAGTTAAGGTGGGAATTGTCTGCATGGAAATTCAAACTTGTTCACTACGCTGGTTAAAGGAAAGAAATTTAAATTGCTGTGGACAGACTTAGTTAAGAAAGGCTGCTCCTAATTGAATTGAGCTATGCTGAAAATCAGGCTTTAATGGAAATAAGAGGTTCCACATACTTATTTGCAGCAATTTAGCTTATGAAGTTTAAAATTCAACAGAGGCAAATTACAGTGTAGATGGCCTTTAATAGATTTGAACTACAAGCATGGGAGTAGGCTCTCAGCTGGTGAATGTGTGCCTGCTGAAGTTCCCTTCACGTTCACAGTAGGATCTGCAGGCTCTGCCTCCTTGCCCAGGTATGTTGTGCTGCTTTTCCTGGGAGTAAACACAGAATTCCTTGTGAAACTGAGGTTTGACTTTGTCCCTAGGGAAATTGAAATGCCAGTCCAGAGCTGTGTTTCAGCACAGGGCCTTGTCCTGATGAGAACAGATGGGCACCAGAATATTGCCCAGTGGGTTGGGAACCCTTATGTAATAACACTTTTTTGCATCTGCTCATATGAATAAGTAACCATGAAATTGGTTTGTTTAATTAAAAGCAATTCCCAGTCCTCCAAAGGAGCCACCCTTTCAGAAGTCTTTAACAGAAAAGCAGATGCATGAATTTATCAAATTTCCTGAACCCTGCAAGCCTTGAAGACTTATGAAAAAGAATTTTTTTGGTATATATTTACAGAGGTGCAAAGAAATGTAGCTGCATGACTGTTGCTGCTTTCCACAACAGCTATGAGAGTGACAGAAATTCAGATATTTGCTCTAAAATACTGCTGCTGCTAACTTCAGGCATGTAGTTGACATCCTGGGTGTCAGCAGAGGATCCTGGAGATACAGAGGATACAGAGAGGGAAGCAGACTCAAGACTGGTAGTGTGCAGTTGTAAATGTGGAGAAAAATATCATACAAAGTTGTTTTTTTGTTAGTCTGTTGGTTTTTTTTTTTTTAATGGATGGAGAACATAGGACATTTAATTAGATGCAGACAGTATTTGAGTATGCACAATATAAAATATAAATAAATACCATAAGGTCAATAGCATCACATACTTTATAGAATAATATATCCTCATACTGCTGAAGGCACCCACAACAGTGCACCTTCACAGAGGGAGGAGAAACCATGAAAGGAGAAGTTTAGGCATCTGCTCAAGTGTTTCAATCAGTTCCTTAGTTGAGATTGCAGCTGTCAGTTGTATAATTTAAACATATATTACTGGGGCTGTAATGCCCTCCTCGTTTTTAATCATTTCCACCAAAGCAAATCCCACAATGTGTTTGATACAAGCCTCCCTAAGATATAAAGCAGGATGGGCAAACAATTTGGAAATTATAATAATCCAGTCCAGAGGTTTGGCTGTTCTAACAATGTGTTTGATACAAGACTCCCTAAGATATAAAGCAGGATGGGCAAACAATTTGGAAATTATAATAATCCAGTGGAGGTTAAGGTTGCCTTGTTCTGCTGGGACGTAATAAAATTGAACCTTATACATACATCTGAAATAAATTAGCTGTGGGCGGTTGCTGGAGTTTTATTACTCTAGGGTACTCTTTCTTTAAATTTGAGCTATATTGGAGCTTCCTATTATCTGGAAATGCATTAATTTCAGTGGCATATATTTCTAGATTGATGTTGGCTCCAAAATTATTGGAGTTTTTGGGATAAAATGGGATCATAAGAGGTCATTTTGAAAGGCAGAGAATGTAATTATTACTTTAGAGTCTGTGACTACTGGTCAGGAGATACTTTGCAGCTCCCCTCTGTTTAAAATATCTGGTTTGGTGTGAAGGAGGCTACAGAGAAGTACCACTTAGCTGGTTGAATGTACTGGAAAAGAAGTTTTAAAAGTGGGAGAGGGAAAAAAATGAGAGCAAGTCAGCACAGATGTGGAGAAAAAGGTGCATTTTATCTTATGAAAACCAGATACAAAAAGAGAGAATGAAACCTTAGGGGGAAGCAAAAGTGATTGTTAAGTGTTTGTTTGCTTTTGAGGCAATATACCCTGATGAAGGGCTGTGGAGCATGGGGAGGGGCTGATGATGGAGAGGGATGGAGTGTAGGCAGGAGTCAGTGGGGTTGATGACCTAAGAAACAGCAGAGAGGGGAAACAGAAGATACTAGGGGCAGAAGAGGCAGGATGAGATATGAGATGAAGAACTCAGAAAGGAATTGGTGTGGGTGTGGAGCTTCCTGGGAAATGCCCAGCAGCCATGTGAGGAACGGGAGGGAGCAGGAGCCAAGGGGAGGTGAAGGATGGCTCAGGTCCTAGGTGTGTGCTCAGGGTGTCAGTGATAAATTGCCTTCATTTGCCCAATCACCCTGCTCACGAAGGGCAGCTCAGTCCTTCCCTCTTGCTGTTACCTCTGCATTTCTCACTGCGGTGTGTCACAGGAAGGGAATCACTATGGCCTCTGCAAGCTCCCCAAATCCAACCAATCCACTCCCCTAAAAACTGTAACAGGCCTTTGTGGCAAATTTTAAAGTAGCCTCTTTGGTCAGAACATAGGTTTTTAGAACATAATGAGGAAATTTTTGCATGTTTACTACCACTTCTCCTTTTTTTTTTTTTTTTTTCCTCTAGAGCAAGGTAGTTTTAGAAAAACAATAACTTGTTTACAAATCTCTTCCCAGGCTATCTAAGTTCTTATGCATAATATGATTCCTGACAGTTCTTAAGGAAGTGTTGTTTTCTCTTTCTTAATTATCTCAGCCTGCATATGAAGTGAATGTAATTAAACAAGCAAACCCAGCCCACGTAGCTGGTTGTCATAAAGGTTTGTGCATCCTGCATTTGGTGTGTGTTAGAATTTTGTGTTTCTTGTCTGACTTCATTTCCTAATTCAGAGCTGAGTATTCCAGAGCCTCAGGCACTTGGGCCAAGGTAAATATAATCTGTTTTTTCCCATGTGCTCAGTGATGAGGAGCACCTCCTCAGGAAGGTGCCTTGAATATAAAGTTCAGTGCACTGAATTTAAATAAAGCCTTGCCCTTCGAGTGCACATCAACCCTTGCTGACAAGAGCACTCCATAATGTGCAGCCACTGTAGCAATGTGGTCAGACGAGAAATAGCATTAAAGTCATAAAAACAGTTAATAAACAAAGCTAACAGTAGCCTTAAAGTATTTTTCACGTTGCAGTATATTAGAGACTAGAGCCTTTGTATGTCCATTTTTGCAGAGTGAAGTGAGAGCTTCTCTCCCAAGGACCAAGTTAATTGGCTGGCAGCCAAAAGTGTGAGTGTGCAAAGAGGGAGAGATACAAAGCATTCAGCCTCATCATGTTTATTACCCCCTGGTAGTGTAAAAGAGTTTGTCGGCATCCCATAGGAAATGGAGCAGTGCAGCAGCATTTACACAATATAATCAGTATATATTGTAAGGCAAATTCAATTCCACTTCATAAAGCTCTCACTGCGTGCTGCCATAATCAATAGGAATAGTACTTATAGGAGATATTATCTCAAAGTAGTTTTTTATTTCCTTCAAGTGGCTGTGGGTATCCTGCATCTTGCTGATTCAGTTCTTTGTGTGAGTATTGTAAGTTTTAACTATTTTTATAAACTAAACCCTCAGGTTCTTGGAGGGAGTGAAACTGCCCATTCAGCAGTTCCTGTGTATTGGTTTCTGCCCCGAGTATCCCACCTTTTTCTAAGGAGCAAAATCAGCTCTGCTCCAAGACCAGTTCTCAGGCTTGGCTCTTGCCTTCTGTGTAGAGAGCTTCTTATGTCCAAAATCTGGCCTGACCTTTGAGATGAAAGAGAAATCCATGAAAACCATAATGATTGGTGTGGTTTCAAGCACTTGGAGCACGCTGCTTGGAGATTATCCCACTTTCTTCACTGTGGAGAATTATAACACAGTTTAAGGTAGAACAGACTTTGAACGTGGTATTTGTCCCTCTTTGTGCCAGACTAATAAATTGTGAGTCAAAATGGTTCACTGAAAGGAGAACATACACTGGCTGGATTATGGAAATTCTGCATGAACAGAAAGTGAAGAAACCATGTTGAGAAAGGAGGTCAGGTAGAGGGACTCCAGAGAAGAGACTAACAAGGTGTCCAGGGAATAGCTAAAATAAATCAGGTGTCCTTCTTGGTAATGCAGGACAAAAATCAAAGTCTTATAATTGTGGTCTGTGTACAACCTCTGGTTTTAAAGAATGACATGCATGTGTTAGTATTTTAGGAGTTGATCTCTTCTTGCCTTCCAAGAAGATGTAAATATAGAAATGCCACTGGAACTTGAAGCTTTAGGTCATACATCATTAATTTGCAGCTGATTTCAGTGACAGCTGTGTGAGGTTGGTAGGACTTTTCTTTTTCCCAGAGATCTTGGGTACCAGTCACTTCAAATGACATCAGTAAAAATGATCAAAGACTGGTTTGCCTGGGAAGTGATTTTTTTTTTTTTTGGTATTACATGGTTTTGTACTCTGGAACACAATTAAAAAATAATAGAATAGACTTTTTTATTCAGGTGATAAGGTAAAGGCTGAGGCTTAATGTATAATGGCATAATTACTGAGCATAGTTTAACAAAATAATATTTAACTTAATTTTTTAATGTTTATTTTTATCAAAAACATCATTTTTTTAGCAACATGGACAGCAGTACCGAATTTTGTGCCAGGACATATATTTTGAAGAAGATTGCACAGGGTTGATTGACCCTTTAACTGAATAGTTAATTTCTTTACAATGAAACTCAGAAAAAGAGGAAGGAAGAAGAAATAAGTAGGTGGGGAAGATGTAGGCAGTGGTGCCTGGGTAGCTTTTGAACCTTCAAATACTCCTTCCACTTTATTCTGTTCTGTTATGGAGTAACATCTATTAAAATATACGTTCTATTTCTTCACTACTGTAAATCCTAAATGCTCAGCTGCAGGTCTGTTTAAAACAAATCTTATTTTTACATTGGAGATTAAATGTTTTCCTTTAGGGATAATTTCTGCATTTTATCCCTGCTGAAATCCATGAGAGACAATCCCATACCAGCAGTGCAGCCTGGAGCAAATCAATACTTTTTAAAGTCTTGTCTGGGTTTATCATTCAATATCTGTGGTAGGTTTTTTGCTATTTATCTGTACTTAAAATAGGTAAAAGTATTGATGATTAAAAGGCTTGGTATGTGTGATACAGAAAAGCCTTGAAATCTTCTCAAATACATGCAGAGTATTTTTATCCAAAAATACATTTGCAGAATGATTTTTCATCTCACTATTCAAAAAATAGGTTAGGTGTGCATGTGTTTCTGTACATGAAGAGTTTGTATTCTAAAGTATCATGACAGCAAAGAAGATTTTGGATATCCTTGTTTGGGATACGAGAGGGTTGTTGTGATTTTCTCAGTCACAGTAATAGTGCTGGGAAAGAGTTGGAGCTGGGAACTGTGTCTAGATACCTCCAGCTGAATGTCCCTGCCTTGGATGCAAGGTCCATCTTTCTCTCTAATGGAAAGGTTTTGTTGCTGTTGTTGGTTTTGTTGTTGTTTATTTTTGTTTCAAAATTATTTATAGTATGATTTCAGATGGGCACAGTTTGAAAGGAGTTTTATTGTTTCCTCCTGCTATTTGAGAAATACCTGGTGAGCATCTTCCTGGTTTTAGGAGGAGTCCTGAACTTGAGGAGCTCTGGCACTTCCAGAGCAGCTTCAGATCTTGTCTTGAACTGAAGGAATCTTTGTTACTGAAGGAAATAAATGTGATTTGTGTCATAACAGAATGACAGTATAAAAAGAACTCATTATCCACTCAGTTTTGCATAAAGTGTTGAAGAACTGAGCTCCTGGCCTGATATGCATTTGAGGTTCTAGAGCGATGTGTTTGCTTTTATTCCTCACTTTTCTGGGGACCTATATCTGGTTTTCCGCAGCTGTATTTGACATATTTAAACAATTTTGTTCAGAAATTATTTCACCTGTCCTGCTCCTTTGTTTTTGAACAGAACTCAAAGCACCCAGGTATCAGACAATGAAAGATATTTACCAGTGGCAGGATTTTATTTCTTCACAGAGACTGTGGAAAAATGAGGTAATTGCTGTGGTGGCTGCTGGAGCTGCCTTTGATGTAATGATGAGGTGATTGGATTATCTTGTCCACCTGGATATGCTTTAGCTTTGATTCTCCATTGATTCTGTGGGAAATCAAGCTGCTTGCCAGGCCCACTTAGTGAGGGACTGTCGCAGATGCCTGTTCATTAAGAAAAGGAAATGGTATTTTCTCGTGGCCATATGTTCTTTGGGATTCCCCTCTGCAACTCTCCAGAAACCTGCTTGTCACCCTCAGAGATAGTGTATGCACAGAACTTGAACACTGGAGCTTGTAAAGGGACTGAAAAACTAATAAAAATGTGACAAAATAAGTCCTTACCCTAAAAGGAAGAGGACTTGCATATTGATAACTCTGAAATGAAATAATCAAAAATTCATGATGGTGCATTGTGGATTAAGTGCATGTCTTCATGACTAAACCAAATGTGAAATTGGAGTTCAGAATATTCTACTACCAGCAGAAGTAGAATTTTTTCCTCCATCTGTTTTACTGGTAGCATAAACTTATTCTGGTGTCTGCACAGCACTTGAAATTATTTTAAAGTTGTTATTAATATTTTGTTATCAAAATTCTCAGATTAATAAAAAATATGCAATGACAGTAAGCAATGCAGAAAGGAAAGGTAATTTGTTGTTACAATGTAATGGTAGTGTAGTGTAAAGGACAGGATCTGTTTTGCCAGGTACGAATCTCCCTTACGTCCTTGTATGTGAGAGCAAGTATTGGAATTCACCCAACAGGCAGAGTAGGTGACGTGGAGTTGAATGTTTTGTGGAACATTTTAATTTCAAGGGAGTTCCAATGGAGTTTTGACACTGACCTTGAGTGCTTTGCATGCAAAACTCTGAGGTCATGAAAATAAGTGGCAAAATGAGAGTACCCAGCCAAAAATGGCAAGAATTTGATGCTTTTCAACAGAACATTTTGGCAGGTCCTAGCCCCCCACCCCCTCGCCTCTGAACAAAAGAATGCACAGTTTGTCATGGTTTTTTTGAAGGCCTGAAATAAGTACATGCTTTGGGGCTCATGGGACATCTCATGGATATCTCAGTGAAATACATTTAAGTGTAACACATTTCATTGTGACCAGGATCCCGGCTGGCCTCAGTCTGCAAGCCAACAAAACACCTGTGCACACATTAGAGAATCTGTTAACATAATTAAAACAAATTTGTCTAAAAAAATCTGTTAATTAAAACATACTGAGTGACCCAGTGACTTTTAGAAAAATGATTCATGGATGCCAGTGATGCATTTTGTGAATTCTAGCCTGAGAAAGTGGGAGATTTTAACTCACTCTCTAATTAATTCATTAAAAGCGGCCCCTTCTGGTGTTTAACACTGCATGGGCAGCTTAGAGCAGACTGAAGAATGTCTGACCTAAGGGAATCACAGAGGGAATTTGGGGAGGCAGGAGGCAATTACCTGTACTGGAATTTGGCCAGGAGATGGGAGCTAACATTGCAGTGCTCATTAAACCCTGTGAGTAATGAAGAACCATCTTTTACTGCCAGGTAGAAAGGAATGTGGTTGATCTTGGAATGACTTGGCAGGATTCACTTTTTCTGGTAACAGTGAAATGACTGACACTGTCAGGAGCTAGGAAGTACTCACTGGATCAAGCATTTCTTTTGTCTGGTGGGCTTCTCTCTGGCAAATTCATTTTCCTCTGCAAAAGATGTGGTTAGAGGATCAAGAAGCCCATGAAGAGCATTCTTCTTGATGTCATAAGTGAGCAGCCTTGTTCTTTGTTGAAAAAAATGTGTTGGGCATTGCAAGGTGTTTCTGATAACTGCCAAAAAGGGGGTTTGCAGGTTATCACTTTCTTTTTCAGCATATTCCAAGTGGTCATACTTTGTGTTTCATGACAGAATCTTTGAATTTGATGATAGAGTGTATTTATCAAAATTATTCCACAATTTCTATAAATATCCTATTATTTTTATTTTCAGTGTGAAATCATGATTTTCAAATATTTAATCAAGATTCTGAATACTACATTTAGCATAAGTATTTAACTTACACGTTAATGTGGTTTGTTTTTGGTTCATCTGTCTCCTTTAGCTGAAAATTCTTAAAAAATTGCAAAACTCTTGCCTGGACTATAAAGTAGAGCTATACTGATTCTTTCTTTGTTTTTAAGTAGAGAAGAAATATAATTATTTCAAAGGCTTACATTTCTCAGAGGAACATTGGGACCCAACTGACTTCAAGAACTTCTTTAAGAGATTGTGAGAAATCTCAATTAGCACTTTCTGTATGTTGTGCCTACCCAGGAACTGTCAGAATAACCAGCAAAGTTTGCCTGAGGAGGCAGTATGGTTTTATTCATAACCTAAACATCACAAATCTTGGTTTTTGTTCCATTGAACTTCCCACTCTGTATCTGTTTCCTTTCAGTTTTTCCTGCTGTTTTTGTTTAATTAGGCTGCCAGACCTTTGGTCAGGGACTGTTTTACTGTTTTTATACACTGTAATTATAATAAGAGCATGTGAGATTGTCAGCACTGTGTAGAATAAATTTCAAGTACTTTAAACCAATTTGAAATTACCAATTTCACCGAGATTCTCATTCAGCAAGGCACTTGACTGTGGGGTTGTCTTTTAGCATATGAATGCCACTCTTGATTATTTTAAGGGTTGAATTCAAACACCTGCTGGAGTGCTTTGTACTGAAATATATTCTAGAGTAAAACTGCTCAGAAATGCACTTATAGGCAGAGTTTAATTCATTCTAGCTCTATCATACTTCTGAGACAGAATGATATGCTTGTGGGGAGGAGCTCAAAGCTCTGGTTCATGTGAAAAGGGGAGATTTCCTCCACCCTTGGTGTTTGATTTGTTTGTCAGCCCCCCAGGAAAACCAGGACCCTCGTGCCCAATCATTCTGCCAGTGTCCCATTACAGGATCCTTCACTGAACAGTCCTGCTGGATCAGTGGTGGTTCAGCTGACTTGTGCAGGGACACACCAGCAGCATAAGGGAGACCCCTCAATGTCTCTTCCTACTTTCTGACCCCTCAGCAGGTCGCCCACTTTATTCAGTTGTGTTCCCTGTTGCTGGTGACTGCCATTGCTTGGGAAGGACTTACACTGACAGTTCATGGAATAACATTCCTTATAAACATAAAATTGTGACAGTTTAAGGTTCAGAGACAGCCAGTGAAAGTATCTGACTGCAAAAACATATTCAAAGCAATTCAGAGCAGCTCTAATTCCCAGTAAAAGTATCCAGTGTGCAGAGTACATTTCTTACCCACGGGGGAAGAAGTTGGGTTCAGCCTGTTGACTGATCCCAGTAGTTACAATGGAGTCTTCCCTAACTTCTATTCTCAGCTTACTTTATGTTTAGGTGGAGCTCAAGTGACTCTTACTCATGCATGCCTTTGTTACTGATTGGTGTGAAATTCTCTCACCTTGCTCAGAGGTGTAATCAATAAAGCACAGAGCACGTGCCCCGTGAGGGGTGGTCACACTCCGGGGTGGGGGATTTTGGGAAGGGGATGTGTGTTAATACAATTGTGTTGTAGTGAACTGAGCTCATCCAAGGAGGGGGATTTTGGGAAGGGGATGTGTGTTAATACAATTGTGTTATGTGAACTGAGCTCATCCAAGGAGGGGGATTTTGGGAAGGGGATGTGTGTTAATACAATTGTGTTGTAGTGAACCGAGCTCATCCAAGAAGGGTGCTTTCACCCCGGTTCCTGGCTCAGCCACAAGACACCTCCTATCTCCCGTGGCTGACAGGCCCTGTGCAGTTTATCAGCTGCAGAGCACCATGGAGATCCCCTCCCTGCCAGGACTCCCAGAGAACTTGGCCGCGGTGTTTCCACTCCGCTCCAGCCTCCGTTCCATCCCCCTCAGCAGGGCTGTGGCTGCAGGTTGTGTCTGTGGGGAACCATCCTGGAGCAGGCTTGGAGCATGCCAACAGCATTCCATCTAGGGAGCAGCTGCATTTTACCCTATAAATCCTGTACTGTTACAGCTTCTGTTAGGATGTGAATATAACTTCTCAGTGTCCTCTAATTTTACCACCGGCCTTTTTCCACAGGCTTGAGAAATCTATATAAAAATGAATCAGGATCATTTCCCTTGAAAATTTGAGAAGTTTTTCTCTTCTGTAAATGCATGAAAGATGCATTTAGTTAGTTTATGAGAGATGTATTTTGTTGCAATGAATTTCACTAGCCCAGAGAAGACCTCTAAGAGATATGATAAGGCAGTCTTGCTATGTTTTAGTCTACTAGGCTGCCAGCTGTTTGCACCCAGTATTTGAATGCTGAGGCTTTTACATATTTAAATGCAGGCAGAAGAGCTAATTAATAAGAAAAAAAAGTGAAATCTTTGACCTCTTTCACTGACCATTTAGCCAGTTATAGCCTAAAATCGTTTCAATTTAAAGGTTCCCCCCACCCCCCTGCCTTCCTTTTATCCATTTTATTTTTGTTTGGAGTTGCTCAGAGCACAAGTCTTATGAGAAGTAGCTGAGGGTAATGGAGGTTCTTTAACCTAGAAAAAAGAGGCTCAGAGGGGACATTATCACTCTCTAGTGACCTGAAAGGCTCTGGGGGACCTTATTACTCCTTGCAACTACCTGAAAGGAGTTTTGTAGCAAGGCACCTGCCCCTTCTTCCAAGTAATGAGCAAAATGGCATCAGGTTATGCTGGGGGAAGTTTTGTTTGGATATTAGGAAATATTTCTTCACTGACAGTGTTGTCAAGCATTGTAACAGGCTGCCCAGGGAAGTAGTTGAGTTACCATCCCTGGTGGCATTTCAAACACACGTAGATGCGGCACGCAGGGACATGATTCAATGGTGGACTTGGCAGTTCTGGGTTAACAGTTGGACTCAATGATCTTAGAGATAATTTCCAACCTGAGTGATTCTTGATTTACCTGGAATAAAGCTCCATTCTGCACAATGTTATTTAGATGCAGAATGCTATCAGGAAGATGTGTTAAATTTTATTGCAGCATTTCATAAATGGATGCTGCTTGTTCAAGAAAACCCATTTCAGTGGGCTAAGTGAAAATAAATAAAAAGATATGCATTATTTACAGACCATAATGTGAGTAAGAAGGCTGCATGCACAAATAGCAGATGAAAACCCGGCAGATGTTGCAAGGAAAATTACTCTTCAGGCCCACATGCTGTATATATACACACTGTGTTAAAAACCAAAGGTTTTTCTGTTTTACACAAGAATTGTGAACCCCAGATTTTACTCAGAAACCCAAGCATTGGCTTCCTTCAGCAGTAGGACTGCATCTTGGTTGCCATCTTCTTTCTTTATGTAAATAGGAGGAAGAGATTAACCTGTGTAATTAGGAGATTGCTCTTGCTTGATTTTCCTAAGTGCTATTTCCACCAGACCTAGAAAATAATCAGCAGCTTGCAAGATGTGCATAATACTGGCACGTAGGAGTCAGCTAGACAAACTCTTCCTCACATCCATGAATTGCACACCTGGGATAGGTTGCCCACCAAAACTGCTCTATCCCTCCCCTCATCATCTGAGCAGGGGAGGGAAAATATAATGAAGGGCTGAGAGGCTGAGATAGGGCAAGGAAAGATCCCTCGCCAGCTGGACTCATGGGCAAAACAGATTTGTCTTGGGGAAGATAGTTGAGATTTTACCAATTTCAATCAGAGCAGGATAATAAGAATTGAAACAAATCCTAAAAACACCTTTCCCCCCATCCCTCCCTCCTTCCTGGGCTCTACCTCCTCACCCTCACTGGTACAGTGATAGGGAATGGGAGTTAAAATCAGTTTATAACACGTTGTTTCTGCTGCTGCTTTCTTCTCAAGGAGAGGTCTCATTTCCCTGCTCCAGTGTGTGTCCCTACCACAGGAGACAGTCCTCCATAAATTTCTCCAGTGTGAGTACTTCCCACAAGCTGCAGTTCTTCATGAACTGCTCAAGCATGAGTCCTTTTTCCTTGGTTTAATTCTGTTCACAGTTACATTTTTCTTCTTGATGGGTAGTTAAGCAGCTCAAAAAATCTCCCTCCCAAAATATCTACTCTGTCAGAGATAACCTGTCTTGGATGCAGAGTGTGTCATGTCATTGTCAGGTGTCCCAAGTTAAGTAGGGAGGATAAAGCAAGGCAGAAGAAGCTTCCTGAGAAGTCGAAGACCAAGAGTCAGAGAGAAAAGGATGGAGCTGTTCTGCAAAAGAAGTCAAGATGGGAGCAAGGGTGACAACTCTGCATGCAGGGAAAGCCTTCTAAGAGGACATCTCCTGGCAGTCTAATCCTAGGCTGTACAATGTCATAGCAGAGCAGCCTTGAAGGCAGTCTCCAAGTATTTGAGTTTACTTAAGCTTTTCTGACCTTACAAGAGCTTTCTCCATCAGCAGAAGGTGGCCAAGAACCTTGCAGACACAAATCACAAGACAAGGGGAGTGATGCTCAGGACTCCTGTGTGGTTCGAGATGACAGATTTTGTATTATTGTCTGGTTTAGGCTTTCTCTGAGAAGTTACAGAGCACAAAATTAAGAACATGGAATAAACATACTAAAAATACATAATGAAATATTAGGCTGAGTTTTATTCTACCCATTTTACCCCTGGGGCAGCAACAGGACAGGTTTATATCTGTGCCCCATGGTCTTGAAGCTTATACAAGGAACCTCCTGAGGAAGATATTAACTCTTGATAGTTGCATGTTTTTCTCAGTAAATTATGATTTGCGAGTGGACCTCTATTTTTCAATAGGAAAGTTCAAAACAGGTACTTGATGGAATCATAGAGTGGATCATTTAATTCCAACGCTGAAATCTTCCCCCAACTCTTCAGCCTTAAAAATGCAGAACATTTCAAATGGAGACAGTTTCATTTAATCAGCATTGCAAAACAAAGCAAGCTTTCCACAAGGTGTCATGTATTAACTTGCCTCCTTTTTTGACATTGGATTTAGTGTTGAAGTGTCAGAGATTCCCCTGGGACTGAAATTCTGTTTTCTACATAACCCTAAGTGGATCTGCTTCACTTGCTGTACTGGTTTGATTTCTTAATTTATAATGCAATTACTCTTGATTTATATCACTAAATGAGAAGGTGTTTTTCAAACCAACAAACATGAGCCACCTGGGTGTTCTTAATTGCCAAAATTAGTTGTTCACATATGCCTGCTTTTTATGCGATGGAATTATTTTATTTAAAGCCCAAGTTTCCATTCAAGAGGAGAAGGAGGAGGAGTTCCTATTTGCAGTGCTGGTGCCAGCTGAAGTGATTTATCTGTGCACTGCTGTGCCATGTTGTGTGGGTTTTCTAACTCTGCTCAGAAACCAGGGCTTTCCGTGGCATCTTTAAAAATCAGAATATTTCTGCTTTTCTTTTCAATTTCCAGACTGGTGTCAACCCCAGCACAGCACTCTCAGAGTATTTGTGTTATAGATAATTCTTACTCTGTCTTACTTGAACTGGTACTTTATGTTTTAGGTTTGGGACAGGTCCATGCCCCAGTGAAGACACAAGTGGCTGGAGGAAACCTCTTGAACCTTTTCCTTTGCAAGGTTCAGTATGTTCACGGTAATCCAGCATATCTGGGAGGCAAGAGTTTCAAATGAGACATTCTTAGAGAATAAAAGTTTTAATTTTTCCATCTTTCAAGGAGCATTGTGCGTACATTTGGAATGGCTCTGTCTGGAAGATGAGAAGTAAATCTGAGTCCTATGAGGACATTCTGAGTGCTCATTAATATTTTATTCTTACAAAAAGAGGGCCTAAATAAAACAATGTTTGAGGGTTATTTCACTGTCTTCCATTGTCTTTAGTTTTGTAATTGCATCCTGAATGAATATAAAGTTAGATAGGGGTTCTTTGCCCCACTTGCCTTATGTTCCTGAGAAACAAAAGGTAGAAGGAGCTTCCTTCTTGCTAGTCCTTGCCTTTCTGGTTCTTTTTCACTGTCATTAAGAACTTTTTGATGACACATAAATAGTGCAGCCAAATATTTGTAAATTCACAGGTGAAAAAGGGCATGTTTTACACACACAAAAAAAATCACACTGTTCACTTTCTATATAGCTAAATTTAATAAGCATGTTTATACATTTTTATTGGTGCTGCTGAATGACTGAATTGGTCAAAAGGATGAGCCCAGCTTCTGTTGAGGATGGTAGTAGTAGTGATATAGTGATATATATATAGTGGTATAGTTACCTAGAAAGAGATATACTTTCCCTCTTCCTTTTGTATATAACTTGTCTGTTGAGACTTGCTAATATTCCCATTGAATAGCATCAATGAATGGCTATTTCTGAACAAATTAAATGTTAATAAGTCCTTGTTATAGGTGTCAAGAAAAGTAGCACTAATTGAATAATACATGCTGAATTGGCCCAGCTTCTGTTGAGGATGGTAGTAGTAGTGATATAGTGATATATATATAGTGGTATAGTTACCTAGAAAGAGATATACTTTCCCTCTTCCTTTTGTATATAACTTGTCTGTTGAGACTTGCTAATATTCCCATTGAATAGCATCAATGAATGGCTATTTCTGAACAAATTAAATGTTAATAAGTCCTTGTTATAGGTGTCAAGAAAAGTAGCACTAATTGAATAATACATGATGGTTCACTGATAAGAATCAATGACCCAGTCTATAAAGCCTAAAAAATTCACATTCAGGTACTTGCTTAGGATAAATTACCATGGAATCCATGTTACAAACCCAGCCTTGCAGGTTTGTAAGGTTCTGCTTTAGTTGCTTAAAGGATAATTTGTTGCAGTGTCTCCCTCATTTGATTTTAGAGTTTGCTTTCTTTTGAAAAAGAAATACCTATTTTAAAAGGTGTTACCTATCTAATTCCATTGAAAGCACTGGAGAATATTTACATTATTTACCAGAGTCCTAGAGAAAAAAATTGGGACATGAGATATGTTTCTTAGTGAATTTTTTTTAATGAGGAGGGCTATCTTCATTAAGCTAGGGAGAAAGGCTTGGATAAAATGGATGTAGACTTTTCTTTGTAGTGTTTAAGTCTATTCTTTTCCTGATACTGCAGAGGAAAATGCAGTATTCAGAGATAAATGCACAATATGGAATGACTCAGCTCTCATTTCTCAAAGAAGAGAGAATGTGACTGTCATGTTTGTATCTGGATAATAATATTCCATGAATCTGAGGGGAGAAGCATGCAGAATAATTTTATTAGTTTGCATATATGTGACAAATATCACAGTTTTGGAAAGCCAGTTAGCATGCCTTGTAAAATGTTATTTTATTGGCTGTACTGATAGTTTGATACCATTCTGAGATTTTTTTTCCAGTTTCTTAGTAGTAAAAATACAAATATTTTTAGCGTATGAGTTACAAGTTCACACACATTATTGTACCACTGCTGGGATTTTTCTAACACCTTCTTAATAGCATTTTATATTGTGTGATAGATGTAACTGCAGTTGCTGCAAAATAACTGTGGAAAGGTCTGGAGAATTTGTTCTCTGAATAATTCCACAGTTTATCTCAGTTTCTGCTGAAAGAAATGTGATGTATTTGAAATTTGAAGAGGAAATCAATGCATGTTTTACATATTATCCCTCAAAACATTTGTGAATCCTTCTATAGAAAAATATAGCTCCACCCTTTGTGCTTCCTTTCAAGGAAAGATCTCTGCAGAAAAAAAATTCCCCTTTTTAATCTGTTTTCATCAGTGAATGGAGAATAAAGGAGGGTAGAGATGAGCAATTTCTCCCCTCCTTGTTTCTTGGAATTTTACTACTGTAAAATGCCATCTGGGGAGAGATCAAGATAAAGAGCTGAGCTCAGAGCTAAATGGTCAGGGGCTGGAAGCTGTGGGAACTGAGCACACCAGGAACAGTCAGTGTCTCTCCACAAGAACCTGTTGTCTCCGTGGGGCTGGAGCTGGAGACTTCATCTGGAATCCACCAGATAACCATATTTAAACTTACAGCATCAATCTACTGACCTTAATCCTTGAGTGCAGTTACTGGGGTAGAGTCTGTACTATATTTTCTGTACTGAACAGAGGAGATATTGCCTAACAAAAGAAAGAAATGGAAGTTTGTGATTTATGAGGTTCCCTTCCTCCAGTGACCATGACAATGGTCTCATATATCAGGTTACCTGGTGTATAGGACCTGGCAGCAGAACATCAACATTTCATGCTTTCCTTCCCTGCAGACAGTGAACAAAAGGATCTTTTTTTCTGGGCTCCTGTCTGTGCTGCTGCTGCTATTTTGTTTTAATTGTGTGATATGGAACAAGTTAAATTGAATCTACAGTTAAAACCTGTTGGGTTGACAACAGATTTATTTAGAATGCATTTAAAAAACATTAGTGGGGGAGAAAGATAAGCTCTATTTGATGGATAAAACACTCTAAATGGCCTTGAGATTTTCAGTGTTTCTGCCAATGAGGGCTTGATGGAAGACTGTTTAGCTCTTATCAATGAGTTTTTTCTTGCAGTCTGAATGAAACTGCTTTTTTTTTAATCCCACATTGAATCCCTCATAGTAGTGGTGGCTTTCTGTCCCACCAGCACCACCCACATTTTTTCCCTGTTGACCCAGTTCTTCCCACAGTCAATTCCTCTATTCTTTGTCAATATTTTAATATACGTCCACTATTTTTAATATTTTTATCTTAATATTTTTAATAGTAAAATTATTTTTTTAATCCTCTCTTACTGTTGACAAAATTAAGCACCTCAGCTGCACTGATCTGTTTTGGAACTTGTTTGAATATCTAAATTTTCCATGCATCTTTGAGATGTACAAGTGTGGTCTACTCAGTTACTTTGAAAGTAATGAATTAAAACCATCCAAAGAGTTGCCCTGAAATTGTTGAGCCTCCTGATAAAATAAAGCTAGATTTAAATATCTTTGTGGAACACAAGAAGCTTCCACAGTAAAAACGACCAAATTATGATGACACAAGATGGTGGGGTATTTTTTTTTGTTTGTTTGTTTTGTTTTTGTTTTTTTTTTTAAACCAAATCTGTGTGAACCACATTTTTGGGGTGTGATTACAATAATTACAATTACATGGCTTCATGTATTTTGCAGCATGAAGCTCTTGGTGAACTTGCAAGAAACTGGAGAAGAGCATGAAAGCATTTCCAGATGCAATAGGATTTTGTGGAATATTATTAGCAACCCCTATTTTTAAATGAAGATATATTCAGTAATCCTATGTGTGTCATAAATATAAAAGCTGATTTTTTTATACCAGTAGAAACAAAATCTGGAAGTATCACTGGGTATTTCTGTGTGATTTGGAAGAAAAGACTTTCCTAAGCATTGCATGCACATCAATTTTTATACATTCAGCTCTACTAAAATAAGGATAATTTTGCAAGTGGGCCAAATTACTCAAGTAATTTCTGATAGCTGATTCACCACAAGTAGTATTTTAACATAAGTATAAGTTAAAATAGCATCTGAAGAACCCTGGCCTGATTTTGTGGATCTACTGATCTTTTTTTTTCAGTAATCTGCAAACAAAAGGCCATATTCACTTTCTTCTGTCTTGGCTCTTGTGGCAAGCTCTGTTCTGATCCTCTCCCACATCTGTTGAAAGTATTTTGAAAGTATTCCTGTTATTCCTTTAACCACAGTCTCCTTGTTATTTGTTATCTGTGGTGTGCTTGTGTGAATATTTTCTGCATGATAAGTTTCCACTGAATTTTGAGCTATTTCTTATACATCCCCATGGCAATAGTCTGTTAATTTTTCTTGGTACAGAGTAAAAGATCCTATTTGGGGCAAGCAGGTTGAGCATTGACAAGGAATGGTTGTGAAGTAGTGCTGAGTA
Organism: Pyrgilauda ruficollis; assembly: GCF_017590135.1. Lineage (NCBI taxonomy): Eukaryota > Metazoa > Chordata > Aves > Passeriformes > Passeridae > Pyrgilauda > Pyrgilauda ruficollis. Next base: position 637,621 of record NW_024531377.1, read on the forward strand.
ACTGCATTTTGGTTTTGCATGCTTGACAAAATGTTGGAAGAGTATTCAAAGATCTATTTAAAATGAGCCCCAGACCTCAAGACACCAATTTAGCTTTTATTCCATTGTCTGATATGAGTCTTGATTCTCTGAATAAGTCCGAACTACTTAAGAAGTACAATAGTAGAAGTCAAACTTCTGGTAAACTATCAAATTAGATTAAATTAGGTTAAATTTCTCTTGCAGGTTATTTTACACTTCATAGATGTTCATGCTGTATTTGGAGTTAGAGCTGACCAGAGTAGGGATTTTCCTTCCAGGAGAAAAGTAAAGAAAATAATTTTTTTGGAACCTTTCCTTCAATAACAGTAAAACAAAAAAATTTTCAAATGCACCTGAATGGTGGGCATACATGATACTGACAGGCAGGTGTTAGTGGGAAAGCAGAATGAGATACAGTGAAGAGCAACAAAAAAAATCATTGTTTATGGATTTTCTGGACTGTCTGTTATGGTATGATCCTTTCACAGCACAGAAATGAATGTTGCTTAAGAAGCATCCATTGCTTGCTTTGTTCTCTCACTGAAAGCCTCACGTCCTGCATTCTAATCTGACTGAAATGCTGACTTCTTCCTCCTTCTTAGGGAAACTTCTGTTGGAGTCCAGAGAAATATAGGAAGTCAGGATGTAATTTCAAGAGGGCATGTAATTTCAAGACATGCTAGAACTCTGGGAGGTGATGGGGACTATGGGGACTGAGGTGGGTTTTCCTGCTGTGAAGTAGTGCAGAGGCTCTCGGATATCGTGAGCTGTCCTGGGGGACTTCCATGTTTTCCAGCTCTTTGACTGCAGAAGGCTTAGTTTCCCTTCCAACAGTGCCTTTAAACTTACTTTTTATCCCCTTGAATTGCACAGTATTTTATAATTAATGGATAAAAATAGGTGAACAGCTATAAAAAAAGCCCACACAAGATCTTTTAAAATGCCCTTTTTTAGGATTATTGACTTCTGCAGGGCTGAAATCGATAGAAAATACAGTCTTGATTTCGTCAGTGCACAAACCCATGGAAATCTATAATAACCTCTAGGGAGAGAAAATCAAAGTTCGTGGGTTCAGCAGCTGTGAGAAGACTCATCAGCTCCAGAGCTGAGCATGTATGTTGTCAAAACAGATTGGTACTAAACAAAAGTAAACTTTTGGAAATATTTTTGTTTGGCTTATTTGTGCAGTAACTGCCCTGGCTAATCCTTATTAAAGTGCAGGAAGGAAGGGAAATAATTCCTCCCTGTAAATTAATCTAAAACACCAAAGAGCACCTACAGGAGTACAAGGATGTATCCCTAAAGGATTACTTTGAACAATGCAAAAAATACAGCAAAGTACCCAGGTGGTGGTAACTGATGGTTCCTTTTTGCATTTCACTAGGAAAAGGAATGCCTGAGCCTAAGGGACTTAAGATCCACATCCAAGGAAAGGACAATACAGAAAATTAGAGGGACCGCCGTGAAATAGTTTTATACCTAATTCTTTTATTATGTCTATCCTTGTATATGTTTAACTTCAGTTGAAGAATCAAATTGAAATTAGCAGGTTGAAATAAGTATGATTATATTGAAAAGGGAAATGTGGAACCAATAAAATATTTTTCAGTACAACTTTTGATTTAACTGTGGAACTGTCAGACACAGGAAGCTATTGGTGTCATGAACATAATATTTATGAAATGATAAAGTAAGAATTTATATTGGATATCCATAGGTGCTCTAATTAATGACCAGTACTTGTGGAAGGATTTCAAACAGGTATTGCTTGGTGATGAGGTTTGGGAGCATTTTATTCTTCATTTTACTTGCACTGAAGGCCAGCTGTAAGTGCTGGTTGGCCCAGGCAAATGACAGATCTTATTACCATTTACAAATACCTAATTTGGAAATTTTTTTTTTTCGGTGATTTTTTTTTGCTTATTTCTTTAACCATGAATATGTCAAACACCCCCTGACATGTGAGGGTGGATTAACCTGTTTAGAAAGCCTGTGGGGATCTGTGTTCTTAGATGTATTGAAAAAGTGCTAAGAGAAGACCATGAACCATACAGCTGGCTATAATTCATAGTTAAATAAGAATCCTATTTAAAAAAATCTTAAAAAATCTTTTCTTGTCAGAAACTAACCTGCTTGTGTCATTTATCTTCATGCTTAGTATTTGTTACTTAGACAAAACTGGACAAATCTCAAATGTTTCCAGTAGTCCCATTCGTTTTCAGGGGGTTTTATATCTGGAAAGGGGTTTTTAGCTGTTATTTAAACACAGTTGCTTTTATTTTCTCTGTGTGTTTTCATTGAGCACTTAAGACAAAGAAGTAGGGTGGGTCCTGGCTGATATGTTATTTGCAATAAGAATGTTTCTAAAGCTCAATGCTATTTTATTTGAAAGGTCTGTATGTGACTCTTTTTGAGCTAGACTGTCCTACAGTGCTTCAAAGATCATACAAAGTTGTCAGTGTTGCTCTTGTGCATCATACTGTGGTTTTTAAAATAATATCTTTAAAAAAAAATTTCTGTATTAGAACTTGCATTCATCCAGTACCCAGTTGCACGGTGGTTATATTAAGCACTGAGAAAACAAATCTTCTAAAATTCTGAAATTTGTCCAAATTGTATTTTATTCAGCTTCATAACACTTTCAACTAATTTTTAAATGTAATTTTTCAATGATTCTGTCACGCAGTTGTCTAACAAGTTGCTCATGGCATAATGAAGATTATTCTTAGACAGTGAAAGACAGAACAAAGCCACCTTCATGGGATTTATATCTCCTTTTTTTTGAGATTCATTTTTGTTAGGAAAGAACACATGTGAGGGTTGATGCTCTGGGAAGCTGATTCTGGAGCAGTATTTTGGAAATATAGCAGAGGGGTATATGAGAGAGAGTTATGGATAAGGGGATACTGTGGGATTGAAGGCAAGGAACATTCCAGTCTATTCCTGAGCTTGTTAGCACAGGGAAAGGAGGGATTTTAGCAGCACTGGAAAGATGAAAGTGAGAGCATTAATAGACTTGAGGGTTTAATGCAGAAAGGGAAGCGAAAACCAAAGATCATGGAACGGTTTTGTTTGAATGGGATCATTAAAGACCATCCAGTCCAAACCCCCTGCAGGACAGGGGCACCTTCAACTAGATCAGGTTGCTCAGAGTCCCACCCAGCCTCCCCTCGAATGGAAACATGGGGCATCTACAGCCTCTCTGGGCAACCTGTTCCAGTGTTTGACCACCCTGTTCATGAAAAATTTCTTCTTTATGTCTATTCTGTATCTTTTAGTCTAAAACCCCTTGTCCTGTTGCTGTAGGCTCTATTAAAATGTCTGCCATCTTGTAAGACCTCTTTAAATCCTGAAAGGTCTCCATAAGGTGCCCATAAAGCCTTCTTGTCTCCAGGGTGAACAACCCCAACTCTCTCAGTCTTTCTTCCAAGGAGAGGTGTTCCATCCCCTTGATCATTTCTGCGTCCCTCCTCTGGACCTGCCCCAGAACTGAACACAGTAGGGTTTCAGCAGACCAAAGCAGAGAGCCAGAGCCACCTCCCTCACCCTGCTGGTCATGCCTCCTTTTGTGCAGCCCGGGTACAGTTGTTTTTCTGGGCTGTGGATGCGCACTGATGGATCATGTCTAGCTTTTCGTCCACCAGTCCCCTCAAGTCCTTCTCAGCAGATCTGCTTTCAACCCCTTCTTCTTCTCAGCCTGGATGGTAAAAGGGGTTGTCCTGTAAGTAAGCAATCAGAAAAATCTGAAAACTTTTTGGTTTTATTTTTTGTGGAATTAATTCACTTCTCACGTAAACTGCTGTCAAAACTCAGATGTGCACAGAAATGTGGAACACTTGAAGCAGCATGCAACTTGTAAACACCAAACATTTTCCTTACACCTGTTTGTATTTCTAGCACATTTCTGCCTGCTGGTTCTATTTCCATTTGGTAGGAATACCAAATGAGGCATTACTGTAGTTGCAGCTCTGTGAAATGCTCTGTGTTCATTTGTGGTCCTGCATTAATGACCAATATGATATGAACAGGGCATGATGTAATTAAACAGAGGCTTAAAGAGACAGAGATCATTAGTGAAGCCAGGAGACAGGAGGGACAAATTTCAGGGACAAATTAACAGCATTCATATCTTATAAGCTACCACCACAGGTGACAGTCACCAGCCAATCTCACTTTTCTCACAGAAATTTGCCCTGCAGGTTTGGAACTGCTCTGGATGGAGTCAGTTCCCTGCATTTGCTGCCAGAAGTTCTCTGTACACTCTCATCTTCCTGTTTTTCTCTTCCAGGGGGAAGGTTGAACTGAGAGGGGCTCTCTCTGCCATGTGGTTTCCTTTGTTCCTGGGGAGTTCATGGCATTCAGCATCTTGCTGTTGGTTGTTTATTACTGGTATCTTGGTTGTTGCTGTTTTGTGTTTTAGTAAACTGCTATTTTTTCACTTATGTCTTCTCACATTCATCTCCCCTTATGGGTGAAAGGGAAGGGGGTAAAAATACAAGGGGAGGTGACTAATTTTTGAGTGTCTGCCCCCTAAATTGTCTTAAACCAAGACAAGAGTATAACTCCAAATTTCCACAAAGACATGTTGCACAACTTTAATTTCTATCTCAGAATGCATTTTGGCTTGCTTGTGTTGCCCAGTCATGTAAATACACCTCAAACTCAGACCAGGATGGAACTCACCAGGCAGGCTCCAGAGATGTGAGATAGTCAAGGCCTCTCATTTGCTGATGTAAATAATAGGGGAGTAAGGAACTAAATACAGGGATAAGGGCCAGCCCTGGAGCAGGGAGACTTGTGGGGCCAGAGGAGCTGTGAGATTTCAGAAAAATCTGCTTCAGGGACCAGACTGTTCAGCAAATTTCAGCTGGTGAACCAAGGGGCATGTGGTCCATCCTGTGCTGGATGCTGAAGAGGATCAGTTTTGAAAAAGTGAGGTAGATACCCACGTGCCCATGTAGTGTACCTATCATCACATTGCATCCTGCTGTTTCAGCTCTGCTTCTGTTGCCTGAGTAATCTTTAATTGTGATCAGAGCCAAACACCTGGGCAGGAAGCAGAGGAGACTCACAACAGTGATTTGTGGTAACCAGAGGCTGAAGAGAGTAAAAAGGAAATTACTTGAGGCCAGCATGCTCTAAGGTCCAGGGCACCCCTGGGCAGCAGGGGTTTGAAATCCAGGGTGGAGAGACGTAAAGGCCAGAGGTCAGCCTGAGCAGTTTAAACCTGGGACAGGCTAGTTTCTGACCTGGGCATGGCAAACACTGGGGACAGACTCGTGTTGAAGCAGATCTGCCTGGAATGCCTAAATCTGGAGCTCTAGAAAGTGGGACTGTTTGGAAGGTGAAGATTTCATTTTTGCTTTTTGAATCATAGAATCACTCAGGTTGGAAAAGACTTCTAAGATCATTGAACCCAACCATTAACCCAGCACTGACCACTAAGCCATGTGCCTAAATATCTCACGCCATATTTGCTTGTAAACTTTCATTGTCCTTGCAATGATCCTTCCAGAAGGCAGATGAAGTAAAATTCCTGATTCTTTTTCTTCCAAACGACAGTTCCTTCAGTACCTCTCCAAGTGCTCTCAGTTGGCATGGAAACATGATGTTGAAGCTCTGACGGGTCATCTGCAGGGCCCAGTGTTTCCAGCAGGACTTGCACCTCTCTTGACTGTCTCCAGCTGATCTGTTTTCTTCAGCTAAATTCTAATTGGAGACTGAGCACAAACTGGGGCAGTGTTCAGAGGCAAGGAGAAAGAACACTTTGAGGTCTTAAATAATGAATACAGCAGGCTGTAAAGAAAAAAAATAGGGGGTAGTGGAGGAAATCATAACTGGAAATATGGAACACTGTCTGATTTTCCCAGTATAATTTCCTTGGCTCAACCAGTGGCAGATTCTGCCCTGTTTTCACACTACTATGGCAGTAGCACACTTCGAGCAACATTTGCTTTTTGATCCTCTCATGTGACTGTGGTTATCATAATGCCCAGGTTAAGAATAAATGTCTGCCTTTTGCATTAGGGTACACTGGAATATTTATACTTTCTAAGAAAATGACTTAGCAGTTATTAAGAATTATATTGACGTGCTCTTATTGTATTTATTAGGCTAGATATATTTTTCACATCTCATTGTAGAAATATTTGTGAATGCTGGTCTCTGCTACTGATGAAATGACCCCCATACTTATGCATAAAATAAATGTGTTTGTAGGTATTTGCTGTCCCTAAGCTCAGGAAAGGAAAATGATATAAAAGTTATGGAGAACATGTTAAAGATTTTGCTTCACTTAGTTGTTCTTTGAGCTGATGCATTCTATTTTTTTTCCCATGAAATAATAGCGAAGACCTGCTACAGCAACCCTTTTGTTCTGCTTTGTCTGGTGCCTTTTTCAATCATGTAATTTACATGAGATCTTCAGCACAATTGTGTGACATTGTTGCCCAAGTATTTCAGCATGATTTTGTTGAAGTACTTTGTCACAGAGGTTCATTTAATGGGAAGACTTGAAGGGCGTATCACTCACACCTTTTATTGCACTGAACATTTGACACAAATCCACAAAATTGACAGTCACAGCTTCAAAGTGTCCCACAGTAGCACAAGAGCCTCTCATTGTGTTGGACTATTGTTTTAACATGTCAGAGTGTATTTGAGAAACAATATGATTGCCTGTGGATAATGCTCTTGGCCTCGTTGTGCTGATTAAATAGATGTTTGGTTTGCAGGGAGTTCTGTAGCTCTCTGTTCAGCCTGACCTCCTCTCCTGGCTGCAATGAACTGGGGCCCATTAGCATTTGTTCTGCTTATTAGAGTGAGAGGCGATTGCCATCCTGAAAAACACCAAATAGCCCAGTTAGTACATGAGCTGCTTTTCTTTTCCCTTGGCCTCCACCCACTGCCACTGAATATCCTGAACAAATGCTGGAGACAGTTGGCAATATTGTAGAATAATTGATCTCTGCATCTGGCACAATCTGTTTGGCACAAGCTGGCACTTCAAGAGTGAGTGTTGCGCTTCTATTTGTCCCTTTGTCACCTTTTGTCTTACATAAATATTTGTGTCTTTAGTACTGAGTCTTTCATGTACTTGGGGGAACATGGTGCAAAGGTATCATAAGTGGGGTTCAGAATAACCCTGGCATAAAAAGCAGCAAAAACCTGATCATATATATTCAGAAAAAAGCAAGTGTAAAAGGCCAAATCTTGCTTTACAGCTCAAAGCACATTTCTTAACTCCAGCAAACATTTTTGGAGTTCTTGCTCTTTGGTGGCATGGGGGTCAGTCATGACAGGGAATTAATATGACCTTGCCACAAGTAACAATGGTGACTGACCTTGGTAAATATGAATTAACTTCTTTGGTCACAGTGGAGATGTTTCAAACAAACACTAATCGAATGAAATCAGAATCTCATTATAAACTTGGGCAGTGTGCAGCAGCTTAAAAGAACTGTATTGTTGACATGGCTGGGGCAGTGAGATGGGTCTGAGCTGTCTTAGCCCTTCCTTCTTTGGGTGATCTTCTTCAGGTCATCTCATTCCATGCTTTCAGGGCTCAGTAAATGCTGCTGCACACTGCCGTGTTGGGTCTCACCTTTTGCAACCCCCTGAGTGAAACTGGAAATGACTGGAGATGTTGCAAAAGAGCTGTACATCTTAACAAGACATGCTTTGTCTTTTAAGAAGGAAAAAGTGGGCAAAAAGTGGTTTCATGAGATCAGAAACACTTGGATAATCTGATGTTTTATAACTGTTCTAATTGTCTTCCTGCTGCTAAGTAAAATGTCCTCTCAGACCCTGCATTCTTTCATTTGGAGAGACTTGAGCCACTTCATTGAAAATAGAGGTCATATCCTCAGTTTGTACATATTATAATTAATAGTTGTATTTGTTTTCTGACCTGGCAGCACATCCTACACTGTCTCATAAACTTGTTGTATATATGGAAATAAAAGCAACTTAGTGGGAAGAGATGTTTTCCATAGGTAATGGGGTAGATGTGCTCAGCTTCTGTTAAAATCTCCAGAATGATCTCCACCAAAACATTATTCACTCCAGTGTCTGTTCTCAAGCACCAGAGCTCCTGCTTTAGCAATGTGTTAATGCTTTATCAACCTTTGAACCTTAAAGGTTTTAGACATAATGCTGAAAACGTCGTCAGCTAAGAGGTGAACCAGGAACTTTGATATTCTAGTCTATCATCCAGGTAGAGAAGATATGTTCCCTATAATTCCTGCAAGTTAAGAGAAATTGGCATTCCTTGATAAGAAATTAATATTTTCTTTAAAGAAAAATAAAAATAGGGCAAATACAGAGCTCAGAGATAAGAAGTGAATTGCTCTATTTTTGCTGCTGTGCAGCTGTGAAGAATGAGCTGTGTACTGAAGCAGTGAATACGTGAGAACAGTTAATATTGCCTCCTTCAGTGACTCTTACCCTTTAGCTGTATGTCCTTCACTGTATTTTCCATATTTTATTGTTTGAATAGCATGCCTTTGCCACAAATGGCTGAAAGCAAACCAATAAATGAAAGCACTCTGAGAACTGATAGTTCCTCTAGTCCTGCAATAGCCCCATTAGTTATTGTCTAGACAGCCAGTGCTGTTTTTCATTGCATAGTGATGCTCTTTCCTTCTGCCTACAGGAGCATCTCAAAGGGGGACTTTTAAAAGTATGTGGGGAAATTAAAGTTCTGCCTTGTTTTCTTTCTACCTCTTTTCCTTAAATGTTTTTTAAAAGTTCTTTGGAGAGAAGGGGATGAAGGCCTGTGATTTCTTGGAAAGGTAGCATGCCTTTTGAGTTTTGGTCTGCGTTAGTGGTTTTAACCCTTAGGTCTTCTGGCTGTCCATTTAGCTTAGAAGAAGAAATGATGGCTTAGATCTGTAGCGCACATCTCATCAGGGCATTTCCTGTTCCTACAGCAAAGCTGCTCTTTCTCTGCAATTCAGTTCCAGCCTTTTTGGTATTTGCTGGGCAATGATGTGACAATAGAGCGATGCTTGCTGTTCATTTTTAGCTGTGTTATTTAGCTTTGGGATGACAGCTCTTCCTGCTGTCCCAACTAATTGCAGGCATCAGAAAATATGGTGTGATGTCTAGGAGGAAGAGAGATCTGACTTCTGGCCCAGTTGTATGATTTATGAACAGGTTCATTTCTGCAGCTACAACTCTTTCATTTATTTGCATCACCTGAGTAAGATGTGCTGTAAAGCAGAATGTTGTTGATGACTTACAGTGAACTTTTGGACTTTTCCATGACTATGAGACTACTGAAGTGCCAGACTGCAGCCTGAGGCTTGAATCAAGGCTGTGTTTTGTTTCCCTGAGGAAGTCACTGAATCTCTCCTTGCTTCAGTGGGTGAGAATTAATTCATTCGTGTTTCAAGAATGCTTTGAGATTGTCACCTGGATGGAGTCATAGCAGTGCAGAGTGTGAACAGTGCACCACAGGATGGCTGAGCAAACCAGGAGCACTGAGGCATGTACAGAGCTGAACAATATCCAGGTATTGCTCAATCACATTTATGTCCCAAGGGATTAGAGTGCTGAAGTGTAAATGTGGGTTCTTTCCTTTGAAACACATGGAACAAAATGAATAATTTGTTTATTTGCAAGCTGACTGTCTCTTTGATAGTCTTCATACCCACAATTTAAATGTTGCAAGTGAAATGTAGTGTTACATTATCCACATGTCGCTCCTGACTTTTTTTTTTTTTTTTTTTTTTTTTGAGAAATAAAGTAAAAATAAATTGTGCTTAACATATCGTTTTGCAAAGTAAGCCTCCTGGGTTAAAATTCTGAGAGGACGTCTTGCTTGAATAGGAAAAGATACAAGTACAATTGTGTATCATTCTGTCTCATGCCCACTGCTATGCTTGTATAAATAGCACAGATCTGTTGATTCCTGCCATTTGTGGTTGGTTTAAAAGAGTGATGTCAAATGTCAGAGTTCTCCTAAATGTCCCCTCTTTCGAGACCTATATATTCATAATTGGTTTCTAACTAGGATTTTCTTTCATGACCTGAACAGAAATATTAAATCCAGAACATTTCTGTTATTTATGGCAAAATTTAAACAACTTAAGTACATAGTGGGAAAGGAATTAATACTTTGCAAAGAATAGTGCTTAGAAGAATTTTCCTTTTAGCATTAGCAGTAAATTTGTCAGTAGACTTTGGTTTACTCAGGTTTTTGATTTTTTTTTTTTTCAGCAAATGCTTTTAAATGTTTGCTCTCTTGATTGTTAGTGAATATTCAGTGCTTGAGCTTTGTGCCTACAGACTACTGATCAGAAGCATTTTATAATGCTTTTCCTGCTCCTTGATTAGACAAACATGTAAGCACTCTGGCTCAAATAGCTGTGTGGGTGAAGCTGAAGCTTCGTTGCTAGGAACACTTCTAAAAATTTTTCCAAACCCTTTGGTCAGAAAAAGAAGATCACTCAAGCATTTTCTGAGAACCAAACAAAAGAGATTAATAGGGGCTGAAAAAGGACTTTAAATAGCCAGAGAAATAGTGGTGGGTATCCTTTTTTCAGCATTTTCCTTGTTGTATTCAGACCAGAGAATAAGGTCACAGATGATGTAGATTCAAATGATCACATCTCTAAATAGCAGTACCATTAAAAATGGTTGCCTGGACTGGGAGAACCAGTTCTGTTGAGACTCATCCTTTACCTGTGATCCACAAAAATTCCTTGGATTTGATCTCCCCCAGTACCAGTGGGGGTATGGGCAGTGTATACTCTGTGACTGAGCCTGCAGCTAATTGGTGTCTGGGTGCTCCAGGCAGCAACTGAGAGACACCTGTAAAAAGAAGGATATGGTCTCCCTTTCCAACAAAGCCACTGAGATCCCTGCCTTGCTAGGGGCTGGAATGAGGAATGGAAGAAAACTCTTAACTGGAGGAAGAAATACTGGGCTGTGAAAGACCCTAGTGAAAAATAAAGGTCATTAGAGCTACAGAAAACATCATTCAAACTCTGATCTGCACCCTTTGAACTTGCCAGCTTTATCTCACAAGCTCCCTGTCGTTCCTGCGGGGTGTCAGGGAGAAGAGCAGGAATTGTGCTTTTCATCCGTCAGGCTGTGGGGAAATGTCAAGCTGTCAGGCTCTGGCGGTGGGAGCCAGCACAGCCGCTGGAGTCAGGGAGTGCGAGACGGCGTCTCCTCCCTCTGTGGCACTGCTCTAGACACGACCTCAGCCACATGCATCAGCTGGGCAGCAGAAGGGTGGATGCCAATGAAATACTTCTCACATTCCGTGGTGCAGCCGTAAATGTCAGAGGGAAAGTTACCCTAGCCCAGGTTTTATGTATTTAACTGTTTCGAGGCACGTGTTGCTTGTGCGTCTTCACCAGGGTTCATGAAGTGGTTTGTACTGAGACTGATAGAAACTGAATTATTTACTGCATTTATTGCAGACATTCATAAACCATTTGAAATCTGTGAGAGTGTTTGTTCTTACACCCTGTCAAACACTGAGGTTTGCAAAATATGTGATCTTCTTTGAGGTCTTCCCTTTCATGGGGAAGTGAAAACAAAGATTTGGTGAAACTAAAATGAGAATTTTGCTCCTGAAGTTGGTAGGCCCAGGACTCTCAAAGTATTGGCTAATCACCCTGATTGGGCTACTCAGAAATTTACATCAGGTAAATCACAAATTATTTGCAAATAAAAGAGTTTTCTAAATTAAAATCTTAATGCAATTCTTTTTCTGGTGTGCTGAGCAGCCCAGCTGACCAATAGAACTCTCCTTTTGTTGCTTTCCATGTAGTGAGTTTCTTTCTTGGCAGGCCTGATCATTTTGGAACTATTTTGAAAGTACCTATTCATGTGAACTGTATTGAAAAAAAGAAAAAAAAAAAAAAAAAAAGGAATACTGTGCTGGCAGTTCCCTGTAGTGAACAGAAAGCAAGAAGGCTGATGGAGCTGGACAAACTGAGCTGCCCTGAGAATAACAAGGAGATGGGCAGGTTCCTTTTTGTCCACTCAATTCACTGCTACCCTGGCTTCTCTTTCATTTGTTCAGCTGCATTTGCTCTCCAGCACGTCCGTGCTGCAGCCATTTCTCGCCTCTGTTTGTTTGCCAATATAAGGTGTGTGTACATGATATTCCTCTTGCTCAAACTGAGAGTAGCACGGAAAACTTTTCTTTTGTGTAGGAGAATATACAGGGTGCTTTGAAGGCCCTTCAGCGAGGCAGATGCAGTGACGGAAGACTTCAAGGCACACAGAGCACAAGAGGACACAGGTTGAAATTCTGCTCTTGGCCTTAAGCTTTGCTTTTACATGTTCTTGTCAGCTGTTTTTTTTGCTGCCTTTCAGTTTTGAAGTTGCTGATATAAAATGATCTAATGTGATGTTCTCTCTGTAGTGGCAAAAATTGCCAGACTTACCACAGAGAAAGAAGCACGGACAAAACTAAAATCACCAAGAAAACCCCCAAACCAAAACCACAGAATCCAACCAACAAATCAAACAAAACCCCATAACTCTGAGATTTTGGTGTTCCCCAAAATGTCAGTTGTGGGGCTGGTTCAGTCCTTAAAAAAGATGGCCAGGTCTGGTTCACTGGGAGGGGGAAGCCTCTGCGCCTTCTCCAGTGGCCCACCTGGGAGAGGGGTTGCTAATGGAGGTGAATCAGTTCTGTGAAATGAGGGCCAAGTTATTTTAAATCTGGCAGCAGCAAGCATCAACATAGCTAATGGGAGCTTTGGAAAGGGCTTTTATGGGAACGGGAGAAGGATTATTTTTCCTTTGACTTGTAAATAAGCTTGCACGGTCCTCTGACTGACAACACAGCTATTCCTGGTTCTCACTTGTTACATCTCATTATATCTTGTACCTTATATTACGTTTCTTGAACTTTTAACCTTTTGAAGAATGTAACTAATGTGCCTCTGGCAAGCATTTGTGTGTCATTATTGTCATATTTCAAAGTAAGCTCGTTTCTCATCTTCTCATTGTTTCTTCAAATCTTTTTTTTTCCCCCATGAAATGAGAATATTAGGATAAATTCCTAAAGGATGTAACCTAGATACTGAGGGCACACATTTATCCATTGTTTGTCTATTCAAAGCTCTAATCCTAAATATAAATACTCATCCTCTGGTTATTTGCATGCATGAAAGATGGTGGATGTATACACAAAGCTTTTTTTTTCTTTTGCTTTCCCTGCTTGTGTTGGGGAAGAGCTCTGAATTACCATGGAGGAGAAAAGGAATGCTTTTGTGTCAGCAAGAACAATAACAGCTGGAAGCACCTTAATTAATTTAGAACAATTATACACTGATTTCAAACATTGTTTATATATTATACACTGATTTTCTATATTACTTATATAATAAATAGCATGAGAGAGCACGAGGTTATAGATGTAAAAGGTGTAGCAGTAATGTATGTTAAAATCTGATTATTAGAGATGCCTCTGCCTGAATTAAGGTGCAAATAAGACTATTTGGCCAAAGACAATAGTATGGATTTTATTTAACAGTAAATGTGAGGTGGAGAGAGAAGGAGAGAGATAGAAAAGTTCCCATCAGGTGGCATAGTTCACAGTTCAAATTCCAGGAATCCAGAGGCATATTCAGGAGGGTGGGCTTCAGTGGTCACAGACAAGCAATTGCTTTAAGGCTTTCAACTCTGTAGCACGGGGAAGAACCAAAATCGAAGTGGGATTTACAACCTCTTCTGTTCCAGTCATTACCTTTGTTTTGATGTTTCAGCTTCTACGAGAGGTGACCTTTGCAAATGAAGAAATAAGGCACATACACAAGAGGAGAGGCAGTAAAAGATTTATGGTGTTACATGTCTTTTCAAAGCTTTAAAGGTTTCTTCATTCATTATCTTCTCAAGTTTCTCCTTCCAAGGGACAGACAGTTAAAGTGGGGCTTGTTTCTCTCTTTAAATTTAATAACAGCTGGAGACTGCATGGTAAAATACCTGCTTGCAATAACAAGATAACAATACCAAGGAGCTCATTGAGGCAGTGCTTGTGTCACATGTGAAAACCACATTGTAACTGGCAAGTAAAACCTTTTGTACAAAGCATAAGAGTATTTATTTTAAAACAAAATAAGTAAAGAGGGAAAAATCCAGCTCAGGGTATTGTGTAACTGGTGCAATAGAGAAATACTTGGGGAGTACTGAATCTGCATGACAACATTTGCACAATAACCATAGGGTTGTGTTCTACTTGTGAGAGGTCTTGCTTATTCTATGTGTCAAAGCCTTGAACGCCTGGATGCTGTTTTTGCATTGGCCACTTGATTTGGTGTCCACACTCCTAAATATTCCTATTTCTGGATGTTGTGGATTCAACAGGCTGTTTCTGACTCAGCTCTGTTGGTGTTAGACTCGATAGACTTGGAATTGAGAGGCAGCCTGGGGTGAGGATAGAACACAAATTAGTGGAAATTCAAACTGAGATGCTTGTAGGACGTCTTAAAAAAGTATATTCTGAAAAAGAAAGAACACAATGTGATATTCCAGCTCTGAATGTTTGTGTTCTTTGTGTGATTTAGATTCTGTGTGATAATGGACTGGAAAGTGGGCAGTGTTATTTCTAATGAGATGTCAGTCCTAAAATGCTGCATGCATTAGTGGAAAGAAGTGGCATCCAGCTGATGAGCTCTGCTGATGTTTTTTCATCTCATTAAGCCTTGATTAAGTAATGTGCATGTTACTTCATATATACATGGTATTTTCTGCTTGACCCCACATGTGGCCGGCTGGGGCAATACAGGAAATTCTATTTGCTTAGTTCCTTTTTCTCCCATCTCTTTTCCCCCACAGAACCGCACGTTGTTCTCCAGCATTTCCACTTCAGAATATGAGTGGTCCTCTCCTCTCCCATATAGCTTCTTGCCCTTTTGATGAGAACTGTGAGTGTACCCCAAGTTATTAATTATCCACCAATTCCTCCATCTGCCAGGAATATTTTCTGCCTGTCTTGGATATAATTGCTCCCTTCAAAGGCATCTATGAGCTCTCTGTGTGTCCAATGATAATATATATACATTTCTCCATAATGGTGTGCTTTTATAGTGGAAGCAATTCCAGATGGCTGTTTTGTGTCAAAATCCCAGCTGGAATCAGGTGATCCTTACCTTGACATAGATGAAGTTAATGTATTTTTTCTCAACTGCAGTTGAACTCAGCCAGCTGTGTTAAGATGATGTCTATATAGCTCTATTTCTTACTGTATGTCCTAGCTAAATCAGGTTTGTTGTTGTGTTATCAAATAGCCAATCTTTTCTTTGGCAACATAAATATAATCCTTGACAGTAGAAGAACTCCATCAGGTGGAATGAGGGTGATAAAGGTAGAAGCTTGTGTTCCTAAGGAGGGAGTAGAAAGTATCCCACTGGATTGTGTGTGTTGAAGGTCAGATGGCTTGGGGTATTTATTTCTTCCTTTTTCTTTCCCCTACTAATCCCAAGCTGAATCTGGTTTCCTGAAAGTTTTCTTGTCACTTCTGTTTCTATACATATTTGTTCAGATATCCTGACAGATGTCATGCATGAGGACAGAATTTACATGGATAATCCTGGAGAAGCTACATATCAAGAACCTTTAGTAGACATTTGCTTGTTGTCTCTGTTATCCCTCAAAAAGTGTTCAAAAAAGTCTCCTCTGTCTGGGTGTGTTTAAATTTCTTAAACACAATTTTACCCTCTTTGTGTGAGAAATTCCTTTTTCTCGTTTGCATCTTTACAGTAGCTTGCAACCTGCTAATCTCTGGTTAGAACTGTAAATACTGTGGCAGTACTTTTCATGTTTATAAAAATAATAATGATTCATAGAGAGAATAAAACCTTCAAAACCCCCAAACCAACAATACTTTGCCATATTAAGGAAGTACAAAATATAAAGATTAGGATTAGTGGAACATAAAATAAGACGTTTGCATAATGCAATTGTTAATGGTACTTAATTTTTAACATGGGAAGTCCTTGCTGCTTCTATTTGAAAATCACATAAAAGATATAGAAAATATAGCAGAAAGCACCTGTTGAAATTCTTGCCTAATACCTGCGTGCAGTATTAAAACCATGACTTAAAATATTACATTTTTAAACAAATCAAAATAATTCCTTTGCCATTCACTTGACTTCAGTTATATGCTAAGAAGCCAGTTTTAGAAAATTTAACTTTTTTTGCATATTGCAGATTCTTACCTAAGGGGAAAAAATGTATAAGATCTCTTGCTGGTGATGTAAAGAATGTGAGTAAGAGCTGGCAGGTGGCTTACAGATATCATTCTGAAATATCTTATCCTGCCAAAAAACAATGATGTGTTTAATTAGCACTTCACAGATGGCGTGCAAAATGATCTTCACTTAGGAAGTTCTTCCTCCCCTCTTTTTTTTTTTTTGACAGTCTATTTTTGAGAGTTGATTTTGAAAACAATGGCTTTTGGTGCTGCCAGATGTAGCTGGGGATGTGTTCTCCTTGTGGTTCTGTGTGGGAATAGCCCTGTAGCTTTGGGGCCCTGGTCCATGGGCAGAGTGTGTTGACATAACCCAAGTAAGAACAACACAGATTTACATCATGTTAGACTAATACAGGAGTTGCTGATTTGTAAAGAGAGGAGGTCAAGGCAAGGAAGTGGAATCATTTCACTTTGATTCCTCTGACTTTAGTGAATTGTCAGATATTTCAAAGCATGCAAGGCATGTGTAGTCCAAATGTTCCTTTCAGCACAAATGTTTGTACCTTCACTTTCCTGCTGGACTTAATTTTCATCTCTGCTTTTTTTTGGTGTTTTTTTTTTTTTTTCACCCAGTTATTGGCAAAAGTAACAAGCAAATAATAGACTTCAATGACCTCTTGTTGTAAAGATGTTGCTGCTGCTCGAGGCCACAGGTGAGCAGATGCAGCTGCCTCAGAGACTGAGAGGAAACAGGAAATTGGTGCTTTATCTTAGTGTCTGACTTGGTTGGCTTATATTGCTGCTGAGGAGAATACACAGTTTCGGGTGAAGGTGTCATAAGGAACAGAGGGAAGACAAATGGAAAGATGCTAATTCCAAAAATCACAGAAAAGAAATGATGGTGAGAAAGGTCATAAGCCCAGTTAGGACTGAAAACAGTCCTAGGTAATGGAAGATTTTGGGAAAGAGTTAATGAAATACCTTAAAAGTGAGGGAGGAAAATGAGTTTATGACTTTTGTGAGAGAGGATGGAGCCCATAGAGGAATACAAAGTGAAAAAGCAGGTGTAGTTGAAGGAATTGGATAGGAATAGGATACCTCCTGCCATGTTTGAAATGGCTATGAACCATTGTTTTTATTTTTAAAAGCCAAATTAAATGATATAACGTGAGCAATATGGAAGGGGGAGTCAAAAAGTGAATTTTATCAGCATGACAGTGGCCAGACAGAAACGTTTTTCACTAGAAAGTTTTTCACAAGCTAGCTCTACAGAAGCTGGATGTGCACTCAGAACTGAAGATGAGGCAGGGTTTTATCATCCTAAATAACCAGTGAAATGTGAGTTATAATGATCAGAAAAAGAGAAAGGGCCTGTGAGAAAGAGGGATTTGGAATTCTTTTTAGGTTTACTTGTGCTTCCCTTCATGGCAAAGAACCACTGAGGAGCTGGTGAAGATATGAATTTCCCAGGAAACAAATATGAGGTACACAGGTCCTTGGGGTGATGACAAGGTGAAGATATCTGCATTTCTTATCAACTGTTAATCTGGGCTGTCCTGGAGGTGGAAACCCCTTGCAAAAACAAAAAGAGTTAGATGGATTTGTTCAGGGATAATCTGAGTAAAGAGAATGAAAAAATGAAATCACAGAAACCAGAAAAGCTGGTATAGTGATAAAACACCTGAAAGTGGGAGAGTGATTTTTATACAGACAGTGATAGAACAAGGGGATATGTTTTTGAGGGTAGGAAGGCATTGGAACAGATTGCCCAGAGAAACTGTGGATGCTCCCTCCCTGGAGGTGTTCAAAGCCAGACTGGGTGGAGCTTTGAGCAATCTGGATCCCAGAAGGCCCACCTGATCCATTTGTGCTCTGGTTAAACATAGATACCTACGCACAACAGCAGGAAAGCAGTCCACACCCATGGCAACATGGGATTTAATTCAAGGGAAAGGAGAGGTTTTCTTAATGAACTGAATGCTGAGAGGATAAACCTGTAGCAGACACTTGATCTTGGGTTTTTTCTTCCTTCAGAAATTCTGAGGAGGCAAAAAGGGGATTATGAGGATCATCTGGGGTTGCCAGATTAGGAGATGAAGAAAAGGAGAAGTGTTAACTAGGCAAATAGCAGTAGGTGAGACTGAAGAAGAAATAGTTATCATGGTGGTGGAGGAGTTGGTGGTACTGGTGCACAGGAATTAGTGCTATTCACAGTGAGAGAGCCTGAGAGAACCTTCCTGATGTTCAGGTAAGAAGAGCAGTATTGGATAAAGCTTTTTAAAACTGTTGGTTGTCTGCTGCTAAATACCTGTATTGTATTAAAACCTCAAAAATCTGCAGCTATGTTTGCTCCTTGTGATCCTCTTCCATACCATTTTTATTTTCTGTCATTTCAGCAGTAATGAATTGATTTTGGAAACAAAGTTTTGAAAAGAGAGCTGGATAGAGGTGGATGATGTGACTCAGGTCAGTGTGTGCTTACAGAGGCCCCCAGTGCCTGAGCACTACCAGTGGCAAAACCACAGGGAAAAAGCTGTCAGGTAGCAAAGAGTACACCACCCAGTGTGGGAGACTTGAAGAACCTTGGGAAGAGCCACCTGAAAAGCTGTGCTGGGACTGCATACATCAGGAGAGGAGGGATGGTTTTTTAGGAAAGTGGGATTCAGATTACAAAGCCTGTTTCCAGCAGCAGGTTCAGCAAGCCAGATTCATCCACTTCCATCCAGCCCAGCATGCAGTCAGAGTGCTGTATTTTAATACTCCCTTGTAGCCACAGTTATTTCTACTCCCAAGATGAGGTCAGCTGGATTTATTGCTAACTGAGAGTGACATGGACTCTTGGAGATAATTCTTTCTTTTTTTAATGGCAAAGTCTGTTGTGCACAACTTTTCTGCTGTTATTCCTAGTGAGGATGAATATTCTTCAGTTGACTTTGGCATTTAGTGCCACTTTCAGAGAGCTGTCAGAACAGCACACCCAGAGAGAAATCTTCTCTCAGTTCTCTTATACTCAGGTATTCTATAATACTTCATGTCATTCCTGTCAATAAAAATCAGCTCCTTTTCAGCCAGATGGTACCTGTTGCTTATCCTCTCCCTTGAATTCAAATGGACAGTTTGGTGATTTCTGGTCTGACTCCAGAACTACATTTGAATGGGATCTGCACTGCTATTTATAATGGGTTTACTTTGATTTGTGAGCAGAATTAATGAGGGACCTGAAAATTGCCAAGGATCTACAGGAAAGGCTTAAATGAATTTGTGTAATACACTCTTGAGATTTACCCAGTGGCTTTTCCCCCAGAGTCTGTGGTGCATAACTTTAACAGAGTAATAAACCATACACCTCTCAATGTTCTTTGAGAGGCATTAAATATGTTGGGCTACTGTAGCTGAACAGAGGGGGATTATCTATTTCTACAATTCTAGTCTCTGCTTGCAGGTGATCCACTTAAAGGGGGCTGTCTGTGGCCTCAAGGCAGGATGAGGCTGCTCTGACTGGTTTTCCTTTCCCTTCAGCATTCCCTTCTGTATTACTCCATAGTTAATAGAAAGGGATTCCTTTGACTTCTGTGGAGCTTTTCTGGATATGAATGGCTGAAAGAGGGAAGTCTTACATACATAAACCATGTTATGCCTGGGATCTTGGGGATTTCTTTTGTGTTGTCAAATCTGTCAGTCTTTGTTGTTTCTTCTTTTCACCTGGCAAGAGCCACTCCAGGTACCCCTTTAGTGTGTTCTGATGTCATGCCGCAAATGCCTAGGTTTCATTATTTGCTCCTGTATTACTCCACTTTTTCTTAGTGCTTGGTTATAATGTCCAACAACACCAGTCGGGATTTAAACTCCAAAGAGTGAAAGTAAAGATTTGAGGACAATCCTTACACAGCAAAAGGGAGAAAATTCTCTCCATAAGCCAGATTTTACAAGAAGTCAAGGAATACAGGAATAAAATGACAATTTCCACAAGCCAGATTGAGAGACACATTGAAAGAAATATTAATAGGAAATGGGAAAATATTCTTCAGCCTTAGAACCAAAAAGAGCAATGACTGACTAGTTTGCTGTATGATGAAGGAGAGGGAAACATAATCAAAGCATAGATAGGAGTTGAATTGAATGGTTTGTGCTGGGATTGAGCAGTCCTAGGATGGTGACCATTGAGCAAAGGCAAGCAGCTGTGAGGTTATAGAAACAGAAATTACCACTTTCTAGATGAGAACACAAAGAACTTAATCCTATCAAGTCAGGAGACCAGCTAATTTCCATCACACAGTGCTGAAAGAGCTGGCACATGAAACTGCAGGACTGTGGCTGAGCATCTTTAATAAACCTTAGGGGAGAATGGATATGACTATTGAATAGCAAATGCAGAACCTTTATTTAGGAAGGGAGCAGAAGTGATGTGGGAAAGGACAGGCCATTAATCTCACCTCAGCTGCATACAGGGCTTAGAACAAAGTCTGAAGGAAGGACTAATTAAGACACATGAGGAAATGGGAAATGGGATAAAGAGTGGCATGGCTTTACCATAAGTAAGCTAAAGAAAAGGTAGGCACACTTTTCTTTTGTCTGAAAGGAAAGTGCTCAAAAATTTGAAAGAGGGCTTCCAAGCTTCTGGTCTTTGGGGAATATTCTTAAATATCCCTCCTTAGTGGCTCAGACTACAGTGGCTTTGCTCAGCATTTCCCTCTAGACTTTCCTTAAGTTTCCTGCTGAATAAAATGATCTTCAGCAGTCATTTAAAATATAGTTGTGGTTTCCTCCCTGCACACCAGGCACCAAAAACTAGATGTCATGCTGAGCCTTACTTTGATGTTGCAATAATTTACATGATTGTTTCTGCAGTATTTTATCTTTAATGCTCATTATTGATTTGTGCCTACAGATAAATGTCCTTGTTTTGAAAATAAGGGACAGCATATACTGACCCAGCCAGGACATCAAAGAGAAATTTAATGGGGTGTAATTTTGCTTCTAAACAAAACTGAAACAATCAACATTTTTAAATGCTTTTAGAGCAATCTTCAGTCTACATTGTTATGAACAAACAGTTGGCCAAGTAAACAAAGTGAGGAGATCATTTTTATGTGAATTTTATGCAATTTAATTGTAGTATCTTAGAATTACATAGAGTATCTTCACGCTTGTGGTACTTTTATGATTCTTGTACAGTGCAGAGAAACACCAGGGAAAGCTGGGGTGTGTGAGGTGGAGTGCTGACTCAGCCTGCTTCCACTCCCCAGTTCAGCTCAGATCTTTGCCACTTTGACTGGAGCGTGGGTGAGGGTAGTGGATGTCACATCAAATCAGACCTGATTTTTCTGCTTCTTTAAATTGCTAGACCTGCATGCAACAGTCTGATGGAGATATGCAAAGTGGAAGAACTAAATGCTCTTTGAAAACTGCTGCAATCAGCAATATATGCCTAAAATGTGTTTACTTTAATTGTCACTTTACACTTTTTGCTCTGCAAATCTGATCCCTGTGCATTTTCATCTGTTTAGGGTATTGCTTCTTCAGAGAATTTTAAGTGCATGATGCTCAGAGCCATTAAAGTTTTTGATCCTGAAGACATCTCTGATTAGCAGACCACCAAGAAACAGAATGGATGTTGCTTGTAGGTAGGGGAAAATGTCATCAGTGACATTTACTGTCTATCTCATGAAACAGCAAGATTTCCTGGGAGGCTTCCATAAGGATTCAAAGTGATGCTCGTAGGTGTTAGGTAGGCCTGGCTTTTACATCTACCTCCTCTCCCTGGAGATGAAGTTTGTCAGAAAATTTTGGGCACCAAGGAACAGGAGCAGAGCTAAGGCAATGATCTGTGTGCCCCCTGCTCAAAAAAACATTGCCATGAGGGAGAGAGGAAGATGAAGTAAATATTGGCTTGTTTTCAGTGGAAGGCTACAGTCATAGAGAAATTAAGTGTAATTTAAGCTTTCCAAACATGTAGAATCATGGAGAATCTAGTAACAGATTCCTAGCAACAGGAAAGTTGCATGGTAGGGCATTTTTCCTTTTTTTTGAGCTTCAGTGAACTGGTGGCAAATGTCTTTATTTTGTATTGTCCCTTACAGCCTCCTGAAACATATTTCTGCCTTTCCTGAACTCAGATATTCAGTCCCATCTGTCTTGCTGAGAGTGTTTCTTGTTATCAAATGCCTGCAGCAAAGCAAAAAAAGAATCTCCCCAATTTAGTCTGTAATAATTTCTGTCCATGGTACATCTTTGTTACATTTCTCCTGTCCTTTAGACTCTCTGCTCTTACTGGCCTCATTCTGCTTCTCTTGAGATTGAATTTTGCTGATGAAGTAAAAGAATTAAAAACCAATAGGATATTCCCTTGTCTTCCAAAATTAGAAGAGGACAGAATCCATACCACTGCATGTATGGGAGAGCTTTATGAAACAGTTATTTTCCATACCTAGCACAGCTTTCAAATATTAATCTGCAGCTCCTTTTTTTCTTTTAGGTGGGCATATTTAGAAAATTTGCATCCTGGTAAAGTTAGTACGTTCCAATTTAACTAGCCTGTGGAAATGTGTAATCACTCAGTTTGCATTCATTGATTTTTTTATTGTCTTCTTATTAAGGATTAATTGTATTAACCTCAGAAGTCAGTCTTAACACTTTCATTAAATTCAGATGTATGAAGATCTCTGAGACTGGTGTAAATTTTGAGTCACTGTTTGCTTGCCACCTTCATTTTTACAGCCCTTTTATTAAGTCTAGACTTTATTGTCTTTTGATGCACGATGTTTTCTAAACCAGACTGAGAGCTGGGTGAAAATTTGTGAGTGAATGAACTTTGTAGATATTCTTGCTTCATATGTGAAACAAGTCTTGCCTCGAGCTAAATTCTGACCAGACTTAAAAAAAAAAATAGAATAGTAGCTAATGCTGTCATTACCATTTACAACCTGAATATTGCCACCTGGCTTCCAAATTAATTCTGACTTTAGAAATATTACTGATTTCAAGCAATATTTAAAGAGAAGTATATAAATTGTTTAAGGTGAAAAAGGCTTGAAGATACAATATCACCTTTTGACCCTGGCACCCATAGGGTTGCTTACTCACTTCAGTTCTTCTCCCATCCCATCCCATCCCATCCCATCCCATCCCATCCCATCCCATCCCATCCCATCCCATCCCCTCCCATCCCTGCATGATGTGGGAGAGAATAGGGAGATTGAAAGTGAGAAAAATCATTGGACAAGATAAAAAGATTTTATAAGGGAAGGAAAGAGGGGAAAACCCCAAGATGTAAGGTGAGGGCAAGTATTCTATACCTACTGGGTGTCTATTGTCAAGGGCAGCCTTAAGAAGCAGATATTTATGTAGTTCTCATCTGTAACACTTTTGTCTCTTCAAGAATCCTCCTGTCACGTTAGAAAACAGAGACTAAATTCTTAAACCCAGTGAGCAGTAAAAAATGCCACTGCACATTTTGTTTTTACATTGTGATTTTCCTTTCTGTGCATCTACTAACTTACTGTAGGCACCATTTCAGGTGTGCACTCTTAAAACATTGAGGCCTTCTCAACAAATCATGCTCTAATTCACTTCACGGTGAACCTAATTAATTAACTCTCTTTCTGCTCTGCTGTGAGACAGCTGGGAGAAAGTTTGAGGTCTGTAGAATTCAAAATATCCCAAACCTCCATGAAACACTGTTAAAAATACCCCTGTATCCCACAAACACGTGTGCTTGACATGTGTACTGGGTCTATAACCAGGCATTAGCATCATATCCAGCATGACTTTAAGGAAGATCATCAGCTAAAAAATAAAGGGGCATTTAAATAATCCACATAGTTAATTTACAATTTAGTGCTAGATTGAGTTTTATTAAATTACACCTTTGTATACAGTCTACAAACTAAATAAGCAATCATTAAGCAGTGAGGGAGATACAAGGATGACAGTCAATTTTTAGTTCCCTGGTTGGTCCAGGATCTCATTGATGCATCTGCCTGGGTGTGACAATCCACTGGTTTGAGATTCAAGCAAATTATCTGAAGTCACTACTGGAAGGACTTTCATAAATAATTCTCATTATCAGTCAGAGAGCAACTCACTCTCACCCTTCCTACTCAGGAGACTGGGGACAGTTGTCTTATCATCCATGTTGGCATTACCACAGGTGAAATTCTCAGTAAAATAGGGTTTGTTTTTAAAAAAAGTGCTCTGTCCGTGGTGCTTATGTTACTGATCAGCATTGTGTCATAACCCATCGCAATGAAATCAAGGGTTTTTTGCTAAGAGACTGAATGCTCTATCACTTTACCCATGGTAGAATTGGCCACTTGACTGACTGTAGGCCCAGCAGCAGTGGAGGAATGCTGACTACTTCTTGAATCCCAGGGTCCCAATGGCTGTACTGAAACCAAATCACCTAACAGGATGTGCTGAATAAAAGTTATGTTATTCCATTCTGAAAACCTTGTTACACCCTCCTTCAGGTTTTCTGAGTGGATGGGAAGTGGATGGTAGAGCCAGAGAACTACAAATTCAGAGCAGCCCCATGGACTTGTCAAAGAAGTTGAACAAAATTCTTTCATGTGCTGTAATGAAAATTATTCTGCTTCATGGCTAACGAAACAGAGAATGTTTGCTTACTCACAGGCATTAACTCTGTTAATTCTATTGAGTTACTATAAATGACACCTGAGGGGGAAGTTTTTATTACTGTAGTAAAGAGGATAATCAGGAAGCAGCAAGTGAGGAAAGTTTGAGAAGTGCCAAATTGCT
The DNA here is from genome assembly GCF_017590135.1 of Pyrgilauda ruficollis. Lineage (NCBI taxonomy): Eukaryota > Metazoa > Chordata > Aves > Passeriformes > Passeridae > Pyrgilauda > Pyrgilauda ruficollis. The sequence continues at coordinate 662,564 of NW_024531377.1, forward strand.
CTAAAAATGGCATAACCTGTTGCCAAAAGACTGATTCCTCAGAGATGAATCACATTCAGAGCTTGCCAGTTTCTCAAAGCTGAAACTATTATTGGCCAAATGAACTGCATTTAAGAAAAAAAAATAATGATAACTCAGAACTGGTTATAAATATTTAGTAAATGTCTACAAAAACTAGTCTGGATTCTTTTTGGTTCTCTGCTTGTTTACATAATGTAAGAAGTTCAGTGAAGCATAACTCACTCCATAAGCACCCTGCTCATCCCTTGGCACTCCTAAGGGAATAGCAGGGGCCTAAAAGAATGTCAATAAAAACTCAACTTACAGCTCTTCAGTCCAATTTCTCATGGGCTCACACAGCATTACATGCATGGACCCCTGTGCTTTATTGAGTCTGTCTTCAAATGGGTTCTGGAGCCCTGTCCCTTACAGGAGAGGAGCAGGTCAAAAGGTTCCTCAACAGCAGCTATTAATATTCTGTATTCTGTGAGTCTAAATAATTTGCAAAAATCCTTCCAGGGTCATTGATAATTTTCAAAGTCATGACAAACTTCCCTGAAGTGAAAGAAAACAAGTTTGCAACATTTAAATGTGTTGAAGAGACTGTTCTTGGTAGTTCTTGACCAATCAGTCTGGCATCTGCCCTGGACAAAGGAGTCTCTTAATATTGATTTGAAAGCATTGATAATTTAATGGCAAGGTAATTAAACTTTGATAAGACTTGCATTAATTCTGCATAGTTTTCTCCTTAGGAATAAAAATAACACAAAATCAAATGTTTATACAATCTATGGATGAAAACCAGCTAAGTGATGTGCCCCAAACCTGACCTGGAAACAGGAAGACATGTCTCCTGCCTGAAATCTTTCCTTTCTTTCCAGAATTAGCTTAGCAAAGGGTGTGTAACAGGGGTGAAGTTTAAAGCAGTGCAAGTATTGGGAATATGACAATTGCTGAAGATGGCTGATGGGAATAACCTGGTTTGGCATACTGAAAAGAGCAAAGAAAACTGCCTTTTAGTGGGGAATTCTTCTGTGGAGCAGTGACAGTTAGGATGGAGGATTCTCTTCTGGCAAGTGACATTGGAGAAATCTTGAAACTCTTGTGGTTTCTCACCACCCAGGTGAGAAATGAGGATGATGTTGTGCTCATGAGATTTTGGCTGATACCTGAAGAATTATGACACCTTTGGGGTACAGAAGGTTCCTTCTCTGTACATTTGGTACCTGTGGGCATTAATGAACTGGAGGGCAAATTAATACTGACCCAGCCAAATCCAGCCCTGGAAGCAGCTTAAGCTTTCAGGATTTGACTTTCAGGGAAGCCTTACTGGATTTGGCTGTGCACCTGAATGTCCTCCTCTGGGAGGTGTAGATGCAGAATACACAAAATGATACATGAACAAAGGGATGATACTCTAGGGCTGTTTAGTCAGGCAGGGAGGAAAACACCTTAGTCAGAAAGCTGGGAGCTGAAGGTGACAAACTCAGAGGTGAAATAAAACACATGAACAGGGAATAGAATTAACTTTAGCTTGACATGCATGGTGATTGTCTGAGCTCCCTCTGGGATTTTAAAAAGGAAGAATGGGTTTGCCTCCTGAGAGTGCACAAGACAGTCCAAGCAGAAACCATTTCAAGAGTCCCATGGCTTCCCTTATGCATGAAGCCAGTCATAGACCACAGCAGCCCATCCTGGCATCATGATCTATGGTAGCAACCTCAAAAAAAAAAAAACAAACCCCCTCCAAAACTGAAAAAAGCATCATGATCTGTAGTAGCAACCTCAAAAAAATAACAAAACCCCTACTGAAAAAGAAACAAAACAGCCAAAACATCCTATACATCCTGTGGTTGTATTGCTTTATACAACAACAGGTTGCGTTGAAACACACTTTTGTGATTGTCCCAGGAAGCAGAACAAGCTGTAGCATATCAGACAACATTCAAAATGCACTACACATGAAAAAGAAAGCTTCCAGCTCTTGATTAGCTTCAGAAATCTTATCAATGGTGAATTATCAAAAGGTGAAAGTACAGCAAGAGGGCTTGCCTAATTTACATTCTTTTAGTGGGTTCAGTTTAGAAGGTTAATATACAATATTAATCCCTGCCAGGCACATTGTCCTATCAGAGAGCATTACCAAATGTCAGAGGGGAATGCTCGTGAGAGGAAGGTCAAGAATTTATCATCCTTTCATTAAATAATTTGAATGGAAATCAAAGAACAAGGAAGAGGTAGAAATTCAGAAGCTGCAATGGCAGCAAGATTAAAACTCGCTCTTTCAGAAGGATTACTGTTAAATTTTCACAGTAAATGGCAAGCTTGTGTGTTTTGTTGGTCTTGAAAACCCTGAGCTGCTTTCCCCAGTGTGATGACCTTTCCAGTATAATTTTCTTTTGAGTAAATTGGTAATAAGAAAATAAGAGGGAAGATAATCCTGCCCTCATGTGCTCTGCCCAGTCTCTGTCTTGTAGGTGCTCAAGATTCTGTTTGCAAATGAGACAAAAAGTACTTTTATTTCATGAAAACTCATGAGATATTTAGCTTTAAATCAAGAGTTACAGCAAATAACATTATTTCAAAACTTTGCATTGTGTGAATAATTATGTTTTCCTATGAGAATATGAAATTACTGCTTGGTTAAGTATTGCTTCTTAATTCAAGGAGTGGTTTTCCTTTTTAATCTTTATTGCAAATAATGTTTTCCACATTTATTCTTGTCTTCCCCTTTCTCCCCTTCCATTTCCCCTTTCTCCCCATTGATCTCACCTTCCTTTTCATTATGTCATTAAGAGAGTTTGATATATTTTGTCTGATATGGGCTTAGATAATCTAAGAAAAGAGAAGGTACCTTCATATTTGAATTCTATGGTGACTGAAATAAACAAATGAATTTCATCTGCCTGTAGAATTTCAGTGGTCTTTAGGGATTAAAAAAATACTAAATCCCTTTCCTTTGGAAATCAAGAAGTGTCTATTTTCCATATAAGCTGTCCTAGGTTTGAACACATATACTGATTATGACTTTAAATTTGTCCTAAAATATAGGCCAAGCCCTAGCAATTCTGGCTACAAACTCTGCCTCAGAATAATTACATTATTTTATATATTCTTCTTTGAATAGACTTTGATTCTGTTTAAAGGAAAATAATTCCTCTTTTCTTCTGCACAGCCTCAGAGGAAGCTGGGGTGACAGAATGTTCTATTAAGTGAACTAATGGAGCAGCTCTTTCTGCTAAACTTGTGTAACTCTGGAAATGCCGTGTGCTGCTTGCTCGCTTCTTCTCTAATAATTTTTTCAAGTGAAGAAATGTCCCTCCATCCTTTTAGGATGTTTTCCTACATCACAATCTTGAAGCCTCACTTGCTGCTAATTGCAGTGATTTCAAATATGTTGACGCTAAAGCTTGGTGGGTGCTGAAAGAATCCTGCAAGCATTTCCTTGACTTGGTATCACATTTGCTTTGGCAGTGTTCACTCTCCTTGGAGATCTTCTTTCACTAGCAGACTTTTAATGGCATGCATGGGTGCAAAGCAATGTATTTTGGATAAATACTCCAAACTTCCAGGAAGTAAATTTCAAAATCAAAGTGGTAAATATTATTGATGCAGAAGTGGCTTAGGCAGAGTGCTAGACCTGTTGGTGTGGATGGAATAGCTCGTGAGCTTTCAACAGCACATCTGGGAGTTCAGGGAAACTGCCAGTTTATACCAACAAGAAGCTTGACTGCTAAGCCATAGCCTTGAAACATCTGGGCATCATTACTTGAGATGTGCACACTCTGTCCTTGGGGAAATGAGGAATTTAAGTGCCAAAATAAATGTACCGTGCTGCAGTCTAAAATAGACACTGAACTGCTTTACCATTCTCATCTCTCTTTCCTTTTGGAAGTTGCACAGCCCTGCAATGATCAGTTCATTAGTGAACTTTTGTGAAAAATAGTTTTCAATAGATTCCCATCACTTTGTATCTTCCAAATATCTTCTGATGTTTCCCATGCAGGATTTTTACTGCCAGCCCCACACACTGGAGAAGGTAACAGTATGAAAATACACTAATGGGTTTGAAAGGGAAGAAAGATACAGGTGAGGTGACAACAGGAAAGGAAGGAAATAATCCTTATTTCTAAAGATCCATTGTTTTAAAGAGGAAGGGGAATAGATGGATTTGTAGTTTTTGACTGGTAAATTTCAAACTTTTACCTCTATACCATGAAATGTTGGTAAATTAGAATGTTATAAAATTGTGAAACCTGCTCTTTTAACTGCCTTTCTACCCCGATCTCCATTAAGCAAAGCGTAGGAACAAGGTTAAGCATGGTAAATAAAATTACTTTTTTTCTTCCAATTCATCTTTAATATATATTGCAATGTTAGGGGGAAATGAGAATATTCATTTTCTGCAGCATTTCATCTTTCACTGCTCTTTAGGCTCAATTTACTGAGCCCTGCTTTGATGAAGTTGTGTAGAAAGAAATCAAAGGATAAAAATGTGCTGAGAGACAACCTTAGAGAAATTGTATTTCAAACTAAGAAAAGAGAAAACTGCTTTATTATGGGTGCAAAATGTAAGATGTTGACAAAAATCTATAAAGAATTTGAGGCAGAAGGAGGAGTTACATTCCTTTGGAATAGAATGGTTGGAATTTAGTGTTTCTTTAGATGCTTCCCTTTGCCTTTGCCCTTTCCCAATCCCTGCTATTTAAAGTTTCCATGTGGTATTAGCCAAAAATCTTAGAATGTTTCTTTAGATGCTTCCCTTTGCCTCAATCCCAGCTATTTAAAGTTTCCATGTGGTATTAGCCAAAAATCTTAGATCAGTTTATTGCCAGTGTATACAGCTTTCCCCAAAGTATAATAAGAACTCAAACCACATGTAATGTTTGCATGCAATTTGGTCTTGCTTTGTGTGCCTTCAGCGCCTGACAAGATGCAGTTAATAATTTTAATCATTTATTTAGCATTATCTGATTAAACATGCAGACATATCACCATAATTAAGATGGTTCTGCTTTGAATTCGACTCAGATCAGCAGTTTTTACCATGTTTGTAGGAAACTATCATTCTGGCATTAAATGGTGTGAAACCCAGTCTATGGTTCCTTTGGCGAACTCTCAAACTAAGAATGTTTCCGATCTTTTTCTCCTCTTCTCTAAGTGAGGTGCAAAATTTTAGCCAGAGCCTCTTTGTTCTGGATATCATACCTTTAAAATATACAAGACAGACAAAGTGTGGCAGAGGGGAAGAACTGTTATAAGTAATTTAAGAGAAACTGCAGCTCAAAGATGTTAACTTTTCCCAAGATCAGACAAGAGGCCAGAACTATGAATTAAGGAATGGACCTTAAGGACAAGATGTTCCTTCTGGATCTGTTTCCTTAAATATTGGAAGGAAAATGTTTGTGATCTTCAGATTTGACATAGCAGGGATAGTTCTTCCTTCACAAATCTCCATGGAAACTCACAGTACAGGTTGGAAGGGAGGCTGCAAAGCAAAGGTAGTGCAGCTCTGGGCTGTCTCACCATGGCAAAGGATTTTCTGTGTGATAACATTTCCTTAAAAGTGGATTAGGAACCGTGAGTAAAGGAAGTGTTTTTGTCAAGGACCAAAGCCAGAACTTTGGCTGTTAGTGAAATGTTGGAGCAGCGTGGCACCTCTGTTCTAGGGTTATCTAGTGTAAAGGTGAAAAGTAGGACAAATCCAGAAGAAAAATCACTCCCAGAACAACCCAAATTTGCTTACCTCACCTATTGAGTAGAACTACTACTACATATGTCATTTATTCTGTATTTTCCCACATAAAAAGCAGAGAAAGTCTTGATGGATACACTTTTCAAATGGGTACAGTATTTCCTCCGCAGAATGAAAGTTTTGAATGATAAAGGGGAGTCTGGCAAACTTTCAATTTTTTTCCTCAAGTTCTGGAATGTAAGGAACAGACTCAGCCTATTCTGGGTGCAGGGACACAGAGAAGAAATGTTGAAGTTCTTTTATGTCTAAGATTTCAAAAGGCATTGAGCCTTGTGGTACTTTTATTTTAAGAGACTGATGTTGGTTTTGTCTGTCCATGCATATCTTGATTTAAATGATAATGTTTAGGTCCCCGGAAATACAGATTGGGGCCTTATCTATTCCAAACTGAGTGCTGAAACTTAAATTTTTTTGAGTTGATGGTGCTGCATTGTCAGTTCTACCATGACTCAAAAAAAAAAGATAAACTGCATTTTTTCTTCGTTGTAATACTATTACCCTTATATTCTGACCATAAAATAATTGGCTAATGAAGTTTCACTTTAATTAGCATATTTTGATTTAATTTTTGTAGCTTATTTAAGATATTTAGATTTCTTATTTGCTTATGTCTATTTGCTTTCTATAAATTTACAGTTATGCCCTTTTAATGAGAAACAACATTAACTATAAATGACAATTTACTTTCTGATAGGCTCTTTTTGTATTTTAAGTTATGCCTAAGAGTGCTTGGATTAGCAGTCCTGAATTTCCCCTCAAAGATAGACTTGATATTTATGCAGTGGTCCTGATTCTGTCATTATCTGTATGTTAACTGCTTAATATTCCTGAATTTAAAATCTATACCTTCAAGTGGCATTTTTTTGAGGAATGGCATCTTTATACACAACAAAACATGCACAAAAATTGACCTCTTATATAGGAAAGGTTTTTTTAATAAGTTAAGAAATGGGAAATTTTCAGATAGAATCATGGTTTGCTTTTATTGAGAATGCTTTTGGGAGCACAGCATTACTAAGTGATAAATATGTCAGGAAAAAAAAAGCAGAATCTTGACTCTTAGTGGCCAAACCTGTAGGCATTTGCCAGAAGTGTTTTCCAGCTTGTACATAAACTTTCTGCTGTCTCCTGCCTTTGGTCTTCCTGTCTCTTGAGGCCTCTTACTCTACAGTTACTCATTTCCAACAGAGAAGATTCCATTTGGAGCAGCTTCTTATTTTACTCCATGGACTTCAAAATGCCCTTTGTGAAAATCTTCTCCTTTCCTTTACAGCTGGGTTAGTGTGGTTTTGTTTACCATTGCAGCTGTTCATATTTCTCTTTATGGGACATTTTTTTGGCTTTGTTTTTCTGTCTTGTGTTGTTTTTGTGGGAACTTGCCCAGAGTGGGAGTTGGAACAAATGAATTTTCCTGAAATGTAATTTTGGGAGGGCTGCACCAGATGAGAGAGAATATGAGAGGGTCTCCATTACTGTGTTTATAGCTACCTGTCGCTATTGATCACTAACTAATCTTCTTAGAAGTATCATTTCAATTTTCCTTAGTGTGGACTAAGCAGCGTTGCCAGCACACATTTTTCTCTGTCAGACATCACAGTAAGTATGTGGCAGACAAAAAGTTTGAAAGCCATCTCCTCAGATTGCTGTTTAAAAAAGACTTTTGAATTACTCCATTGGAGGTGTCATGCTTACTGGCACTGAAAAATTAGAATTTTTAAAGTAATGGAGTTGGATATTTTCTATCAACCTGTACTGAGCACCTACACATCTTGATGGGAAAACAGGTGAAAATTAAGTCAGAAAAAATAGGCAAAGGTATAGAGAGACTTGAGATTTGGAAGTGGCACATGAACAGTGTGTATTAAATGCCTAAAAGCAAAGGGCAACATCTTTAAAATCAGTGGAAGAAAGAGTGTGGGTCCATGTTTTGCCAGGGAGAGTGGTGGGACTTTCTGTACTCAGAATGTCTCTCCTGGTTTTGATCCATGGGACATTTATTTCTATGTTTCTAGTGCTACAGGGAAATGCTGCTGAGCATTTTTGGTGGAAGTTCAGTGGCCTCCTTTGTAGGACTGTCCATCCCAATCCTCATGAAGCTGGAGGAACTTACTGGGACATGGTTTATGACTGGAAGGGAGAACTGAGCTCTCAAGTGCTGTAGTGTTCACAGCCAGTTTGTTTGCACTGATTTATCAAGATTTTAGCAAGCCTGGTGGGGTGGTATTCCAGAGGTGAGTTATGGCACATAAAATTCTGTAGGAAGCGTGGGAAGGAAAAGGTGCTTCATCCAAGAAGCTGCTTGGGAGGGACTTCAAGAGCTGTGGGAGCAAGAGACTGCACTGAAATCTATCTTGGAGGCTGCAGCAGGCTCCAGACAGTGCAGCTCTTTCTTTTCATGTGTGAAAATCACAGAAAATCCTCGGTCCTTCCTCATGTTCCCCCTGCTGTTAAGAGCTTTCTGTGATTTTTTTTTTTTTGTGGGATCACCAACTTGGATTTTCAAGGCTCTGTGGGGAAAGGGTAAAGGTGTCAGGTAGGCATGCAGGAGGCACACCTACCCTTCATGGCTTCCTACAGAAAGAGCTGACCTTCTGCTGTGCTCTTTCTGTGAGTAAAATAAAATACAAACTTTGGTGACACTGGGAGCCTTCAGGCAGCGAAATGAGAATTCTTTGGTAAATAGCAGTAAATGCTACTTCAATAGTAGCATTTCAAGAGGATGGTGCATGTTCTGCACTCAAAGTAAGAATATTTGATTAATTTGGATGTCTGTCACTCCTGCACCTTTCTTCAGCTAGTATTTAGGTGAGAAGTGCATGTGCAGCACCTGTGGTCCAGCTGAGAGGTGCCAGGTTGCAAACCAAACTCCCCAGCTGCCTTCCAATAAATGAGAATGAAAGTATAGAGGTAAAAGAAATGCTAGCAATCTTTCCAGATATCTCATGCATACATACATACATTTATATCTCATGCATACATACATGAGCATATGTAAGAACAAAACAAGTCATAGGTTGGAAAAACCTGCCATCAAAAACAAAGGAAATAATGCTGGAGGTGAAAGAAAAGAAAAGAAACTGAAGCTTGTAGAGACAAAAGAAATAACTTTTCAAGCCATTAGAAATTATAGTTGATGCAGAGGTTATTTCAAAAGGAGAGGCCCACCTGTAAATTTGGAAATAAAAATTTGGAATAGGTAGCTTTTTTCCTAGTCCAAGAATGAAAGAGGGAGATGAGTGGCAAGAGATCAAAGGGCACTTAGAGGATGTACAGGACAGATGAGGGACAGGCAGGCAAGACAGAAAGCAGGATCAAAGGACACTAATGATGAAGAAGCTCTGCTTGCTATCTCCCATAAAGAAACACAGTGAGTCAGCAGAAGTTCAGAGGGTATTAAAAGGAAAAATCTAAAAGGAGATCACATTAGAAGCAAGGTCCATGTCTTTCTTGCCAGTCAGGGGGGGTATTAATAAAGGGACATAGCAACATTCATGCACAAGTTTTTTAAGTGCAGGGCCTTTGGCTTTCAAGCTATGGATTTAAAAGCCTTGAAGAGAACAGTCTGAAAAATGGTAAAGGAGCCAGCACTTTAATTGACAGTAACATTACAGGGCTTGGTGGAGCCTTGTCTGGAGTGCTTTGAGTTCAGTTCTGTTCCCAGCTAATGCCCTGTTGTCATTAAATACAAACGGTGCATGTGTTTATTTTCTGTTCTTTTGTTTTCCTCGGAGGCAATGACAGAAATATTACTCTTTTCTACTTATGGGTAGTAAAGCTACTTCCCACAAGTCTATTGATGAGCTAGAGGATGTGCCAGGAAAAAGGAGCTTCAAACTGTACTCTGGAAACACACTTAATTAAGGATCTCAAAGACATGATTAGAATAATTAGAAAATTGCTCAGTATAATATTAGCCCTGAAGCAATTCGTGATTGTCATCCCTTGGCCCCAGAGGACTTCCTGCATAGGAAGGCAGCCTCCTTTTTGCTGTTTTTGAGAGGCCTGTTTGTGTTTGGGTCAGTGAGTGACACGTGCAGGGCTGTGCTGCAAATCCAGCAGAAAGCTGGGAGACCAACCCACACCTGAGACTGGAAAGACAGGTGGGAAATGAGCCATTTTGGAAAAATCACTGTTGAACCTTATATGTAGTCTACAAGGAACATTGTAGGGGAGTATTGATGATTACCTCTGGAATAGGGAAAGGAAAAAAACCAACATGACAATTCTTCCCTGAAACAAAGATTCTAGTGTTTTTACATTAATCTGCACCTCCATCTGCAGGCCCTGCAGGCAGTATGGTGTGTCAGGGAAGAGGACACTTTTCAGGAAATTCATTGCACTGTTCCTTGAAATAAAATGTGTTTTCTAACACCTTGGGAGATCGATGGGAGAGGTGTTTCTGCAAGCATATGTAAAAATACCTGTACAGGGTTTTCTCTTTGCAGTGTGTGTATGCCACAAATTGTCAAGGAGCAGGCAAAACCAGCAATTTGGGAACTTAAATTGCAGGGTGCTGGGTCAGTTCATGTAGCTGAGGATCTGCTTGTCTCTCTGGTACTAAATCCCCCTAAATCTTTTTATATTTGCTTCAATGAGTGAAACTTGCTCCTTGCCTGGCTGTTTATGGAATAGGTGTGGTTAATCAAGAGCGCTTTCTACACAGTCCCACGTCTTTGTGCTGCTGTTTCTCTGTGTATGCCCTGAGGAATTTCTCCAATATGCTGAATATTATCATTGGACCTTCTGTCTTTATTGCTTTCTGTTCAATTTCTCATAGCTGGCTTGCTTTTTGCTGCTGCCCCAGATTTTTGCTTGTTCTCTTATTTCTTGTGGAATACAATATGGAATGAAAACGGTTTAAACAAGACCTAGAAATACAGAACTTCCTTAGCAATTATTCTGCTCTTTTATCTTTCTCAATTTTAATGCAATTGGGCTCCCTCCTTTTATCCCTGATCAGTGTTCTGCTGCTCTTACATCTCATTTCCCATATCTGCTTAAATGAATTACTTTCTGATTTCCTGATTGTACTGTGTCTTTTCTCTAGTAAATTATGCAACTATTTCAGTGAACTTTCCTATTACAATGTTATATTCCATTTTACCATCTCTTTTCATAGTTGTGAGAGAAACTTCCTCCTCTGTTTTCTATATCAAGCCTAAGATTATATCTCTATCATCCAAGTCTCCCATACCTAAGATTCTTGGCACGTTGAAAGTACCAAAACTGCCAAATTGCACAGAATCATTTTTATTTAATGATTCAGATTTATAAAAGCATATGTTGAAACTGAGAAATTTACAGTAACTTAAAAATTTAATTTATTTTTCTGTTGAATTATGTTTTCCTGTTTTTTGATCCAAGTTATGTGGTGATCCTTGAAAGATGGCAGGGTGCAGTTTGCATGTTTATGTGATTTTTAAGTGAATTAAACTTTCTGAATGAAAAGTTTCAGTTTGGATGGAAATTTAATTTTAAGGTCTTGAAATTTTAGCTCACTTTTAGCACCATGAGACATGGCAGTAATGACAATGAAGGCAAAAACTTGAAAGATATTAACATATCCAGTCTAATCACTGATGATGCCCTCGGTCCATTTCTGCTGGTCAGAACCATGTGTGGGAGAAAAATCAGTCAAGTGATAGAAAATCACTCCAGTTGTTTTAACAGAGAAATATTAATTGCTGCTGTAAGAAAAGAAAACTTGACACACAAAATTAGAAAAATACATTCATCCAGGTTCTGTGTTGGAAGGCCAAAAGGAAATGGGGATAGGCCAGTTGACACTGCCTGAGGATCCAGCCTTGGAATGAGGCAACATAAAGGGAAAAAATGTACCCACTGCAGCTAAAGTAGAGGTTGATAAAGTGAGAACAGAGGGAAAGTAATAGTGCCAGTGCTACAAAAGAGATTTAATAGGGGTTTGAAACTGAACTGCGCAGTTATTGATAGCACATCATCAGCCCGAGGTGCTTTTTCATTATGGCCCAGCTGGTTAGAGGAAAGAGCATGAAGAGATCGAGGAAGACATTTTTAGCAGTGGCCCATGAAAAATAGGGCTAATGCAGCATTCCCTAAACAAACAATAGCTTTTGAGATAGAAAAAAAAAAAAAAAAAGAGTTGGAATGGAAGAAACTTCACCCTGACAAGATTCATTTCAAACCAAACCAAACACTGAGATATAATGATAATAAGCCACACATTTATCCAAGGTATAAATCTGAACCCTTTGGGTAAATTTTGCTCCTTTCCTTTTATGTTTAATTTCCCTCCTTAGCCTTTATTCCCACATTTTTACTTAGATCACAAACAGCTGGTGTAGAAGAGGTATATTTGAGTACTAATAGAAACAACCAAGATAATAAAAATTATTTAAAATTTAGGAAAAAAACCCCAACCACGTGTGCCTTGAAACTGGGGAAAAGTTATGTCTTAGCCAGTTAGGTCTTCTATTTGTAAGAGCTATTAAATCATGTGACTCCCAGGGCAGAAAGAATAAATGGGTTTATCTTGGGGGAGGCCTCACAGATTGATATTTTGGAGCTCTAGTGACTGAGCACTGGGGTATTCATTTAGAATATCAGTGTTTTCCATCTTTTCCAGAGCTTCTTCTGGAGAAACACACCTCTTAGCAATGAAGAGACTTTTACCTTTTAAAAATCATTGTGTGTGGGGTAGTTTTCCTCCCTTCTTGGGCTTAGTCTCAAAGTTTAAGTGTTCTCAATGTTTAAGAGTTCACAGCTTTAGGAAGTGACATTGCAAACTGGATTATTTCAAATTCTTGAAGCTGTATGATGTCAAAGTGCACTGATAGACCAGGCCACCTCCACCTGCTAGTCCAGTTTGAATGGAATTTGTTAGATCCTGGATTACATCCAAAACCAGCACAAACACTCTAATTAAACCCGCCAAGTTATCTTGGGAACCAGAAGAAGTGGGAAGCATCTTTTCTACCTGGTTCCCAAAGTGCTGACTGGTTTACAGTTGATTCTTGTACCTTAATATAATATTGCAGTTTGTAAGATGGGTCACTGATAAATCAAACAGAATTGTTTGCATTCATATTATTTGAATGAGAAGTTTCAGACTCTTGTTCTCCATCATCAGAATATTTTCAGTCCTGCATCTTAACAGTAAAGAAAGTAGAACTGCCAAAGCATAAAAAACATTCTCCAACCAAACCACCCCAAAACAAATCAGTCAGAATTCAATTTAAAGACCATTTATTAAGTATTTATGGAGGAAAAGCAAACAGAGATGTGTAAGAAATTTACACAGATATGTAAGAAATAGCCTGGTTTGCTAGGCTGGTGGGGAAATTGCATTCCTAAAGCTCTACTCTTTTGGAGAAAAATAGGATTGTAGGCCTCATTTTCAGATGATTTGGATGCAACCCTAACTCTGGAATATCTGCAAGTTCCTAATAACCTTTGTACCTGTCTACTACATCTGTTGGCAGAGAGTAGAATTTTGTGTGCCCAGTAATTTGTCATTACACAGTGAGGAAAGAAAGAGCTCTGTAGACTCTGTAGTAACTGCAATGGTTGTAATTATGCTAAATCCATAAATATATCAAATAAACTGTTTGATGTTCCTCCTTTTCACTGTGTTCAGTGTAAAAAGGAACATGGAATGACCTTCTGGTTATTAGAGTAACAAGTGTTCTAGGAATCCCAATATGTGCTTAATGTATCATGCAAACTTTGTGATGATGTATATTCTGGAAGTGGATGAAAATACTGCAAAACAGTATGAAAAGGAGCTATGTTTAACGTCAGATTAAAGGAAATAATGGAAGGGAAGAGAAAAAGCTGGCATTTTATAGCTACCTGGCTTTGGAGTGCATGATTGCTTGTTATTTTTAGTACAGAATCACTTCATCACTGACTGACCTCTTTCAGGTTACAATATAATATCCACATGACAGTATCTAACATCAGTTTTGTCCTTATAGTGTATAATTTACAAGTTAGAAGTGTAATTTCAGTGAATACTAGACAAGACCTCTATTGGTTTTGAGATAGAGGTTAAACAACTTGCCTGGTACCTATAGCAATGTCTTATTCCATGAAAAGGTTCACCCTGACCTGAGTAACTTCTCTTTTCTGATTAACACTCTGCCTATCGTATGTTGTCTGTAAGTGGATGTTTTTGGCTTGTCATGTTCTTCTGTTGGCCTATTTGTTGTAAATGATCTCCTACTTTTTAGCAAGGGACAAGTAATTATTCAGGGCTTTATGAAATCCAGTACTTTTTACTGTAACATCTATAAAGCTGATTGCAGAACATCTATTCATGCCAATGAAAATTTTAATATTTTAGAGCACTTATGCCAATTTTACATTAATTGTTAATGTAATTTACTAGAACGTAGTTGTTGTTCTGCAGATGAACACTGAAGTGCTAGAATATACTGATTTTCTTTAGAATGGTAGATATTGCCAAGAATTCCCTTTTTTGTTGACTCTTCCTACTACCCTGCACTGTGAGCCCATCTGTCCTGTTGGATCTGGTAGATCTATTGTTAAAACCACCACTGTAAATCCAGTGGGGTTTAAATATTTTTTCACATACTCAAGTAGTGTTGCTGGCACCCAAAGAATTCCGGTGACCTTTGGCATGGCAGAAATTTGTTGAGTGCTACTTGTCCTGCACATACCATGTGTGAAGACCCTCACATTTTATCTTTGTATGCAATTATTTGAGGCCTTAGGACAACTTTCTGCAGTTTCTTTTCTATTGCCTGTTACGGGCCCTTTCTCTGCTCTTGCAATCACAGATTCCCTTCTGATGTCCTTCCTTGGGGAGAAGAAGAAATGACTTTCAGAAGACAAGCCAGCTGACAAGAAGTGGGATTTTAAGTCACAGGCAGGGCTGTTGGAAAGAAGAGTGCCTTGGTGAGGGCAGAGGGAGTAATGACTGATCTTTGTGCACTTTGTAGTGCCTCTGGATTAATGCAGCCAAATCTGTACTGGTTGTCATGATCCTCATGATCCATATGCTCTGCTGCCTGAGGAATACTCCACTATTTAGTGTCTTGCACATAGATCAACTGAGCTGCAAATCAGCTTTTTTCCTCTAAAGTAATGCCAATAATGACACACAATGACAGTCAGAGCAGCCGAACCAAAATTTTATGCTTGCCCAGGTTCCCTCGTGCCCTGCTGTTCTTCACAGGGTTTGGATGCTCTTTCCTTCTGCTCTGCACATCCACTTTTGCAAATGGGCAGTGTCTCCCTTCAGGGACATGCAGGGAAGGGCTGGCAAGTCCTGCCTGCCTCTTCTGTCACCCAGCAAGGCCCCTGTTGTACTGAGCCCCTGTGCAGTTTGATAGGAATAGGTGAGAGACAGCCTCTTTTCTCTAAGAGAGGAATAAAGTCATGCTGCATTTCACTTGTGTTTTTCACCCCAAGAGATTATACAGAACATTTCCACAACCCTTTCATGTTCTGAAATTTTAGGATCAATGGGTCTCTGGCTGTTTCTAAAACAGATTGAACAAGAGCAGACTCATGAATTGTCCATGAAATAAAAATAGATGTGAATGATTGTTATTTGGAAGAGTCTGTTGGGATTCAGAGAAGATCTAGGACTGAGAACACACAAGCTGAAGAGGAAAAGCCTTTGTTGGTTTTGTTATAAAGGAGATTGTAGAAAGGACTCCTGCTACAACTGCTAATGCATTCATACGGGAAGTTCCACCTGTCTTTCTCAACCTATTGCCTATATCCTTACCTACTGATTTTCCACAGTATTTTTCACTACACCAATTAGATGGGTTTTAATTTTGTTTCTGAAATGACTTTTAATGTGTTCTAGCAAGGTGTTAATCTATTATCTTACTTTATGCATTATTGTGTACTTTTGCCTTCTCCAAGCTTTTACCAGGCCATAGTCTGCAGCCTCCAAACCCAAGCTTGACTGTAGGTTAGCTCAGTTCAGTTTTTAAAAGGCGATACTTCCAATCACAGCGTGCAGGGAGATAATGCTGATGCTGCCACAGGCACCCAGCACCATCCTGTGCTTGCTCTCCTTTCCTGAGGCATGTCCCCAGTGCTGGTGGCACAAAGGTGGCCTAACTTTCATGTATTCCTTCATGCAAGCAGCTGTTAAAATCATACCAGGGGACATGATAAAATAATAATGAATAATAATGATCCCAAGAGCAGAGTGCCCCTCCATAACCTCAGCTGGAGGGCAGGATAAATTGTAGTACATTCTAGTTAGGAGTTTAAAGTCAGTGGAGGATATGGCAGCTCCACAGCCTGCAAAGCTGTGGCTCTGCTGACTCGCCTGTTTAACAGGAGCCTTGCCTGCCAAGAGCACTCCCTGATAAGCTGGATTTGTGCTCTGTAATCAAGATGTGGGAAGAAAGCAAGCACGTCTCTCTGATGCTAATGGAAAATCTTTGATTGGAAAGAAATTGGCATAGTCAGAGAAGCTCTCATGGACACCTGAGGGCGATTACTGGCAGGACTCATCAATATCTAAGGATATCTGCAAGTGTAAAGAGCTGTTACCAATTAAGTGTTGAGGCAGCACCTTCACAGGAAATGAAAGTACCTGAGAATCAGGATGAGTGAGTGTGTAAAGCCATTCCCCCAAGTCTCTGCCACCAAAACAGTCAGTTTTACTTCATGTCCACTGATGGGACTGTGTGTAACATTCTCCTCTGTTCCTGAGTCTGTATAAGTCTCTGTTATGAGTCCTTGCTCCGTTTCTTGGATCAGACAAATATCACATGTCTTTATTCTGTGCTGTCAGTGTAGTGAGACAGTCAGACCCCACCCATCTGTCAGCTCACTATGAATTTTGTATAGGTTTTGGCTGCTGGAATCATGCAGAGGACTCCTATTGGCAGCACAGCAGAGCTAATTCCAAATTAAAAAGAATTTCACATGTTCCTGAAGGAATTTCAGATGCTCCTGTAGCAAGAAGTAACATCTCTTATAATCCAATAAATGGCTCTTCCCCTACTGATACTCTTCATTTCTCACCTGAGAGAGGTATGAAAGGAAAATGTTTTCCTTATTGTAAGAATTTTCCAATCATTGTGGAATCATAGAAAAGAGGTGTGAAAGAGACTAGTGAAATCTAATGAAGAATGAAATGCATGACAGCATCATGCATGAGGCCAGTAAGGAACCATATGATCATTTCAGCTAGCTGGTGCATGCTGGCAAAATGTAGTTATTGTTTTCTCTGTCATCTGTTTCACAGCTCTTCCTATCTCCTCACCTTTAATTATCATTCTGTTGGGGTTCTGCCTAAGAAAGCAGAACCATCTGGGGAAATCAGCATTGCTTCACTCAGTCTCGGCTGGAATTAAAATGATCTGCTGTGAAGACGAAGAAGAAGGAAAAAAAATCCAAAATATCTTGTCTAGGGAATTAGCAAGAACTGTGGACCAGCTCCTACAGTTCAGTATAACAAAGAAATTTTATTTAATTAGGTACTGGAATGTACTGTAACATTACAAAAAAGAAAAATAAAAAAGAAAAAAAGGAAGGTAGGTGAAAGTTTGCTCCTATTTTTAGGTAGCAGACATGCTGTCACAAAATCACAGTGCATGTGTACTTTAATGAAAGCCAATGAATCGTTCCTGCTTATAAAGATGACAGGATGAGGCCAGCATCTGTTAAAATCAGTGAAATATATTAATTCTCATTCCTAAATCATGACCTCATATTCCCAGGCCTGCAGAAATGGAGGCTGTGCAGTAAATTAGTCCCACAGCCTTTTACCTCTGAGCCTGGACCCTGCTGAGGCCACCAGTTGAAATGAATCTCTGTCTCCATCTGAAGCAAGTCCCCTCCGAGTATTTACTGCCATCACAAAAGTGCTTTGGCATTGGGACAATTTGACCTGATTAATTGTCACTGTTCAAAGAGAGCAGGGGACAGCCAGAGCAGAGGGAGAGCTCTTGTGGTGTCTGGGAGTCTGCCCTGCTCAACTCGTGTTGCTGCTGTCAGGTCCAGACTTCCAAAGCACAGGGGAAGTTAATATGAACAAAAAAGTTTGTGTGGGTGGAGGAGAGGGATGAACAACAAAGAGCAACACCCAATCCTTCTAAGCAATCGTGTATCAAACACTATTTTCCTAAGTAGGCTTGCTGCTTATCATTTTAATTTGTCTCATAAAATAATCAGTCCAAGAATACATTGGCTAAATTATTGAGTAAAGTGAGAATTAAAGTCACCTCAGGAAACAGCGTTAAATGAATAATTCTCTGAGTGCTGGAGCAAACGAGGCCTGATGTTTTATGGATTTGTCTCCACTGCTTTGACAGGATAGGATTTATTAAAAAGGGAGTTTTTCCTGTTACGATGTTTCTGTCATTTGCCTGCTGTGCAGATCCTGTGGTACTTGGTGATGACTTGGTTGGCAGTGTGGTCCTTGGTGAGGACTGCACAGTGTCTCTCTTCTAGCCAGGCTCAGCCATGAAACATCTGGCAGAGCAATGCAGCCTGCACAGCTGGGGTAAATAGGAATCAGAGCCTTTACTCAGTCCTCCTTTCTTTAATTTTTTCAGGACCTGCGTTGCATATAATTGTTCTGGCTGCAGCGAGGCATAAAAGTAAAGGAAAAGTGAAGACCTGGGTGGGAGAAAACCCCAAGTTCTCCACCATAAAGGCAGTGTGGGTGCTACTTGCAGATCATTTAGCCACAAGAACTTGACTACAGGTTTACGAATTTAGGTGAACATGCTCAAAAGATGGTAACTGACAGATTTTGTCACTGCATAGTAAGATAAATAACCGATAAAAGCAGATCAGCCATTGTGCAGGAGCTGGAGGAAGGTCATATATCCCTGATTTTAGCCCTTTTAGTGAGTTGAGGCATACCAATGAAAATCTGCCAGTTTCTGGAAAACAAATATAAGACCCATTAAGTCAGTCTCATTAAATCTCACAATCATGGCTGCTATGCAGTGCTAACAAAGAAAGTGCTTTTACTGATAAAAACTCCCAAAGGTACTATCAGCAGTACCATAAAGTAAGACTTTTTATTTGTTTCTTTCTTGCCTGTTATTTGATGCAGAGCTGAAATGAGACTGCAGTGTTTCACTGCACAAGAAGGTCATAAAAATGTCTGAAATTGTCAGGAAATGTATGGATATGGAAAGAGTGTTTTCACCCATCAGATTTTGTAGCAGCTGAGCAGAACTCCTGAGAAAGGAGTAGCTTTCCTCTGCAAAAACCACTGGCTAGCTGGTTGCCCTCAGTAGGAGTTCCTGGCAGATGAAAACAGCAGAGGGAAAAGTAATCCACTGAAATGATATTCCTAAAATTTGACAGCAGTACAAGAATATTCTGTCCAAATGAGTGTAGGCATTTTTCCTTTTCTACATTCACTGTCTGACTGTTTTGATATGGTTTGGTTTAAGTTTCAAGTTTAAGTTTTTTTATGGAAGTATGCATTTATAAAAAGACATGTATTTTTTCATAATTAAATAGATATTTATTACATGCATTATCTGAAATGAGGCAGCATATAGCAGTTAGTTCATTTAGCACAGGCATCCTGAGGCACTTTGATGTTTAGGAAAGATGCTCCATTCCCTGAGCAGCTCAAAATCCATGGAAGTGCCCTACATCAGATATAGCTTGGCCTGAGTGGAGGAAGGGCAGTGTACAGAAGTCAGGGAGGGGAGTACAATTAAGGGTCAATGATGAAACATAAAAGTTTAAGATTAAGAAACTGAAGAATGAATGAATGTTACTAGAGCTTGTGTCTGTAGCTTTCCTGAGCTTGCTTTGCCAGTCACTTTTCCCTATTACTGCCCAGAGAAGGCAGGGATGCCCCATCCCTGGGAGTGTTCAAGGCCAGGCTGGCTGGGGCCATGAGCAACCTGGTCTAGCCAGAACTGACGACTCTGGCTGGTCTTGGAGGAAGAGAGGCTTTAAACCCTGCTACTCAATGCCCTGGGGGAAGTTTCTAGGAGGTCCCCAGGAGTACAAGGCCAGCCAGAGCTGTTGCTCCTGGCAGTTTTGTTCTGGGAGAAATCCTGTGATGTTAGAAATTTTTGGAGACAGGATCCCACTTAGAGCCACATGTGCCTGACAACAAATATCAGCCCTTTTCTATAGGCAAGAAAAGCCAGAAACATAACTTCTTGGGAGCCGTTTAGAGGCATTTCCTGGGAATCCAAGGGCAGCCAGAGCTGTCAGTCCTGGCAGATTTGGTGTTGGAGCAATTCTCTGATGTTTGCAGTTTTAGGAGGCGGAATCCCACTTCTGGCAACACTTGACTTTGAATATCAGCCCTTTTCCTTAGCATGGAAAGCCTGGCAACCAATATCTTGAGGGTGGTTAAGAGGCAGACCCCAGGAGTCCAAGGAAAGCCATGGCCATGGGTCCTGGCAGCTTTGGTCCGGGAGGAATCCTCCGACATTCAGGTTTCTAGGAGGCGGAACCTCACTTTCGGTCCTCGATGCCTGACTGCAAAATATCCTCCCTTTTCCATAGGAATGTGGTGTGGGTTTAGGCTTCTCAGTGAATTTTTCCCTTTATCATTGCTTAGATGTTGGGAGTGTGAGGTGCTGCCTCGTGTGGGAGGTGTTTTTATTCCTACTTGTTGGAGCAGGGCTCCCAAAGATGGATGGCGGGGATTAGGCCACACATGCAAGCTAGACTTACACCCTAAATCAGAACAGAATCTGAAAAATATAAAAGCTAAACCTGAGGCATCATAAGGAATGGGTAATAGTCTGAATTGCTGCTGCCTGCAGGAATTTGCAAAAGCCTCCTGAAAGGGGGAGAACCCCCTTTTCTTGATCCGCCCAGGGATGTTCTGAGCCGGCATGGAGCATGTCCTGGCCACGGCTACACCAGGAGAGAAAAACAGTGCCAGGCTGACTTAAAAATTCCAAAAATTTGCCAAATTCTGTTGGTTTTCTGCTCTTTTCTGTTGCATATATGCATACATACATATCTATATGTATATATATGTGTGTGTGTGTGTATATATTTATCCATATATATATTTTTTTTCCTAGTAATGACCTCTTATTCCTTCTTAGGCATTTTTTGCCTGAAAGTCCTGTAATTTCCAAGTTAGTAAAAATCTGGAGGGAAGGGTCTTTCTATTCCAGAAAGGTTCCCACCTCTCTTGACAGACATTTGTCTTTTAAACCAAAGCAGAAGGAACATCCTGCAACCCAATGTCTCGGGGGCAGTTGATAGGCAGCACCGAGGAGTCCAAGGCCATCCAGAGCCATTGATGTTGGCAGCTTTGGTGTGGGAGCAATCCTGTGACATTCCCAGTTTTCAGAGGCAGAATCTCACTTTCACCCCTGGGTACTTGGCTTCTGTCAAATCACAAAAGCGTCCACATTTTGGAGCCATGGTGAACCAGGTGAGTAAGAAATCATCCATTAAAAGCAAAGCTGCATGTATAAGTAAAGCATCAAAATCTGTTCAGGAAATTAGCACATGAGCCTTGCTGGGTTTATTCTTTTTGTTTGACTGGATTGTTGGGAGGTTTCAGATTTTTATAGTGTAATGGTTTTGTTTGGTTTTGGATTTTTGTCTCTCTCTCTCTTTTTTTTTTTTTTTTTTTTTTTTTTTTTTTTTTTTTTTTTTTTTTAACGCAATTAACAGGCTGTCTTAAACAGTTACTCCCAAATCATCTGTGGTTTGGCAGAAGGTAAAGTTGAAAAGCCAAATTATTCTTGACTATTTTCATAGAGTGCCCAACCACAACACTCAAATATTTGTTTATTTAGTTGTTTCAAAGTGACACCATGACACAAAGCAAAGTCCATATGCAACCATTTACCAGTTCTACCATTGGATTTAATAAATGCTTTAGCTTTATGTTTTAGCTTTTATTCCCCTGCTGCCTGATTTTTGGGAATTGCCCACCACTGTGAAATTGAAAAGTTCAATAGAAGGAACTATGAAAGGGAATATCTAATTTCTTTACTCTAGCTGCTGTTTCATGGCCTCAATTAATCTACACTTGCAAGGACTTCAATTTATGGAAAATTATTGCAGTGGCAATGTGGACTCTGCATAGCCAACAGCTGGATTTTAATAAATGTGGGCTATTTAGTGCGTACACACAGGATGGCCTTTGAAATCCATCAAGGCTTGTCCAACCTGCTCTGAATAATTTTAAGAAATCAGTGCATAATTAATGAAAAATGCTATCAGATCTTTTTTCCTGTGGGCTATCATCCTTATTTCCAGCAAATATGAGGTTGGTACGGCAGTCTGGGTTGAAGTTTTTCCTCCTCCTTTACACTGGCTCTGCTTGCACAGTAGTGGCATTTATCTCTGCAATATAGAAATGGATAAAAGAAAAACAGATGCCCAATAGTACATCTCAACTAAAAATACAATTATTTACATAATGTGTGTAATTGTAGGAAGTCTCAGGAAGGTATTTTGAACACTGTGACTTGGCTTAGATTCTGATTTCTGTTTGCTGAGTCAAAATGGCAGGCTGAGAAAAAAACCTGTCTTCATCCAGGACATTGTCCTTATGGACTTGTATATGTAGAGAAAAAGAATCCACTTGTCATAGTGAAGCAGAAAACTTTATTTACTGAGTTTTATTTTTAAAAGGCAGTTATTTTAGCCACAATTCATGCTTAAAACCTCTGCCTGTGGAACAGCTTGTACCAATGTCAACAGGCAAAATCAACACCTGTCAATTTTTCACTTCCATTATCTTGTTTCTCCCCCACTGTTTTGATGTGCAATTCTGGTTGTTAGTCTTGCTGAGTCACTTCTCAGTTACTAAAGGAACCTATCTAATTGTGGAAACTCTGGAAGTGAGACAAAGGGAACTCTGATGCTGGTGGGTACTGCCATTCTTGGTGCTGTGGAGAGCCCGGCCAGGTGTGCCCCTTGCTGACAGGTCTGGCACCCAGCTTTGCCCTGCCTGCACCTAAATGTCCACATAATTGTTGGAGAAAGGCTTCTGCTCTTCTCCTCAGACTCAGTGGCAAGTGGCTGTGCTCAAGTAAAAGCACTCAGATGTTTTTATCTCCTTAAACTCCATTTAACTTTGCAACCTCAGAGCTCACCCCGTTTGGCGTCATTTCAACCCCACTTCTGTTCTGCTGCCTCAGGCCATCTGTGGCTGGGGATCTTTTCTAGATTCACAACACACAGCTGTTACTGAGTGGTTTTATTTGCCCCTACTTGATGTTTTCTTCTGGTTTAATCTGTTTTTTTTTTCAGATGTCTATAAGTGGCAGAGGGAAAGGCAAACTCTGCTTGCAGATTGGTGATAATTTGAAGCAGAATTTGCCTTTTCCTCTGTGTGAAGTCATCTCCAGATGGTTAAATAAGGAATGCCCCACATGAAGCTGCTCTCCAAATTGTAAAATTGCTTGTGTGCAATTTGCCAGATACCTGCAAACCTCTATTTACCCTTAATAACCATATTTTACAAGTAGGGGAGAGAATTTTGTGCTGCTGGTCTTGACCAACAACTGTGATTTGATTTAAATGAGTTTGCTTTCCCTTCAGCTTCTCTGACTTCTTTCCCATGCTTTGTTCAGCCTGCTTTGCCTTTCTTGCTGGTTATAAACCCTGATCCATATCATGCCCAAAACCAACATTGGCAAAGAGTGTCATGTCAGCTGCACCACTAAATAAAAGAAACCTTAATATTTTATGTTTTCAGTTAAAATTTAGTGGTTGAAATGTCAGCCTTGTAGCTCATTAAACTCTTCAAGAGTTCAGAGTTTATAGGAAAAAGTTTATAACTTTCTTCTTGATTAAAAATGAACTATTTCAGCCTAGGAAATGACTCCTTAATTAAAAAGTAAATCATATTATACGTTCACCATGGTGAACTGATAATTGGAAATTATTATATTATTCCTTTTAATATCAATAAATTATGTAGTATTTGTGAGTAGGAAATAAAAAATAACCTTAAAATTCTTCCCAATGATAAGCTCTGTAATGTCTGTAAGCATAGGAATTACTTCTGTGTCTATTGTGGCTTAATGCTTTTATTACCTGGAATGTCATATAGAAATAAAAAAATATTTTCCACCACATTTTAAATATTATTCTGCAATAAACCTTGCCTGTGCCATTAAATCTTGTGGAGCTATTAGCTGCCTTTAAAGCACCAGAATTTACATTTGGGCATACTGCAGCTGTTAGTTCAAGCCCAGGACATCTGGGGGTTGGTCTGAGCTCCAGAATGGAACAGATTTGTCCCTTTCCTCAGGATTAGATATGGTCCAGCCTGCAAATGAGGCAACAGTGCTGAGCTGCATCAGGGGATTGCACACAGTTGGGGTAGGACTGATAGAATTCCAGTAGTTGCTCATTCTGAAGCAATTTCAAGAGCTGTTCCATAGCATTTAGCCTTGGGTGTCTGAGCTTGTGTGAATTTCTTTTTATACTCTCTCTTGGGATGTCATTGTGATCAAAACTTGTAAGGGGATACAGGTGGTTTTGGGAGAAAGAGTAAAGTCCTACTGAAAGTCCTACTTTCATTTTGGAATAAAGAACAAGGTAAACCCTTGTCTGTGGGGGACAAGTTGGTGTTGGTTAAACTTTCTGTAATTAACAGACACCAAAAGGATAAAGGGAATTTGACACAATAAATTGGGTTTTGTTTCAACTTTCTCCTTATTCAAGCTTGCCCAGGTAGATTATTCATTCTCTCAGTGTGAATTTTGCCATTAGATTTTGACAGAATTAAATGGAAAATGTTAGTGTCTCTCAAATCCAAACCAGCTTCTCACTCTTGTGAATTTGGTCAAAATAATTTATTCCAGAAGCTCCTCTGGGCTCATGCAGGAAAAAAAAAAATCTGAATCCTGACCTGCAAGTGAGGAGGAGGAGGATGATGAAGATGATGATGATTATTATTATTAGTATTTCACAGATGACAAGGCTGATGAAACATACTTGGAAGCCAAAAACTGAACTCTCAGGTATTGGCCAACTGATAATATTCATTGACAATTCTTGTGCCTGTCCATTTTAGTAAAAATCCAGCATTGCTCCTGTCTGGCTGTGAAATTTCACTCCCCAGCTACATTGATTTTATTAATAAATTCATTTAGTGCCAGTGTCCCTTTCAGTGATCACATAAACCTGCACCAGGGACACTTGGCATTTCTAGTGGTTACTCAAGAATTTTGCTGCAGAAGTTTTGCTCTAGCTGCTATATTTCATAGGCTTCTTTGATTTTTATACCCAGACACTTATATCAAATTTGAGCACTTTTTAAGAAAGTGAATTGATGGGTTTAGGTACTAATGATAAAGTAGGTGCTTTGATCTCATCATTTAAATATTCACAGCCTTTTCATGCTTGGAGTTTTAATCATAGGTCAGCAGTGACATTCTTGCTGATATATGATTAAGAATGCAGACAATTCTGAATTTAAATTAATTTTGATATAGATTTAAATTAATCCTCTTAACACTACTGGATTTGCTGTTGCAAAGACACCCAAGTGCTTTTGGGTGATTTATGTGTGCACAATACTCTCTTCACACAGAAACTTCCCCCATAATAGAAACAAATCTTATGACAGCTGTAGTCTTTTAGGAGTGAAGACCTTTTCTTGCATAAAGCATAAATTTTAAAAGCTGAGTAGATTTTTATGTGGTTTATTTGTGGAATTCTTTTACCAGCTAAAAATGCAAGCTACTGCATAAATATTTGTTCAGGTTTAGTTGCAAAGAGACAGAGCAATGTTTCAGGTACAGTATTTTATTGATGAAACAATCTGATTGAGGCCCATAGGGAAACTCAGATGATGGAGTTATTTGAATGCTGGCATTATTTCCAAGGGGATTTCAAGCACTTCCAGCCTGGCTATGTAACATGGGATGCGCATAACAGTTAACTCTGGAGATGATTTCTCTTTTGGTTTGGGTATTCTCAGTGGTATTTCTGCCCTCTTGTGAGATGTTCAGGAATGTGTGAAATTTCCAGGTTCTCTCTTTAGCAAATCTGGAAGTTTGGGAGATCCATGTGTGTTTCAGCTGTAAGGGGTAGGAGTTTCATCTCTCACATGAGCTTTCTGCTTAGTTTAATACTTTCACATTTCATTCTCCCGTATACACAGTGGATCCGTGTCTGATATTTAAACCTAAAATTATTTCACTGGGATAAATAAAAGGAACACAAATATCTTGTTATTGCTCTGTACAAACCACATCTGTGATGGCTCTGTTACTTTCTTCAGCTACTTCCTTAAAGACAGCCTCATAAACATAGGCCAAGGTTAATAATTTCTGGTGTAAAGCTGAGGTAATGGGCTCCATCCAGCATTTCAAGTGTTCTCTGCCTTGTTAAAAAGAGTTATTTTGTAAAGCAGTATTTTTATTATATCTCTATTTTCAGATTAATGTCGTAACACAGTTTTTTCTTTGCAAATAGTGTGGAAATTTAAAGAAGCACCAACTGCATAGAATCTGAAATTAAACATTCCAAGCCCATAGGGTTTCACTATGTCATTTATGCCAAATATCTGGTGGAATAGTCTGGACTGTTAAAATGACAAATACAGCTCTACATTAAGAGGTTCACTGCTTTTTTTTGGGATTATCCAGTGATAAGTAACTTTGGAAAAAAAAATTAGTATGAAGGAATGGTAGTCCTGAAAGGTCTCTAGTCCACAAGCATGTAGGAAGATTCCTCACATATACACTTCATATTTAAGAGTATCTCAATTATCAGAGAGGAGTTGCATGCTTGAGTCTGTGTACTCTGAATTATTTTCTCTCATGCAAGTCAATTTTATGCTCAACTCTTCTTTCTCAAAGTAGATGGCAAGATATGAGAGGATTTTACATGTAATCCAAAGTCTTCCATCTGGGTCACTGGGTTCCTGATAATTGCTTCTTTTCTGGGCTGGAAATCACTACCACTGACAAGATAAAGTAGTGCTGGAAAATCTTGCAGCAATTATGAAAGTATTTTCTGACATCAGACATGTTTTTTGTTCTTCCCTACAGAAAAATGCACTCTTGAGAGACACAGATTATTTACAGAATCTGCAGCTCTCCTTCTGGGTTCTGCTCACTGAGAGAAAAGCACCCACAAAGCAGCTGTGGAATAAAGACCCATTTCACCCTTCAGAGCTCTCCTGCTGGTTTAGTGGAAAACCCAGTGGATGGATGGATGGATGGATGGATGGATGGATGGATGGATGGATGGATGGATAAATCTTCCAGAAAGAAGAATCAGCTCTTGGCTAGGTGAGAAGGATTTTAACCACAGAGTCCCAGGAGAAATTTATGAGTCAGCTTCTCTTAGCCTTGTAACAATAGCATGGAGGGTCGAACCTCTCATCCTGCAGCTTTAACTCTGTGTCTTGGTTTAAGACAATTTAAAAGGCTGACACTCTAAAATGAGTTACCTCCCCTTAGTTTCAACCAGTCCCTTCCCACCAATAAGGAGAAATTAAATATGTGTAGATATAAGTGAAAAAAATAACAGTTTATTAACAAGTGAAACAGCAACAGGCAAAAACAAACAACCAACCACTGAATAATCAGTAGATACAAAATTGCTAAGTCCCATGAACAGTTTGACGTCATTAGGAAACATCAACTCTCTCAGCCTTTCTTCATGAGACCAAACTGACTTTTGACCTTGGAAACACCTGGGAGTTCTGGACTTTGATTTTGGCAATATCATTAAATAAAAGTTAGCATTTGTTTGATGGACTGGTGTGTCAGTCCTGCCTTTTAAAGATCACCTTATCAAAAACAGTCAAATGAATCAGCTAGTCTGGAAGAAGAAAGTGTTAAAAATCTGTTAGAGACCTTTTGCATAAACTTCTTTTAAAAAGTTTTATGACATAAAACTTGCAGGTGATCTGAAATAGCTGAAAGCAAATGAAAGAGAAGGCTGCTGTAAGGTGAGAGAGTGTTTCTGAACCTGCCCAGTGTGAATTCCTTTCCTGTTGACTCATGTCAGATCTGTTCCTCCTTCCATTTTATTCCTTTCTATTTTAGAAGACACTGTTCCTAAAATGGGTACATTTGCTTTTCTTTCTTCTCAATCAATGGCAGTTCTTGAGAACTTAAGGAGTATGTTAGTGGTCAGTGGTGAGGTTTGGTTTTCTTTTTCCGTTAATATTTGGAGTTAAGTCTTTATAAAAACTGTGCTTAGACTGCAACTTTTCAGAAGTTTATGGCTACCCTGACTGATGCTTCCTTGAGATATGCAACAGCAAAGCCTAATCACAAAGAGCATGTGCTGGGTATTTCCACCCAGGGAATTTAAAATTTTCTGACTTCATTTATGATGCTGCAGTGTAACCACCTGGTGGAGTGAGTGATTGCAAGGCCTAATTAATGGCACAGACTTTTAGACTAGAATTTGTTACTTCTGTACCTTCTACACTGTTCTGTGGTGGAAATATTTCACAGCTTTTGCCAGCTATGTTTTTTGAAAAATCACAGCTTGCTGGAGCCTTGATTCTGCTCATACTGGAGGATGGCTCAGGTCTGTTTAGATGGCAGGGCCAATGAAAATATGTTCTCTCTAATGAGGGCTGGATATATCTCGACTCTTCTGTTTGGTAAAACCCTCGAAGCAAAGTAAATGTGGTATCTTTGTAGCAAAGCATGAGTGAAATCACAGGGTGGCTCGCTCTTCTGTAGCTTGGCTTAGAAAAAATAGCCCTTTGCTGAATATGTGAATGTAGATGTCAAAGTTGTCTTCCAAGGTTTGGGGGATTAAACAGGAGGTGAGATGGGAATTGTCTTTGTCTTCCTTCTCTTTCAAAACTAGATAGTTTCAATGTGGCAGACAAACTTCTTGCGCCACTAAACCTGACGTGCTGAATCTCAGGAAAAGAGATGTTTTTTTTTCAAGCAGTGTTTCATTTTAAAAAAGGTTAATTTCTTGGATACAAAAAAACAAAGCTTCCTGAAAGAAATGTGCTGTTGATCCAATTCCATTACTTTCAAGTTTTTGATGCCTGCTGAAGCGTAGTAATGCCTCAGAAGCAAAATAAGAGTTTTTTTTTTTTTTCACAGATTTTAAAGAAGTTGTGACTTTTCTCAGTTTTACAAGAGCTTCTCAGGAGTTCCAGCATTAACTCTTTTATGCTATCATACATCCAGACTGAAAAAAACCACTTTGTTCCCTCTTCCACTTATCTTTTTACGGTTGAAGAGTTGCTACAGTTCATGTATACCACAAGCTCTTGATTCATGGGAATATGTTTAGCTTATGCTCAGTCTGTGCAAAAAAAGTTCTGCTCAGTCTTTCTGATTTTAATTATTGTAATTTGATTGAATTGTTGGATTTTGCAGTATCATAGCTGATATTAATGCCTTTAAAACACATAAGTCTGGAGGATCTGATATTCCAGAGGATGTTTGAGTAAGCTGAGAAGTGAGCTGATGTTTTACTCTTCTATTTCATTGCAGGTTCATAGTAATTGTTTACACTGATGAGTAGAGGAATGGAGCAAAACGTTCTGCCCCAGGCTTTTACCGTAACTTTGAGGCTGAGCAAAATAACTATTGTTTCTTTTTCATGAAGAGCAATGCAGGGGATGTGACAAAATGTGCCTGAGGAATAAGATGGTTACAAGATCCTATCTGTGAGGAAACCAGCAGGAATCAAGGTAGGATGTTCCCCAGGGGCCAATCAGTGCAGGTCTGCAGAGCCAGTTCAGGAAACCTGATGATCTGGCCCTGCTTACTGAAATATCTTCTCAAAACAATGATCCTTATTTCCCATTTTTCATGAGAGAGACATCTACCAGCATGCTCCCAACAACTCCCATGAATAACCAAGCAACAAACTCCAAGAAATACCCTTTATATAGACTGTAATATGGTGATGCCAACAGACTTGCTCTAACTAAATACTTCAATAAGGGAGGCATTGCCAGAAAAGTCAATTTTGCATGTTTCCCATGCAAGTCAGCTCCCAAAATGCTGGGTCTTAGGTGAAATATTCCCTGAACAAGCTATTCCCAGTTATCCACTGCGAGGTTTCTGAAGGGGAAATATGGCCTGTTGGGTCATGGGGAGGGTTTGTGCCATGCTCACATTGTACTTCCCTAAGTAGTTAAAGCATCATCAAAGGAAGCAGTACCTACCAGAGCCAGGATCTGCAAATGTCACTGAACAGCTGCTCTCTTTGCTCTTCCCTGAAGCACCTGGCAGTGCCCCTGGGATGTTGTCTGGGTGTAACCATGCAGAAAGAATATGACAGCTGCTAATATCCTCATTCTGTTTCCTTTGATCTGTCTCACAAAGTACAGCTTGTTCAAAACAGCTGGAGGAAGCAGAAGCCATCAGTTCTCTCGGAATTAATTTTTGGGAAATTCAATACATTGGCTTTGGAGGTTGCTTGTGGAAATAAACCCAGCATTGCTTTAAAATTTGATACACCTCAAGAACCATTTTGAAACTTGATTAATTTCTAATTAAAGTGAAATCTGAAGCCATGTGAGGGTTTGATAAGTTCAGCTTTTGTTGCAAAGAGCAGTTCTACCCAAGCTCTTTTCTCTTAGGGACTGGCTGCTATTGTACCATTTTACGTTGTAGTTTCTGAATTCACCCCACACAGTCTCATTGACTTCAGTGGGAATTTTCCAAGAACAAGGAATTAAATAGTCTTCAAAATAAGTTCCCCCATGAATTCAGAATATTAGATATCCACTCAAGTTATGTTACGTGCTGTCAATTTTTCACCTGTTAAAATTCTTGGAGCAGATGCAATAAACTTCTCCAGGCTTGATAAGAAAAGTTGCAGAAACTTTCAATTCTCTGCAGAAGTCTGGGAGTTTGGGGAAGCTGCTCTGAGGTTCTCTTTCAGAAAGGAATTTTCTGTGCTAAGCCCCATATTTCACTGCTGTCAATTATGCATGACTTTGGTATTCTGTATTTAAATAAAGAGAAAAAAAACATTTTGGTGGTAAATTATGGGTAAATAATAAAGGCCAGAGAAAAAAACAACAATGAAAGAAAGAAAGAAGACCCACAATAATGTACTTATGTTTGGTTTTATGTATTTGTGATGAAAGAGAAAATATAAGGAATATATAAGAAATTGAGGATGGGATTGTCATTAGTTGTGCCAAATTGCAAAAATACATCTTATAATAACCATGTTCCTTCATATGGAAGCAAACTTTAGGTTATTTTTAGTCTGTCTTGGCTTTTCTAGATGTATTCATCTGTCAGTGCAAGTGAAATCCTAAAGCCAACAGGGGAGACATCATAACAGACTTCACCTGTGCCCAGTGGATCTTTTACTTTCATTTTTCTAACTTGCAGGTAAACTGATTGTTTGGAAATTATTGCCATTTGCCTTCATCCTGCCTGTGAAGGCTGCTTCCAAGAATTTTCTTTTCCAGGTTTTTTTATCCTAAGATTTTTTTTTTGAAAAGGCACCTTCTCTCTAATCAAATCCTTTTGACAAGCTATGAATGATTTTAATATTAATTCACAGTTTTTATCTACAAAGTATATTTAATTATTCCTTACTTTTCAGGATATATTAGCAAATAAGCTAGAGTCGACATGTATCTCTATTATATGCATAAACTTCCCAATTTCTGATGATGAAATCAAGAAAAGAGGATTTTGTGAGAATTTTCTGCAGTGAAGTTAAGTTTATTTAACATTTTGTAGCTGAGCACCTTATAAATAGCAAACCCTTCTGAACTGGCTTTCTTTTGGCCAACCAGAAATGCATCTTTGGTTTCTAGAAAGCATAAATTCTATGGGTGTGTTTTGGTTTTCTGTTTCAAGCTTTGTGGTGCCAAATACATGGCTATTTTGTTCAAGCAATAAATCAGGTACTCTGAAAGCATCGTAACCATGTCACCCTCAAAATGCTTTAAATTCTTTGTCTCAGTGGATTGAATCTTGGCTTTCAGCACAGTAACAACCCTTTTTTATTTTGTTTTTGTTTTGTTTTATTCTCTGTCTCCCCCCTACCCTTCCTGGCAATACTGACATTCTTTTCTCTTTCCCTAAACCAGGCATACTGCACTTCTTTGTTTTGTCCAGTAGAAACCCAAGCAATACAGCAGTGAGGCTGAAGTTTCACATGTGGAATTCCCTCCATGGGCAATGTGGCAGGGGAATTTTAGCTTCGAAATCCTCTAGAAGATAATTTGGCAGTATACACTACAACAGTTCCTAATTTTATTTTGAAGCAAGCTTTCCAGATCATGACTTTAGCTCTTCCTTGGCTGAGCTGCTATAGATGACTTTGTTCAAGTGATTCTGAATACAAATGTGCAAACCTTGGTTTTGGCATAATTTGTCTAATACTGTTGTGACTGAAAATCCTTCCTTATTGTAGAGGTAGAACACTGAAGCTAAAGGCATTTTTGTGATGCAGTATTGTGACAGAGCTTGTGATGAACTGGGTGGTGTGTGGTGCAAACAAGTGGGGAAAGTGAAGTGCTATACTGATACTCAAAATGTATTTTTAGTCTTGACTGAGTATCTCCTCTTTCTCTGTAGGATGAAATGACATTATTTATCATCTCAAGCTCTCCTGTACAGACCTGGGGAATAGATAATGCCCCTGCGGAAGCTGAGATAAAGCCATGCCATCTCAGCAGCCAGCACATAATGAAAAATACTAAATATTGTGAAAGGCTTCAGCTGGCAATTCTCCAGGGCAACTTTTGGTCATTTGGGATGTTGCTTATGGACCTTACTGTCCATAAATGGTGCTTCTCATGATGGAGAAAAGACTGAAGACAGAAAAAAATGTCAAGATTTGTTATGTGTAGTATCTAGCTTGCTGTTTCCAGCATTTTTAAAATAAATAGTGTTATTGTTCAAGGTAAGCATAAATCCTCAATACCCTTAATTAATTCTGGAGTGAAATACTAAATTCGGGGGGAGGGGGTGTATAGAAAAAATGGATTGCTGATATTTTTTGCTGATATATCTCAAGCAAGGTTGGTTTTTGTCATGCTCTGTTTTGACCATTGTTCTGTAAACCTACTTCAAGGAAGATATTTCTGTGGCAGATTGATGATGAGCAGGGCTCAGGTAGGTTGACTCACTGACTGAACTGGGAAAGGATTGTGCCTTTGGTTCCTTGATCATAGCAGAGAAAACAAGGCAGAATTGCAGTCCCAGAGCACAGCAGAACTTCTTTGTAATGTAAAAATGACTCCATGGAGAAGTTGGGGAATTATTGACCTAAGAAAGAATGAAGCAACCTTTTCAGGAAAGGTTATGAGGCTGGGTGAGTTGGAACTGTGGGTTAGAGCAGGCTTCAATATCTGCATTGGAATAATCTTGGAGCACTGTGATGAAAGCATGGGATCAATTCATGATTGTACTTCTGAATGAATGCTGGTAGTTATTTTTAACAAATCAAGTAAAAATGAGTTTATGTGGTTCTCAGATTTGGAAGTTGCTAGAAAGCATCCAAAACAAGTTGGAAATAGTGGCTCCTCCTGATAATGTTCACTTAAACCTACCGCCTGTTGGAGGTATCAGAGCTCATCAGTTCACTACTCACAGCTTTGTCAGGCTTTGATGGTGAGAACCAGTTCAGATATTCAAAGTACATCCTAGATATGACTTAACAAGGACAGATATATGTCATTTGGTGAAAAAAGGGCTCCCAATGCAACAGAAGAAAGCCTATATTTGATGGTATATGAAAAGTTATCTCCTGTAATCCCATTTGTGACTGCTATTTCTTTTTCTCCAGCACAGGTGTGATGCATCCCAAGGGAAAGTGTCACTGAATGTCTTTCAGCCTACAGAATACTTCTAAATTGAGGGTGTGCCTGTTGTTTGACCTGCACAAGTGTGCTTAAATTGTACAAATTATGGCATGGCTGGGGACCTGAAGGCCTCGTGATGCCAGATGTTCAGGAAGCTTCTCATCTTTGTAAGAACTTGGTGAACCCTTCAAGAACAAGAGCATAATGGGCCATCTATTCTGATTTAATGTGATTTTATTGCAAACAAGTGGCAACTGATGTGAACAGATCAGCCTGGCCACTTCAGCTTTGTAGTGGGAAATGCTGGTGCTTGCAGTGTCATTGCCATGTTGGTGAGGAGGGTTGAGAACTTTGGAACTTTTACTTTTTGGGCTCCCTGGAGACACCTCTATTCACTGGGCTGGGGTAAAAATTAAATGGTGCCAATTAAAAAATATATTGAGTTTTTGTTTTTTTTCTTTTTCAGTTTTCAACCGCCTTGACACTTGATTTCAATTGAAATCAAAGAGTAGCAGAGAGCATTGATAACTCCTTTTTCAAAATACTTCTGGCTAAAAAGAGATTTTGACTTACTGGTGAAGTGGATTTTGCCAAGTAACAAAAGCCTGAACCAGCCAAAACAAACTCCTGCATCTCAGTTCTACCTTGTGAGGGGGTCACTTCAGCAAGGACTCTTTCATGTGGCTAAAAGCAGTGTCCCTCTGTCACAACACACACTGGCATGGAATTCCTGCACCTTAAAAGCCTTTGAAAGCACCAAGAAAACTGAGTTGAAAAAAGAAAATTATGTTGGTGTTTTGGGCTGTGGAACTTTCTTTTTGCTCTCTTAAGTTCTTTCTGATTCTCCTGTAATTGGAACAGGCAGGGAGTAGGTGTCTGTGATCTTTTCTCTGGTCAATACCACTAATGCTGACTACAAGGATGGTGAAACATTTAGTCCTTGCTCTGATTTCCCTTTTCTGTTTGTTCTTCTTCAGGGGCAAAATGCTAAACCCTCACCCAGTTTTCTATAAGCATCTGCTTGTTTGTGCAGAGCTGGTTACTGTTAGAATCCAGGTTTTTTTAGGTGAAAAACATGTTAAAACTTTTTAGTATGGGAAGCAAATGACAATGGTGAGAACTGGGTGTCTCCTAACATGCCTTGGGTTTGTCTTTGAAAATACCCTTGAGGGAAGAGAAAAAATATCCATTAAAAATAAAAAGAAAAAAGGAAAAAAAATGTAAGATGAATGAGTGTGTAGTGCTGGTGAGCACAGCTGCTCTTTCCCTCTATGTGTGTACATAACTTGGGGTAGAAAGTGGATCTGGACTGTGGGAAATTATGATTAAATGAAGTGCCCTTCTTGATATTTCCAATGCAAGAAGATTTCATTATTCTATTGATTTTCAGTGATTAATGTTTTCTTTCTCTCTCTTTCCCCCCTGCCCCTTTCTTATTTTTCTTTTAGTCTGTATTTTCAGAAGAATGGCCAATCACAGCTGTTTATTGATTCTAACCAGGGCTGAAAGATGATTGAGTGCTGTGACTTTTTGGGCCCCGTTGTTTCTCCTTGTGCTCTGGCGGAAAAATGATTAAAAGTATTAAAAGTATTCCCAATAACAACATCTCTTGATGTTCTTTTGGTCTCTGAATATATAGGGATGGAGATGGAAATGCCAATGACCGCCTGACACCCAGCCTGAGGTGAATGCTCATCATTTTATGAAACAACAATCAGCTATGAACATGCAATCTGCTTCTTTAGGACAAGACTGAAGTATTACTTTAAACTGTAAAACTGCAGACATACAGTAATAAAGAATTATTAACAAAGAAAATATTTAAGGATCTGGCCATATTGTAGTTTGCCTGTGGTAAGCAAACTCCTAGAAACATGTTTGATTAGCTGATCAATGAGAAGCTGTTATTGGGTTTTACACTGTTCTGTCACTGGGATAATGACATTGGGAATGTAATTGGCTCTTTAGTTTGCTTGGTACTATACATGTTTGAATCCATAAATAGGATTTAGCTTTGCTAAATATAGATTGGGATTATGGAGCAATACTAAGACTGTTTTAGTGTTTTGTTTGAGCATTTTAGTGAACAAGAATGGTTTTGTTTCATGCAATTGTTTCTTCTCCCTCTGGGGAAAAATGTGGACAAGTGCAAACATAGCTAATAGGCTGATGAGGGAACTAAAGAGGATGCTGGAAGAAATTGTGGAATTTTAATAATTTTAATTATCAAAATAGTAGATTTTATATTGTTTGAACTGCTGTTGTAAGCCAGTAATTCATGGCTCCTGCTTACAGCTGATGCCACACTTGGGTCACAGGCAGTTGAGTTTTCTATCTGCTTCCACCTCTGGTTCCAAAGCCTACTCCTCTCCCCTAAAGGACGTTTTGGTCACTGGATACCTGTGAATTTGGGGGCATTAAGCACTACTTTCTTACTGCTGAGATAAATTGTAAAGTGACAAAGGGAATTTCTCCTGATTGGTGGCCATGTTGTTGGGAGATATTTAGGAGTGACCATCTGTGGCCAATCACAGGCATTTCTTTGGACTTGGCTGATGGGAGCTGTGTAAATCTTCTGCAGGGAAGAAAAAAAACTTCAGAAGAATAGGAAGGTTTCCCTCTCCTTTTTCCTAAACCAAAAGTAACCAGCAGCCAGAACTCAAATAATTAGGAAGTAGTGTGTTTATGTGCTTCATGCTACAGCTTCATCGTAACTGGAACGATCTTTCCGTGTTGGAGTCAGACAGTGGAGGCTGCTGCTTTTCCAGGGAAATCTACACTTCTGGAAAAACTCTTCAAGTGCCCCAAACCTGCATACAGCAAATGTTGTTGGTCTTTTCCTTCTGCTGACAGTCTTTCAGACCCTGGATGTTAACTGAGAAACCTCTGTGTGGTCACTGCTGTGTGAAGGGAGCGAGCAGAACCTGTGAAGGTCTGTTATCACTCAGGTTCCTCTATGCACAGGAAAACCTTCCTTAGGAATTTTCTTTGTAGCTGCAGTGGAAGGATCATGAGCAAAGAGCTGCAAGGAGATGGCCATGCAGGGATAGAGGTGTGTGGGACCTGTAAGTAGCCCAGTGGTGCAAGCCATGTACAATGTAGAAAATTCTGGCATTTGGGCTTCTTTGTTTTACAGGAAGGAAAGCCCTGTTGTTCCAGTTAGATGAAGAAAAAAATAATTGCTGTCTTCCTTCTGTGGGTTTTGTGTGCTTGTGGTTTTTTTTTTGTTTTTTTTCTCCCCATTCCCCAACATGATTTGTTTGCCCTGTCACTGATATTTTTACTCTGGCAGAGAATATTTGGAGATCAGGGTTGCCTAAGCTCAGATGCTGACAGTTATGTTGCAATAAAACTCTGCTAGCACCCTCATCATAAATCACAGGCCCTAATTTGGAGAGTTAAATTACAGGTATGTCTTCTGAATTACCCTCTGCAATTAAAGTGCAATAAAAATACCTGCCACGGATTTTAACAAGCAGCCTAGTCATGGTAATGCCAACTGTTTGCTGGCTGCTGTTGGGATGTTAAATTTTTTACAGCTATTAAATATAGTGAGCAGCATGGCTGCTGCCAGTTGTTAGGAGAAACACCAGCATTGCCACCAGCACAGCTGTTCAGCTGGAAGTGTAGTGGTGTCTCCCCTGAGGGAAGGAGGCATTTATGAGAAGGAAAGGTGTGCTGGAGACAGCAGTAGCATTCCTCTGGCTGTCAGGGGCTGGCACGTCCTGGAACAGTCACAACAGCACCAGAGCTCAGTGCTAAATAGAAATTCAGCAAACCAAAGAGAAAGTCTGCCTGGAAAATAGCCACGAAGGTTTTCACTCTAAGTAAAAACCTGCCTTTAAGTCATGCTGCTGACAACCTCAAGGGTCAAGGGGAAGATGTGGGTGAAGTAGGAAATACCAGACTTCTGCATTTTATTAAAGGGAAAAGATGCCAGGGTTTCTGGGCACAGAGCATGGAAGTTAATAATCAAGAATGCATTTAGAGCTAGAAGGGTTTGGCAAATACAAAATCTGATACTGTTAGGAAGAGGGGCTGCTTGTGAAAATGTTAAGTTGCCAGCTTCCAGTCCATCCCTTTAGGACAGATTTAACCAACTGGTTCTGAAGTTCACTGTTTTCTCTGGAATTACTGACTCCACCCAAGAGATATCTGCATTTCATTGTCTTTAACTGGATGGCCCAAATTAGTGGCTTTCCACATAAAGGACTGTCTCCTCAAAAACCAGACAGCAACATCATTGAAGTACAGAAAGCTGCATCATGTTTGTAATGACGTGGTTTTGATCTTTTTGAAATCTAATTCAATCAAATTGTGGTTTCTTTCAGATTTTGTGTCTTGAATAGACATAATCTGTTTGCTATTCAAATAAATCTTTCAAATTTCAGTATGGTGGGGAGGTCTTCACATTATCTGACTCATGCATCTAACAGAGATGCTCTGAATTGTCCCATTGACTTCTCACCATTGCTCACATAAAGAATTCAGTCTCCTAAATTGCGAGGAGGTAAACAAAGTAAACAAAGAGATACTAATGCTGGAGCTGGTGAAACTCCTATTCAGATTTTTCAATGGGTGCAGCTGAGTATTTAATGGGAAAATAGTCATATTATTAA
Organism: Pyrgilauda ruficollis; assembly: GCF_017590135.1. NCBI lineage: Eukaryota > Metazoa > Chordata > Aves > Passeriformes > Passeridae > Pyrgilauda > Pyrgilauda ruficollis. Next base: position 700,611 of record NW_024531377.1, read on the forward strand.
GGAAGCAAACAAATATTTTTTACCATTAGAAACTGGCAGTCTTAAAAATTAGTGGCATATTGTGGGGAAAAACACCAAACTACTCTTGTCAATGCCTCATTATTCCTTACAGTTCAGAGAAAAATTGTAAAAATAACAGTTGGGTCAATGTGCTGCTGATATATTTGCATGTTATGCCTCAGATCATGTGTAATGTTTTATCAAAAAACATTTAGTTATTTGTCTTGTTATTTGAGTGAGTTTTATAAAAGATACACATCCATAATTTGTCCTAATATTGAAATATTTTTGCTTTTTTGTTAAATCTATACACCATAGGTCATTGAAACTTAATGCTATTGAAGCATTAAGTTTCTATCTCCTGGCTGATTTGATTTATTACTAACTTTTATCTGAAGGATATAAATGAGGCTGGAATTGCATTAAGCCTTCATCTGAACTGCACATTTATTTGATACAGGATAATGAAGAAGCAAAGCATTTTCCCATGGCACTTCCTTATTTTGTCCTGTGGAAATGCATGATTTTTTCCTTTTGTACACACACATGCTCCTGCTGTTCTACAAAATTGCACAAAATATTTACACTTGTCTTTTAATTAAAATAAAGGGTTGTCAGGGCACAGCATATGCAAAGAATATTTGATTTTCTGCATGTGTTACCTGTAGTACACTGCTACTGCAAATATTTTATTGTAATCAATGCTATATCTGGCTTAAGTCTCAGGTCTCATGCCCTGCAATTTGTGACAGTTTTCTGCCATGATAAAGTGAAATTTTAATTACAAAGTACAAAACCAGAAGGAATTGGAGGTAACTGATATATGGTTCAGATTTCCAATGGACTAGCTTTCCCTGCAGATGGAGTCAAGTGAGCATTTCAAAGTTGTGCATAAGTCTGATGATCACTGCTTCCCTCTAAAAGATCAGATTGTTGGGATGCCCCCTCAGTGACACTTTGTAGTCCATGGACAATGGAAGATGAGCAGCAGAGATGCTTGGCTGGCCTGAGGGAGGCAGAAGGCCAATTCTTGCTGGGTCTGATTGAGGAATGTTAAACTGTTGTTAGACAAAATCTTCACTAAAATTAATATTTTGGCTCCTCAATGGAAGATATTTTTTCCCACCAACATTACTTTGTCCCATTTCATATATTACATTTTTCCCAGGGTAGAGGGAAATAAGGGAAGGTGTTCTCAGTGAGCAGAATAATGACTCCCTAGAGCAACAGCAAAATCAACAAAAGGGTGAAAACTTCATTGTGTAATCTTTAGGGAATAAATGATGTAGGGATAAGTTCGTTCAACAAGTGTCAGTGTTTGCTTTTCTCACATGATGCCCTAACACTGCTACCTTTTAAGTTGTTACAAAATGGTCCCTTCTCACATGTAACAATCAACAGGATGGGAAGAAATGGCCTCAAGTTGCACCAGGAGAGGTTTAGATTGGATGTTAGGAAAAACTTCTCCACGGGAAGGGCTGTCAAGAATTGGAACAGGCTGTCTGGGGAAGTAGTTTGGGTCATTATCTCTCAAGTCAATTAGAAGATGTGTAGTTGAGGCTATCAGGTTTAGTGGTGGACTTGGCAGTGAATGGTTGGACTTGGTCTTAGAAGTCTTTTTCAACCTAAATGACTCTATGCTTTTATGATTAAAAAATAATAAAGGAACAACTTTCATTTTCTGACTAGAAAATTCTGACTGGTTTGCAATAAAATTGTGGAGGAGGGGGGCACCTTGATGTCCTGCCTTTCAAGACCAGGCTTTTTTGTAGCCTAGGCAGTTTATTTTTGCCATTGGGAGTGAGATTTGCATAAATGATGTAAATCAGAAGTTAAATCCAGCTTCTTAGCAAAGTGCTTAGGGTATAAATAATGAATGAACTTCAGATGCTGTGGTTTGACTACTGACAGGTCAGTAGGACTGGAAGCGGGGAACTAGCTTTTAAATTTGCAGGATTTGTAGCTCCCTTTGTGTATTTGTGTTGTATAGGCATGGTGGCTGCAAAATATGTCTTAAGTTATTTCTTAAGAATTTGCCCAGCATAAAGGATGAGTTCACTTCTAGTCCATTTGAAATTGGATTTGAAATTCTGATAAATGTTGGAGCTGGATTTGGCTGCTGAATTCTTGTACTCAGCTGAGTCAGTCAGATAAATTCCCTCTGGTATCTGATCCCCACATCAGTGTGCAGCTCCCTGGTGGGCACAGCTGAAGGAACTCCAGACTGGTTATTGTACTGTACAGTACAACATAAAACACAGAGCTCAGCGTGGGGTTGGGTGGGATGTCCCCATGGCACTGTGTGTGGGTCACCAGGAACTGTCCCAGCCACTCAAAGGTCATTTATCCAGCTCGTGTTGCTGCTGACTCCAGATCAGTCTGATTTCACCCACCTCTGCATGGTGCAGGTACCTTCCTGTAAGGGAGTAGCTCTAAACATTCACTGAACCAATTAATTAGCAGTTAACTTTTTTTGAGCCAAAACCAGTTCATTGAAAGGTTCTTAAGCTTCTCAAGTGTTCTCTAATCTAAGCCAGAGGTTGTTGGCTTCCCAACTTGATTTCCCAGGGGGTTTGTCCTCAAGGAAAGCTAATGCCAAACAGCAAAAGATTTTTGATCTGAAACTTTGTAGTTTGGAGGCTCCTTTCACATCTGTTTATATATCAGCAAAGGGAACTCACAATGTAAAAGAAAAACTGCTTTTATACTTTGCCAGAAGTAATCTTGGCATCTGAAACTGATGTGGCTTTAGTCTTAGCTTGGATGGAATTCATTCCTGCTTCTGGTAAAAAAAAAAAAAGAAAAAAAAAGAAAAAAAAAAAGGACGTAATAAACATTTACACTGCAGCAAGATGATCAAATGCAAACATCAAGATCCATATCCTCCTTCTTTGCCAATTGAAAGAGCTCTTCATCTTCCTTTGCATAGAAAGCCATTCACCCTTTTTTACTTCTTATTCAGTGTGGGGGTGGATAGATACATCGATAGTATTTTTTTTTTTTTTTCACTTCATAAATATGTTCTTTTTTTGTTCACTGCTAAGCAGACAGGGTATGGTCATGGTACTGCTGATGTGTTCCTGTCTTCTGTGTGTTGTGACTGGTTAACACAGGCAGGAAATGCTGTGTGAGTTCTGGAATATTTACAGAGAAGGGAGAAAAAACCACATTAGTGAGGGAAGGGTGGGTATCAATCCAGCCTACTGACCTGTGGTTTATTTTGCCTTTTTATTGGTCACATTGATATTTTGTCACTGCTTCAATAGGATTCTCTTTGGTGCAAAACATTTTTTCACAGCATCCCTCAAGCTCCCTTAAACTGTGGCAAAAGAGTAAGTATTTCTTCCTGGCTGGCTGCTGTGGCTCCTCTGCCTTCTGTGCTTTGATTAGGCTGCTTTGCAGTTATTTTACCTCAGAGATGCTAAAGTACCTCCAGTTCTCCCATGTGTTTGTATTGCAATTTTGTGTCAATGATTCTCTGTGGTTGGCCATAGGGACAAAGCTGTAAAATCTGTCTTTGTGTTGCGCACTGAGCTAATTTTCCACAGGAAGAGGTACATCTGGGAATCACAGCAGCAAATCAGACTGAATTCTAACCTCTAATCTCTAGCACCAGTCTGGGGGAGTGTTTTGGGGAAAGGATTTGGTTTGAGTTGGGTCAGTTTTCTTTTTTCAGCATGGTGGTGATATTTTGAAGTGCTACTCTCCTATGGGAAGGTTAAAAGGGGTTCCTGAGTCTGCCAAAGCAAATTTGCTTTGGCAGACTCAGGAACAAGTGCACGGATGGTGAGACTTTCATGAGAGTTTCATACCTGGTGCCTGTTCTTGCAGGTTTCTGTCCAGCATCTAAAAGCAGCTTTAGCAGTAGCTGCTTCTGCCTTCAGTTACATTTTTGGTTTTCCACAATATAATTAAGGTGGCTGATGTGCAACTCCCATTTCTCCCCATCTCTGCTTTTGTAAGATAGAAGCTGATTTTCATTTGCCAGTAGCTTATGTCTCTTTCTACTAAACTTTTTAAGAATTCTAGGATTTATGCAAGATTTTTTATTTTTTGTTAGGAATGAGATGAAGTTTATGAAGTCTGGCTGGTACAAAGAAATGTCACTAGTAATTTCTACTAACTTCCTCTGACTGCCTTCCGTTAGGGTCTTTCATGCTTTTCCTGGTGGTATTAATTCCACCAGCAACTCAGAGTCGTGTCAATGGCAACTGACAAAATTGGCATTTTTTATTCTGTGGGCTTCAAATGTAATTTGCTGAAGACTTTGCTCTCCTTTGTGCAGCAGGTTTACTTTACCCTGCACTTGATTTGCTCTTCCTCCTGCGGCTCACCTGCTTGCAGGTGAGACTTGTTTGTTGGGAGCTGCATCTCATTTCCCAGCACAGATTTCTCACCAGCAAGGATTGTTCCTGTTCTCCCTGTGTATTTTCTTCCCAGGAAAGTTCAGGAAAGAAGGTTTGATGGGGGTGACAAAGCAGGCTGTGTGGGACCCAGCTACCTGAATGCCTGTGGGTGCAGCATTTGATGTCTGAGGCTGTATTTCTGCATTGTGTCTGTGTGGGTTGGGAACATTTAAGTGCAGCCTGTAGCAGAAGAAAGGTTGTTTCAAAGCTGTTGGATAATTAGGAAGGCAATTCTGGATTATATTCTCATGGCAGTGACTATTTCATATGCTGAACATATTGATTACAGCTTGGGGCAATATGATTTAATCCTGGACAGATTCTAAAAAATTCAAATACATGAGTTCTTACTTTCTTTGCTTCTCATTTTCTATATTGTTAAATGGTTTAAACAACTATTATCAGTTCTTTGATTTCAAGGCAAAGTAAATCTTTATTTTGGATTAAGAATGCATTGAAATGAGGATTTCTTGCATCTGAATTTTTTCCTTCACAACCATGGTAAGTTTCTAAACAATAGCACAGTAATTAGGTTTGCAATAGACCTTGCTGTAGACTTATTTAAGTTCCTAACATTGGGATCTAATTTTGTATTTGATGTCAAGAGAAAGGATATATAAAAAGGTGTTACACTTTTTCACTGCTCTGTTATTGGAAGATGGTGAAATAAAAATCAAACTACCCCGAGTGCAAGGATGATGTGCAATGTATAATATTCCCTTTGGCCTCAAATATTTCATACAGGGATTTTTTGGATGTTGTTGGAAGTGATGCATAGTAATTAAAATGTAATGATTTTTCCCTTCCAAATGAGTGTATACATCCTATCAAAAGGCAACTGGATGATCATAGGTAAGTTAATTTTCTGAATTCAGATGTGTTATCTTCTCACTGATTCATATGTTGCTATAGCAACAATTGACTGCACAAGGCCTGAATTGGCTCCCAAAAAAATGTGAAACACCCTGGTTTATATTTTTCTGCTGTAAGTCATGGAGATGACTTCAGTAGCAATAGCTGATCTTTATACAATGGTTTTTCATTTTCAACTTGAAGGTAAAACAGTTTGTTTCCTAAGATGAATATATTCCATTTCTTCTGTGTTTACAATTTTACATTATTTTTATAAGTGTGACTGAACGAAATTGTTACAGAATGCAAAATACAGATGTGATTTCTAAAATGTGATTGTAAAAAGGGCAATTAATAGTCTTGAATAATTTTTTTGTAATTTTAAGGTATGTATTTACTTTGTCAGTTTCAGGTATCGAACAACAAAAATACCATGAAAGGTATTAGCAAAAATAGTTTCATTATGAGTTTATAAAAGTGTCACTTTACAAAATTTGATGGCAAAGCTCACTGTATTGCTTACTGGTGAGATGAAACACAAAGGAAAATCGAGTTAGAATGGGTTTAATGTGATTTACACAGAATCCAGATATATAAAAGGGTAAGGGAGACCCTCCCATTGAGTTGTGAGGTTGAGTGCATGCCCTTGCTTTCTAAATTCCTGGTGGAGCTTAACAGCTAGGTCTAATCTTGGTCTCAGATTTGGACAACAGTTTATATCTAGAGGAATTAATTATATGGTTTTATTTAATATGAATTTAGCATAAAACTAATCAGCAACTTAGGGAGGATCTGTTGGGAATAGAGGATTCCCCTGCCTTGGGTAAGGAAGGATCTCAGTTTCAGGTAAGAAGTCTCAAAGCCCAAGAGGTGCCCCAGCTCAAGGGGGTGTGCATTCAAGTTGCAATCTAGAGAGAACTCATTTTCGACCTGTCCATGTCATTCACAGAGAGGTCTCTGTGCCTCGGGGAGCACCTTGAGAGATGTCCCAGCCCCAGGGGATGTGAGCAGGGACAGCTCAGAGGTCACTCACTCAGGCTGTTGTATCTGCATCAGAGTGGTTGGCTCATGGTCAAGCTGCATCCAGTGGGACAGGCTGCATGAAACTCTTTGTATCCATAACTCCCCTTGTTTTTTGGTCAGTGAGACTTGGAAAAGCCACCTGCTATCCGTGTGTTAATGGTCAGTGTTCCACCATTATAGAATCATAGAATGGTTTGGGTTGGAGGATCTCGAAGATCATCTCATTCCTGCCGTGGGAATCTCATTCCTGCCATGGGAATCTCATTCCTGCCATGGGCAGGGATACCTTCCACTAGACCAGGCTGCTCAAAACCCCATCCAAACTGGTGTTACACACTCCCAGGGATGGGGCATCCACTACTCTGGAATGCCTGTTTCAGTGTCTCACTACTCTCACATTAAAAACTTTATTCTTAATATCCAATCTAAAGATTTATTCCTAATATTCAATCTATTCCTAATATCCAATCCAACCTACCCTCTTTCAGTTTAAAGTAATTCCCCCTTGTCTTATCGCTATATGTTCTTGTGAAAAGTCCCTCTACCCCCAAAAACTAGTAGGTCACAGTCCTGGGGCAAAGAACACAGGAACAAAAATAATGTAAGTGCTCTTGATTGAGGTGGTTAAAACTTACTCTAGTGCATTCTTGGATTAAAAAACAGGAAGCCCTCACTGAACTGTGTAAATAAGATAACCTAAGGTATCACATACTCTGGAAAATCGCAAGGTAATACATATTTTCAGAGTTTGATGTTTTGTGTTTATGTGTGCATTAAATTTACCAGCCTTATAGAATTTTTTTCCCCTCCCCTCCAGTAAGTGAGCAGTGAATCATATGATTGAGCTTGATTCTTGCTGGACTGTCCTACAGCAACAGGATTTTCTTCACCATCAAGTGATACAGAAGCCAAGTGGAAATGCACCTCAGACTACTGAGTTGATGTTTACATGTCCAAGTTCACAGAAAATTGCATGATCTAGGAGGTATTTCATGATCCTTTACATCCCTCCTAGAAATAGGCTGAACCTGTCATATTATGAAGCAATGACCTTGTATGGAGTTTTAAGTATTCATTTAACAGGGTTTCTTTTCACAGCTTTTCAGCAATTATTAACAGAAATAATTTAATTGAGTTCTAGAGGAGATTTTTTCCATTAACTTGTCATTATAGAATTATAATGGATACTTTAATTAGGCAGTGTTTTGAATTGGAATATTTAACTCAATGAAAATTGGGACAAATACATTCACCATGCTCAGTGGCACTTACTAGAGGCTTATCGTGCATCCACAAACTGCTTGGGAAACAAAAGTAAGTGAGGAAATTCGGCTGAAATATGGGTATGGTTTTCCTAAGTTTCTCCTGAGATAAGACATTGAGATAATATGTTGGCTTTTGAATTCTGAAACCCCTCTGGTCTGCTCAAACACATCCCCCCTCCCCGCGCCCAGTTCGAAGAAGACGTTTCACTGCTTTCCAGTTGAAATTCCCAGAAAAGCGCTCTGGCTGATGTTTACTTCCAACCTGCAAAGGGAATGAGTACATGAATACTGGAATTCCAATGAAATCAAAACTTTGATTTTGGTTCAGGGGTCTTTTCACTTGATGTTACAGCTTTCCAATAAAGCAGGTGAAAAAGCTTATTGTTGTTTTAGTTTTTTCATTTTATCTGTGCCAGGAATAATTTTGAAGTATCTTTAAAAATTCCTAATTGGCTTTGTCTTTTTTACTTTATGTACTTTGGAACCTTGAGCAGTAAATTTATAGCTGGACTAAAGTCAATTTTTCTCAAGTGTTTTTTAATTTGTCAATACCTTGTAATATTCTTAGTGTCCCATGCCCTCTGTGAGGCTCTGAATGATAAAAAGTTTTCTTCTAGAGGGTTCTGCCTCTGGGTGCCTTTTTCCATTTCCTCTGTCAGCCACTACAACAAAACATGGGACCCCTATGGGCAAGGGCTTAAGATACCTGCAGGAGGCCGAAACAAACAAGAAAGTGATATCAGATTGCAGAGGTATCCAGCTGTGGGACAGAGGTGACCTCTGGGATGAATCTGCTGGTCTGTACAGCACCTTTTCTCCTCCAGTGGCCCTTCAGCTGGTAGTAGAGAGTGGGTTTTGGAAGTAGGAAAGTTTTTCTGGACTCAAACTTTTCTCCCTGCTACTTTCTTTCCTCTGGGCACTGTGTGTGTTCTCCTGCCTTGGTGGAGAGATCCTTTATTACCCATAAGCAGATGCATAAGGATGGCAAATTAAAATCACACGGTAATCCTAATTCTGGAACTGAACATTTTTTCAGAGCCCAAATCTGCCAAGGTGGTATTCTGCTGAAGTAACATTTTGGTGTTTTACATAAAAACCAATGCATTTACTTTTATAAGTATTTGTATTTGATGCAAAATTTAAGGTGTTGTCACTTCACTGATGATTTATTTTCTTAAGATTCCCAGAGGGCTACTTGCCATCCAATAAGGGGAGAAAGGGCAGGCAGCAGAACTGGGACAGACCAAATCTCCCAGGGTGTTTTAATAGTCCCATTTGCTTAGCAGTTATGTGTCCAGTCGTGCTTCATTAATTTTGATGGTACCTGGCCTGCTTCTTTCTCCTGTCAGCTTCCCAATTAAAAAAAAATGGATTCATTCAGGGTATTGGACAATGAGTTGTGTATTGAAAGTTTATTGCAACAATTCTGTGTCACCTCCCCCTTCCCCTTGAACATCCTTATTTTTTGGGTATCTGTAAAGTATAAATTTCCCATATAATTTTGTTTGTCTAAAATGATTTTGTGGTAACAGGTTATACAAGTGTTTTGTGTTCATTTGGTTTTTTTTTCTACTGGCATATTTGCCCAGAAAAAAAGGATGAAGTTTGCATGCTGCTCTCAGTAGGATTCTTGAACAGGAATCATTAAAAAAACTAAACTAGTATTCAATTTCAGTTTAATTACCAGCCATAGGCTTTAGACAGGAAAAAGAACTGTTCAAGTCTTTGCTTCTGGCAATGGCAGCATTTCTGCTTAATGTATGTTTTCAATGGCTTTGTCCAGTTTAATTGTAAACCTCTTATTAGCAGTGCAAGGGAAGCAAATTTTCCCAACAATATATGTTTTCCAGTGGGATCTTAAAGACATTTGGGAAAGTCAATCTGCACAGAAAAAAAGTCTCTCTCCAGTAGTTATGCTTTTAAGTTCATCATAAATAACAGCCATATACAGACCTGGACTCAGGGGAGGAATATTTATATTCTAGGCTTGAAACAGAACCTGTGAGATAAAATGCCTGGATTCTGAGTGCCAGGAATTGCATCTGAAGGGACCTGTCCAGGGTAGTTTCTGTCTCCCTCGCAGGATCCAGGCTGTTCCCAGAGAGTTTCTGCTCTGAGAGCCTCAATTCCTGCACTCCAGTTTGGGCTGTGGCAGCACAGCCAGGGTGACTCCCTGTGACAGTTCATTTCTGGAGTCTCTCTGGCACCAGAAATGGCACAACTGGGGAATAAACAAAGGTCAGTGGCCATACTGTGATATCAGGATGCATGACAACAGGATCTTTTTTCTCTCTTTCAAATGTAAAATACACATGAAATAAAGTCTTGGGCTCTTTTGGGGAATGACTGTTTGATTTCATTCAGCTGGGACTCATCTGTCATAAACCATGAAAATACATTATCCATGCTTCTATTTTAAGTATGTCACAGTTCAGTGCTGCTAAAAAAGCAGGGGTTTTATTTTGGTTTCTTTTTTCCCAATTGTTTTACCAACATTTTTTATTCCTTCTTTTCTCAGCCTGCTGTGTGTCCTGTCATCATATTCCCTTTTCCCCCTCCCATTACCTACCTTAAGTTTTCCAAACTGGATGAAGAAGGTGGGTTGAGGATTTTTCCAGTTACAGATTCTAATAAAAATCAAGGTGGTGCTGACCAATGCCCAAGGACTGTGTTACCATCAACTAAGGGGAAAAAAAGATGCTTAAGTTAAGTTTAGGCTTAATGTTGCTAGGTAATTATGCAGCCTTATAATATGTGCATCAGTTTGACATATGAGTTGCTTGAACATAAAAGGATTGGGGGAAAACTTCTGCATCTCTTGCAATTTTATTTTTGCAATGCCATCATAATTGGTGTAAATACAAGGGGAGAATCTCTTACCTGGAGAGGTTCTATGTTTTTACAGTTGTAAAGGAATAAACGTCCCAAGACATCAGTACTTTCCTGAATAAACCTATATATTTGCTTGTGAGGATAATTTCAGTGATTAAAATGTAATTAGTAATCAAATAGGCAAGAGCAAAACAGAAATCTCCATAGCATGAGAGGTTTCTGACTCTTGGAAGGGTGTTTATCCCATTGGGGAGTTTGGGGGAATAAAAACCCAGCAATAGTAATTAACTAATTAATAGGCATCAGGGTCTGCTTTCTGTAACTGCTTTTAAACTGATATGTTGCACTTATTGGAGGCAGAAACATATAAGGGTGAACTTGCAAGTAGAGCAAGGCACAATTAAAACTGAAAATTGAGACTTGCAACATTAATTAGAAGATCATTAACTACCACTCACGATAATGTGCATTCGTGTCTTTCCTTCCTCCTGTTCTTCCCCCTCTTGAAAAAAGTATGAATTCCAATTTATCATCACTTCATGAAGGAAAGTGCAATTATGTTTTGCTTCCATATGATCTCATAATGATCTGGGGATGAAAACCCTGTTTCATTTCATTATTAAGAAGTCCAGTGTGTCCTCGTGGCTAAAGGGGGATGAGAAATCAAGAAAATGGGGACTGCTTAAAAGGAAATGTTTGAGGAGAGGTTTGGGATAAGGAAGAAAACACTGAGTCTGTGTCAATATAAAGATTAGACTGGGGCTGTTTTCTCAGTAAGCATGATTTAAACATGGTTAATTTAATTTGAAAAAGGCTGAAAGAGACGGGTGAGTATGGCCTCAGAATATACAACCAGCTGTCTTAAATTCAGTGAAAATGCATTCTACAAGAAGGGATGTGAAAATTGAGGCATTTGCAAGACTTGGGAAATATAAGAGGGGAGATTTATTACCAGGAACTACGAATCAAAGTAATTTCTGATTCATCCACAGCTGGCAAGCACAGCACCTATTATTTCTGATAATACACACTTTCATTTCATGGACAATGTGAGTATTTAGCTTTCAGGTTTTCAAGGCACTTCATTAACAGCAACGAAGGTAAAACTGAGTAAAAAAAAAATCACCTAATTTGTTCTTTTTCATTTGGTTGGCAAAAAGACAAACAAAGAACTACTGCTTAGAATGACAACAAGATTTCTTGTTCTCTGAATTGTTGATAATTAAGGAAATGAATGTTCTGAGGGTGATTGTGATTCTGTGTATGTTACTGTGATTGGGGTTTGAAAATATTTTGTTTTCTAAAGAAGTTTTCAAGTAAAGGGGTTTTTTGGGTTTGTGTGTTTGTTTCTTTCCTTAAGATGGGAAGAAGTTGCACATCTTATTTTATGTTGGAGCTACTGGGGCTTTTTGTATGTTCTGGGTTTTTCATTTGTTTGTTTGCTTGGGTTTTTTTTAATGTTAGAAGCCTGGTGAAATTGAAAAGATTCCCCATCTATTGGTGAATCATTATCAGATACAGAATATTCTGCCTCTGACATGACCAGTTGCCACTACCAAAAACAGATTTAGGGGCTATATAACTCCCACTTGGATGGCACTTTGTCACTCCAAAAAGGGCTTTGATCCCCTTCATGAGGGGATATTTCTTTAGGGTACTTCTAAGTTGTTCCTTAGATGGCAAAATGTTTTGCTGTGTGGTGAGACCTTGGCTGCGGCTGAGAATCCAAGTGATTTTTGTGTTTCAGAAGGGTTTGGCAATGGCTATTGACATCTTTGAGGACTGGAGACAGCAGATGCAGAAGTGGATTAGGATATTCCACCTTTGACACAGAGGAATCTCATTACTGGACCTTGTAACTGTTGTCTTTGCCATCTACATGAAATACTACAAGCTGCCAGCTACCAAAAGATGGCCATCAATTGTCATTTCTATTAATATGTGATTTGTGCAGACAGAAGTCATTATAATGATTCAAAGCTCTAATCAGCATGATAATGGATCCTAATTGCTAGGCTCCTTAAAAACTTTAAGACAAAAAAAAATCTATGCTAATACCATCTGAAAGCTAGCAGCAATTTATTATTTCTCTTTTGATCAAACTTGTTTTTTGCAGGGGGCAAAAAATGTGTTTTAATTATGTATTTGAAAAATAGTCTTAGTATTAGAGAGGCAGGTAGACAACAGGGACAGTAACTTCATTACTTTTCCCCTTTAGTAAATAAAGATCACAGACAATCTAATAGGTGAATGTGCTTTTATTAAAAATAGGCAATTAAGCTCTTGGAAGAATTTAATTAAATTGTGGTTTTTTTTCTTTCTTTTTTTTTTTTTTTTTTTTTTTTTTTTTTTTTTTTTTTTTTTTTTAAAAGGTACTAAAAAAAAAAAATAATTAAGCTCTTGGAAGAATTTAGTTAAATTGTGGGTTGTTGTTTTTTTTTTTTTTTTTTTTTTTCTTTTCCTAAAGGCCACTAAAATATAAAGTGGAAAAAATCTGCAAATATTCTAAATTTCAGTGATCCACTTTCAGTGCTGATCTTAGTTCTTGAAACGCTCTGAAGATGAGTCTCCTGCACATCTGTTTCTGCACAAGAAATATGTCTCATGGAGAAGTAGCCAAGAGTTACATTTCCTGGCTGGTCAAAAGCTCCAGCGTAAGGGTGACATTTCACATTAGCCCATCACTGGCCCTACAAGTATTCATCTACATAATGGAAACACTGCCACATTAAGGCCCTTTTCTAGCACACTTTCATTTTTGTAGTTTGCTTTCTCTGCATGCATTAGAACAGAAAAATTCCCCAGCAATGCATTGTCCAGGACATAAGGCAACCTTTTTCATGATGGGACAGAAAGTCTGAGCTGAAGAACCAGTGCTTTTAGCATCTCCTTTGTGTTAGCTAGACAGCACTCTGAAATTGCTTCTGCTTTCCTTGCAAATATCACTTAACACTTTTCCTGAATAGCATCAGGATCTTGGCTCTGCCTGCTCTATACGATGCCTTGAGCTGCTGGCTGTCATTCAGTAAAGCACTTATGCCTTGAATAGCACATGAATTTCTAGGTAATTCACATCCCATGACGATTTCTTTCTTTCTCTCCCTCCCCTGTTTATTTTTTTCCTTTTCCTCTTTTTTTTTTTTTTTTTTTTTTTTTTTTTTTTTTTTTTTTTTTTTTTTTTTTTTTTTTGATTGGAATTGCTGCCACGGGAGGTCCTTCCCCACATTTGTCAGCCGTGCTTTAGGCTTTGATCTGCACCATTTGTTCTCTTTCATGCAGCTTTTCCTAGTGTGTTCAGATCTCCCCTGGTTTATTTTTAGGATAAAACGGGGTTTTATCCCTGTTTGCTGCAGCCCAAAGAATGCAAGCAAGTAAATACTTCCCTACCTCATAAAAATGATCTCTTGATCAGTATTTCCATCTCTAGTAAGCAGCTGACTTCAGCTCTGCCAGGTAAGCTGATACACACAGCTCCTTGGTTTCTGCAAGGTTTCACAAACACTATTAAGAATTTCTCCAGTTTTTTACAGGTATTGGCAGTAACACTGATCCAAATTACTTTGCCAGGTGTTTGATGGAAATAGCATTTTAAAAAAAACAGAGACAATTGTCTGCAGCAGGCTGTAGGCTCTCTGCTGGGCTTAATAAGCAAAGTTATGTTTGTCTGGGGGACTTTTTCAGAAAACATAATAGACGAAGACAGCTTGGTTATGAGAAGCTTGGTGTATACATCAGTTTAAAAGCTTGTCACCTACTTGATGCATTAATTCAAGTCCTCTGTGCAAGCCAAAGTTCCTATTCCAGGCAGAGCATATGGTCTGTCACTTAGCACATGACATGTTTTCAGATCACTGTGAGTACGAGGGTGCTGGCCCTGAATGCCAATGCACAGCTTTGCCCTGCAAAAGCTGGCACCAATTTATTGCCCATTCAAATAGTTCTACTGTATTGTCGGGCCCCTTTACAGCTTAAATATGAGGAAAGATGTTCAGGGTTTAGCCCACAGTTCTCCTTTACTATCCTTTAAATGTTCCCTGTGAGAAATGACTTCCATTCATCCACCAGCTGAAATAATATTCATAGGAGCATAAATGTATACAGTTGTATTTCTCTGTAATAGTCATGCTGACAAGTCTCATAACTTCAGAGACAATTCACTTGCCTTACTGATACTGAACTTGATTTCATAAAGATTAATTCATCAGGGTTAACTAGACTTTAGACAGACAAACTGAAATAAAAACCCAAACCAATCAAGCTCTAAGGAAAGAGCTGTTCATCTAAACTTTTCATCAGAAACTGTGAGTAACAGTGGGGAAGCAGAATTTGGGATCAAGGTCATACATGTAGGAATTATTTACTCTTCAGTACATCAGAATAAGGTCCTAAGTCCACTCATCAGTTATGAAAAAACAAGAAAAGCTGGATACTTATACTCTGAGATTTGAGGCAGTTGACAAATTGTAGGCATATTAGATTAAATGCCTTGTATAAAATTAGATAGGCTACAGGCCTAATGGGAAAAACTAAAGTGTCTGAATACGTGTAGTCATACATGTCCTGGAGCAATTGCTATGCATGTTTTGCTATTTTATTTTTTTTCCCAGTGGTTTCACCATTCGCTTGCAAAGCAGAAAAGGTAATTTATGACTTGGGTGAAAAATTGCACACTAGACTGCTGAATGGTAAATCTTGGGATAAGAAGTTGTGAAAAACACATAGGATATGTTTTATCCAGCTGTGGGAATGTTCCAGGCATGTTCCCAAACTGCTTGGAAGGGCAAGCTGTGGGCAGCCTTGATGGAGCTTTTCCACAGCAATATTCCTTGTTCTAATTTTTCTGGCTACTTTTGTGCCTCAGGGAAAGCAGTCAAGTATGAAATAGGGAAGGATTCAGTGTGATGAGTTGTAAATTTAAATGGGTGATAAAAATCCTACTGGCACCTGAATTTAGGTATCTGTACTGCTAACATTTCCATACTTCCCCTCTGGTTTTGTTCCTCATAGCATGTAAAGGAGAGGAAGCATCCTTCCAAATCTGAACACAGAACATGTGATAATTGAGAAGTGTGGGACCTTAACATAAGGAAAGATGGAGGTGCTACAGTGCTTTTGTATCTCTGAAAGGAGCCACAGAAAGGCTACCCAAAGTAGTAACCTAAAAGTGGACTTGCAGGAAGGCATGGAGTCACCCCTGGAAAAAATGCATGTAGGATTGGATTGAGGCACAAAATGAAAGTATTAATTGCTCTTGCATGTGTATTTACAGTAGGAAGGCTTGTGTGAGTCTTGAAA
Source organism: Pyrgilauda ruficollis (assembly GCF_017590135.1). Lineage (NCBI taxonomy): Eukaryota > Metazoa > Chordata > Aves > Passeriformes > Passeridae > Pyrgilauda > Pyrgilauda ruficollis. The sequence goes on from NW_024531377.1 coordinate 716,284, forward strand.
AACAGGGATTTGCGTGCTGAGGGAGGTGAGCAGGGTGTGATGAGCATGTCTCCAGTTTTATGAGGAATGCATCTCATTTCTTCAGTTTCCTGATAACAAAATTAGCAGCCTTGTTAGCTGTATCATTTACAGGGAGCAGTTCAACATATGTTCTGATTCATGTTCAGTTTGCTCAAGGTTTTCTCTTGTCTCTATTTCAAACAAAGTACCAAATCCGCCTCAGGTTAGGAGGTGTTAGCTTTGCAGGCTGTTGCACTGAAAATCCTTGCACTTGAAATTCTCCTGGAACCTCTGGCAGACAAGCACATTTCTGACTTCAGAAGAAGAGGAGATGAGTGCAGAAATGAGGGAGTGGACTGAGCAATGAAAGGAAAACTAAACAATCCTCTTCTAGTTCCTAAAGTAAGATCCACTCTGCCTGGCTTGGACTCTACCTGATTTTTTTAGGTCTTTGAGTTTGCTGTTGACATTAGAAGAGATTGATTTAGCTCGGCACAATGCACTGCAGAAAATAGCTTTCCTGTCTAATTCTGCACTTGCATGGGACACTGAGAGGGTGACTTGTACTGTCAACAACTCTCCTCAGCTGCAGTATTAAAAAAAAAAAATCTTTCCAGTATTTAAATATACATGTTAATCACTGTTTTCTGTCAGTGTTCATTTCATTATCAGCTGAGCTAGACACACTTATGAAGGCCACACTTAATAATTTATCCCAGGAAAAAAATTCTGCTCAAGGGGCAAGGAAATGTGGGAGATGCTCATTGTGTCCTAATTTACAGGGTCAGATGACACCTATAAGGGTGCAGAGTGTAAGCCCTGGGAATGGGATTTGAGGATTTTTGTATTTTTGCTGTTTTAGAGGATTTTCTGCATATGAATTTCACTTTGCATTAGTTGGAGACTGTTCTGAAGGGTTTGAATGGTGGATGGAAGCTATCCCAAGCTCTACAGGCACCTCTCTGATGAGTAAACTTATTCACTGAACAGAAGGAGTAGGAATTTTAGGATGGAAAGCTGGGGCAACCTCCTAGAAATAGAAGCATAAGTCTTGGGTTTAATTTAGGCCTAGTTAATTATATTCATAGTAAACACTGTCTTGTATTGCTCATGATTGTGGGGGATTTTTTGAACAGGGAGAGAAGGCAGTCTTTAAAATTTTTGGCTGTTAATGTCTAAATAATCTAGACATTATTATAAGCTTAGAATAAATAGGAAGAAATAATACTCACAGAGAAACTGGTCTGCCTTCACAGTGGTGCAGTTCCACTGATTACAATAGGCTTTGTGAGAGAGAAATCAATTTAAAATGAAAGTACTTATATTTAAAAGCGGTCTTTGATCAAGGGCCTCTGCATTGAATGATTCTTACAATGCCTAAAATATAATAATAAAAAAAAATCCCTGTTGAAAACATTATACAGGGCTGTAGCAAAAATTTGCTCAAGGCTGCAGATCAGAGGAATCAAGCAACAATATTCAGTCCACTTTTTTGAAGTGTTCTGACTGCAATTGTCTCTAACATGCTTGACTGATACTGCTGGGGAAAAATAAGTGTGAGAAGAAAACCATTGTGAGAAAATCAGCGAGCTGCTTCCATTATTGTATCCTTATACAAAACTGCAAATATAAAGTAACCATTACTTTCAGGATGCTATATTGGATTAAAACCAGAGGAAAGAAAAACAGAAATTAAACAGTCTGTTGGCAAAGACTGAGCAAACAGTAAACTGCTGCTCCTTCTATCTTTTAAAAGGAGAAAAAACCAGTTGTGCCAGTTGTATCTGTGTATAGAGCCATGTGCAGGTACTATTGATTCCACATCAGTACGGCTGCTGAAGAACAGCAGTTTCCATCCTGCAGGATGGGTTTGACAATATTTCAGGACTTGCTTTTTACCTAGATGGGATAAAAATCTTTCCACAGTGTGGAAAGCCTGCTGCTGCGAGCTAGCTTGATATAATTCCCTAAGGCCATCAGCTTTAGTCTCGGGACCACTTGAGAGTTTTTGTGCATCAGATGCTGCATCACCACCCATATTTATGGGCTGAGGTCTCCAGACCAGCATTATCTCCCATCCTTAGACTTGTTGGTTCAGTCAGGGAGATAAGTTTGGTGCCAGGCAGGGAGTTTCCTTCCCAGTGGGGACAGTCTGTGGAATGAGATAAGGGTTACTTTAGCATTTCTAGCAGAGGTAGATTGATCTTGGGTAACTGAGAGATAAAATGGGAGATGAAATTCAAACTAGATGAGGCCCCTTGAAGGCAAAAATATCTTGAATAAAATGATGGGCTTTGAACAGGCTGCCACTGCTCAAGAACAAGATACTGGTGTTGCCCTAAATGACAGCATTGACTTTACTATCTTATTTCAGTCAAAAAATAAGTGATTTGAGATTTGGAATTACTAGACAAGGAATGGAGTGCAAACCAGAGATCATTATTAGGCCACTGTGTGAATCTGTAGTTCAGCTGCATCTTGAAGACTGCACGGAATTCTGAATTTTCCATCTCAGGCTGGACATTGTAGAATCATAGAAATCAAAAAGAATGTCAAATATGGTCAGAAGGCTGAAAAAAGGCTTCCATGGGATGAAAAATGAGGTGGGAAGGGATTGTAGAGGCAGGTATAATGCAATAAAATGTTCAAGAAGTTGTGAGGGGCTAAATAACAAATAATTGTTTGGTTGTCCCTGTATAAGAAATAATGGCAGTCATTTAATGATGGTTGGTTCTTCATACAATGTGCAATTGGATTGTGGAACTCCTTGCCACAGGATTTTAAAGCGATAAAGAGGTAAATAAAAACCAAAACTCAAAAAGCAAACAAACATGGATCCTACAGGACAGTGCAAGGGGCAATAATTAAAAAAGGAAATCACTTTAGGGATAGGATATTTAAATGTCACTGCTGGGCCCAGAAGATTATTTTGGGTAATTAAGGTACCGGGTGTTTGTACTATCCTCATGCAGTCACTATTGCTCATGCTGAGCTAATTGAAAATTTACTATTTAAGCAGTACACTCTTATGAAAAAAACCCTATATTTTTAAATGGATAAATAAACTCAGAAGGTTTTTTATACAGCTTCACTTATGCTTCTTTGATTTCACCAGTATTAACAGCTGCTCTCTGTAATCTGGAATATACTGATAATAAGAGCATGAGGGAAAGCAAATTCTATTTCTTGACCTGTTGGCTCACTGAGGAATTAAAGTAGATACCGTAAAAATTCAGGAGTAAAAAGGTGAGCAGCAGCATTACAGAAAGATTAAACAGGGATTTACAGTAATTTGCTCAAGGCTGCGGATCAGAGAAATCAAGAAACAATATTCAATACACTTTTTTGAAGTGCAGTTGGAATAGGGGAAAAATAAGTGCGAGAAGAAAACCATTCTGAAAAAAATCAGTGAAAAATTAATTATTTGGTGATTATTATTATTTAATTTCACTGGTGGATGAGTTTTTATGCTTTGTCTTTGCTCTGAGTACAAGGCTTTTGGGGCTTGTGCAAGGAACAAGGAAACCTCGTCAACAAAGAAATCTCTGGTCTTCATTCCCGAGACAGTCAGCAATTTCTTTCTGTTGGATTTTCAAGACTATCTACTGATTGGGAAGACTCACTCTTGTCATAGAGGGCCCAGTTATGGAATTTCTATCACATGATGCTTATCCCAACCCTAGCTCCATGGGGAAGAAGGTTGGTTTGTCACTGCTGTGGGGCACAGTACCCAAGCAGGAATATCTTAAGGAATATACTCCTTAAGAAAATAGTGTTAATATAAAATGGAAGTGGATACTACAAAATGAATTTCTCTGGGAGTTAGGACTGATTTGTTTAATGCAGGAAGTATAAATATGCTAGTGTTTCTTTGAGTAAATGGCTAGATTATCTTTCTCTTTGTTCCCAGAGTGTGTGTGCTCTCTAGAAATTATCTTCTTAATAAATTAAACAGCAGCAATGTTCATAGTAGAAAAAGTGAAATTAAACTGGCTATTGAACTGCCACAGAAAGGGAATTATTTCTCTGTAAACTTAACACGTTTAAATAGAACTGCACAAAAAGAAAAGGGAATTTTTTCTTTCTCCAAAAAGTCATTTTCTTTGACATTATACTGTTTCTAATCTTATTTTTTTTGAATAAAACAGCCCTGTTTGCAAGTATTGTGCCACCAAGTGATATTGAGGCTTTTTTTTCCTGAATAGTAACTCGACTGAAAATGAATGTCCAGAACAGCAACGGATTCTCAGTTCATTCTGGTGCAATCTGGTAACTAAATTCCTGTTAAACAATACAAACCCCTCAAAAGGTGAGGAGCGGCTGAGGTCCCTTGGTCTGTTCAGCCTGGAGAAGAGGAGACTGAGGGGAGACCCCACTGCAGTCACAACCTCCTCATGTGGAAAAGCAGAGGGGCACTGGTCTCTTCTCTCTGGTGACCCGTGACAGGATTTGAGGGAATGGCCTGGAGCTGTGTCAGGGGAGATTTATGTTGGAGATGAGGAAAAGGTTCTTCCCCCAGAGGGTGTTTGGCTCTGGAACAGGCTGCCCAGGGCAGTGGTCACAGCACCAAGCCTGGCAGAGTCCAAGAAGCATTTGGACAATGCTCTCAGGCACATGGAGTGAGTGTTGAGGATGGTCCTGTGCAGGGCCAAGAGTTGGACTCAATGATCCTTGTGGCTCCCTTCCAACTCAGCTTATTCTCTGTCTCTATAACAACTAAAGATTTCATTCCTTGTAGGTTTGAAACAAGGCTTGTAAGGAAAAACTTCTTTACATAATCCCAAAGTTTAATTTTATTGTGGATACTTTCAAGTTTATTTTAGAAGAGAAGGTATCTGCTGAGACAAAATGAACGTGTGTGTGTGTATTTTGGAATTATATTTCAGCAGATCAACCTATATTTATTGATTCTGTTGCTAAAAAGATTAAATATTCCTTTTTTTTACTAGTTCCAATATTATTATTGCCACAGAATATGTTTGTTTATTAGAACCACACATTAGGCCTAAATGTTTTACATTTTCTCAAAAATTTGATTAACCAAGAGTTATATCCTAAAGTATTGGGAATAATTTCAAGTATTATTTCTTTCTTGGATACCCCTAGGACTATGCAAAGCATTTGAGATGAGGAAAATGTTAAACCAACACATTTTTACACACCATGACTATTATTTTTACACAACATGACTATTATACTATTCTTTAGTATTACAGTTGTCTGTAGTGAGTTGAAGGTAGTGCTATCAAGAGTATGGGCAAATTTTGGTCAGTAATCAATTTCATAGAGGAAGATAATTATCTTAACTTCATAGAGGAAGATAATTATCATCCTTATCTGTCAGTGTTTGCTAGTTTATTGCTCTGAGTGGCTGAAAAAATAAGTGCATGAAAGTAACTATATATAATGTGTGCACTATATCTGTGCTTATAGTTATTTGGCACATTTTAGCTGTTGTTTTGTTTCATTTAGAATACAGTTTTCCATTAATCTGTTTGGTGGTGGAAACTCTTTGATTTTTAATGCCATGGTTTTACTACTGACATTTTTGATAGGCAATGTTGATAACAAAATTCTCTTCAGTGTTACCAGAATTCCTATGAATTGCAGAGATTTCAGATGGATTTTGATAGTTTTTTGTTAATGGTTGAATGATGTGGAGGGGCATTTCACCATGGCAGAGAAGATCAATGAACAACTTTTTTCCCATAATTTGGGCATGGCCAACAGCTTGGCTCAGAATTTGTTGGGAGCTCTGGAAGTACATTCTTCCTACCATCACTTAACATTGTTTGGGCAATGATTGGACTTGATGATCTCAAGGTTCTTTTCCAACCTAAATGATTCTATGTCAACACCATCTTAAGTCTGCAATTTTCACAGTGTTATATCTCTTCAGTTAAGCAAGGTTTCCATGGACTGTTTGGGCACACTGGGTTGTGAATGCAGCAATCTTTTATCTTTTGGCAATCATGGCAGAAAGCAGTTGCACTTTTGCAGCTTTCAGTTCAACACAGATTCCATTTTGGACAGCATATGGTGCATAGACTGTCAGACATTCTGATCATGGGGATGTCTTGCTGACCACTTGGTTATAGCCTCTTATTTATATCTTTGCTCAAGTTCAATTATCACACTGGCAACATCAAAGCAGTGGCAAATATGTATGGGTGTCCTGATGTGCACATCATCCAGATATGTTGTTTCATAATAACTCTTAAGGAAGATAGTATTTATAAAATGTAATCCAGAAAGGGAAAAAACCCCACCATTTTAAAGGTCTTTGGAGTACTGTAAACATCTGATCAGGATAAATGAGAGGATTAATAAGGATGTGGCAGGTGGTCATGTGAAAATAAGTTTATAGGTATAGACCACAATTCAGTTAAAAGGTGATTCTTTGGTTGTAGAAGTGTATTTGATTATATTTTACAGGGAAATGGAGAAACCAGATTGTAGCCATGGTGTTTCTCTCTTCCAGGAACATCCAAGAAATCTTTAACATGATTGTGAAAGAGATGACAGTTCTGCTTCTTCTATGATATTGAGAGTTGACTTATAGGTACAGGAACCTGACAATGACAGATTTTCAGCATGAACTATTTACATCAAAGCTTTATCCAAGGTTTAACAGTAGCATTGAAGCTGCAGTTTTTAATGGTGACAACCTGGACAAGTATAAAAAGGTACAGATGGGAAATGTTTCTCATCTGCTGCTCCATCAAACACCACTGCATGAAAAAGAAGCCAGGGGAAGGAATGTTGAGCAAAGGAGGGAGGGAGTGAAGAGAGATGGAGAGGCCTCAGTCATTCAAGTCGCATCTCTCATTTCTCTTGGTTCCAGCAGCTACTTCTGTGCACTGAGGAATAGACCTAAGAAGCAGAAGGTAATTTCTTTTATCATAATAAAACCCTGAAGAAAAAAACTCTGTTTGTGAACACCAGTCAGTGCTTTTATACACAGATCATAAAATTCAAAATAAATGTTAGTGAGGAGTCAGTCTTTCCTTTTATTGCTTTCTTACAGAAGATATACATGCATCTTGTTTCAAGGTTCATAAAATAGTTAAATGTTTTGTCTCTTTCGTGGTCCTTTTTGTAATAACATCACATGGATTGGGAATGTAACTCTGAACCTGTGGATAAACCAGCTATGGAGACAGCAAAAAGCACCTGAGAAATAAGCATAGAATAAGCTTCTTTTCATTGAAATGGTGATTTAATTGCCACCAGTAATTTTTACCTGCAGCTTCTGATGCCAGTGTACTCATGATGTGACTCAAGACGAGGTGCAATGATGTAATGATAAGATATTAGAGCATAAACTTGTTGCTCTGGACTGCTCCAAAGATCTGGATTATAAAGCTGCAGGTGAATAAATGAAAATTAAGACACGGTACTGATAATGGGGCTCAAAAACACTGGTACAAACAAAATGAATCAAAGAGTTGGTCAGAATTCAGCCTGGAATAAGCTGATGAAAATCACTATTTTTTTACCCGAACTCTATGCCAAGTTCTAAGGAAGAAAAGATGGTTTTTTGCTGTGTGAAAGGCGTTAGAAAATAAATGGGTGAAGAACAGATTTTTAAGTGTTAAAAAATGGAATGCGAAAAATAGAATTGGAAACTATAGTGATGTTTCTCTTGGCATTGTTTCAGGGTGATTTCTTTTTTTTAATCTTTCTTTAGCAACAGTATCACACTGTGGGCCTGTATTCAGTTTGCAGCTTGTAAGACACGGCTTCTTTTTAGTATTGTTTTTAAGCTATTTCTCTGTCAAAATCACTTAGAATTCTGAACCAGTGGTGCAAGTGCTTGCAAAGATCTTGGTGACCTGCACAGAGCCTCCTTGTTTTGATATCCAGGTAAGTAATGGAAGTTTTGAACAGGCACAAGTCTCAAACGCATTTCTAGGTTGAAATAACCCCTTGATTTGACATAAAATTGTTGATACTCAGCCTTGCACTGACAGCTCTTGTCATGCAGTTTTGTTCTGTGGGATCCTGGGCAGAGACAGCATCCATTGCCTTAAAAGACTTTGCAAAAGGCTTTTAAATCATTTATTTTATACATGGAAAGTTTACAGAGTGCTCACACCTCTTCTGCAAAATAGTTGTTGATATCTAAAGGAGAAAATGTTTAAAAAAAATCTGTTTCTTTTACCTGGTTTGGTTATGTAATGTGATTTCTGCTGTCTTTAAAAATGCAGTATAGTTAGGAAATGGTGCAACTGTTTTCTGTAGTCCTGTCAGATCCTAAAATGGATTGATACAGATTATTCTTGACACATCCATATTTTCATATAATGTTGTATGATATTTTTGATGGCTGAAACACCGCTTCCTCAATAATTTCTTTAAGTATCTTTGTAGCTTCAGACAGTAAATCATATTTGATGTTTTTGTTTTTAATATTGTATGAATGAAAGATTTGGCCAGTTTTTAGTAGTAAGTAAGAAGTAAGCACTAAGTAAGTAGTAGTAAGACTGGTTGTTTTTCAGGTACCCAGACCCCAGAGCTGAAATACAGCGTTGAGGAGCAGAATGAAGCCCCCCTAATCCAAAGGGAAATGGTCAGGTATCCCGGTAGGTTCCAGCCGGGCATGAATGAAAGATTTGGCCAGTTTTTAGTAGTAAGTAAGAAGTAAGCACTAAGTAAGTAGTAGTAAGACTGGTTGTTTTTCAGGTACCCAGACCCCAGAGCTGAAATACAGCGTTGAGGAGCAGAATGAAGCCCCCCTAATCCAAAGGGAAATGGTCAGGTATCCCGGTAGGTTCCAGCCGGGCTGCGCCCGGTGGACTGCCGAGGCCAGGGTAGTCTCAGCGGAGGCTCAGACTTGGTCCGATCTCCCAAGCCGTTCCCAGCTGCGCACAGCCAAGCAAGCTCAAGTGATTTCAGCTCTTAGTGATTATCAGCTCTGTGTGATTATCAGCTCTTTTGGCTTGCTTGGGCCGAGGCAGCAGACGCAGGGAGAGAGAG